>NC_058097.1:52402803-52705833 GCF_020171115.1 Neogale vison | reverse complement strand
AAAAAAAAGATGCACATACGTATATAAAATAAAATGGAATCAAGTGACAAAGCAAATGAGGCAAAATATTGCTAACAGAGGACTCCGGGTGGGGAAGCAAGCCCGTTTCCAAACCTGGAATGGACGGCTGGAAACCGATGTGTCTGCACAGACAGAAATGTCTCTGCGAAGTGGGAAAATAGAGCTGAAGAAAGGCAGGAAGGAAGAAGAACACAGACTTTCCGGGAGAGGGTGGCCGAGGCCCAGGTGCGAGGGGCACCACATCCTGCACCCAGGGGCCACCCTGGAGCCCCAGACCCCAGCCCTGGCTGACGAGCTGCAGCACGAGGGCTGACCGGATGCCTTCATTGGGGTGAACCTAGGTTCTTCTCAGAACATGCCTTCTGTCTCACTTTCTGACCCCTGAGATGCAGTTCTGGTATGGTTTCTTTCAGGTTCAACAACGCTTTTTCACCTATTGAGACGTACTTTTAGATCGGGGAGGATACTGATGCTTCCGAAAGGTTTGTAATTGGAAGCTGAAATGTGTGATCCTGGCTTTCTTTGGTTTTTTTCTGAGGGCAGCTAGAGCCGGACTGTCAAAGTGGCGGTCACTGGCCACGTGTGGCTACTGACACTCGAAACGTAGCCAGTCCAAACCGACACGGGCTCTAAGTAGAAAATAAGCGCCAAATTCCAAAAACATGGTAGCAAACATAATAGTAATAATAATAATACAAAATGTTTTTACTAACTTTTCATTATTACTTGCTGAAACAATACTTTGAACACAGACATACCAATGAAATAAGCTACCTTGCCTGAATTCAACTTCGCTGGTTTCTTCCTACTTTAACGAAGCTTAAATCAACATGGCTTGGTTGTGGTCGTGTTCCTACTTGGACAGCACTGGCCTGGAGCGCCAACTCTGAACGTCCAGCAGGGGGCAGTGCTGAGCCAGCGACTCCTAGGTTCTCCGCGTGAGAAGGGAAACCATGACCTTCCCCACTCCTTACCCTGTCAGATCAGCAGGTTCTCGAGATCTACTGGATAGAAACCCCATTCCTAGGGTACCAAGCTCTCCAGAGGGCCTGGTAAGAGGAGAATTTTTCCCACTGCACTGGCCGTGAGCAGTGTGCCTTCTTTTGCTCTGCCTCTCCAAGGCTTCTCCCTGAACCCTGCGCCGCCCCAGCCACGACTGAAACAGGACAGTCACCAATGGACTGCCTCGCGTGCCCCTCAAAGCCTCCATCCTTGTCATTCTCAAAAGCCCAGCCAATCCCCTCAAATCTTCTGTGCACTGGAAGGCAGAAAGCCTTCATCTGGAAGGACCCATGTTCTCTTTCTCTCTCTTCCTGCGTGTACGTTAGGAACCCGAGGACAAGAACCTGGGGCCCCTGGAGACCGCATGACTCTTCAGGGAGAACCACCAACACCAGGACGGGTTTCCAGCTGACTGGGGAGGAAGGCCTCACACCAGACCACAGAGGTCTCTCCCTCCTGAGAACCTCTAATCTCCCTGAAATAGAATCCTTAAGCACCGGGAGGAAAAGTTTGACATTTCCATCAAAATACAACCCACCTTGCCGGGCATCCAGGGCTCTCTAAAAGATAACTTACAGTCCATGTCTGCAGGCAACACTCCTTTTATGTAGAACCCCACTCCCCCATCCCCCCACCCAGCAAACTGCCCTGGCCGGAGTGAAGACACGTGCGCGAGGACCTCAATTCTCCCCACAGAAAAAAAATGCAGCCCTGAACCCTCCGTAAACAGCCTAGCTCCCAATCAAGGCAGGTGGGGCATCTGGTCGCGGCACAGAAGCCAGGGGGACAGATAGGCAGGCCGGTCAGGTCAGTGGCAGGTGCGCCCCCTGGCTCCCTTGGAGGCAGCTATATGGCCCCAGGCTCCCTGCCAACCTCTGACATTACCTTGTCCAAGAGCTCTCTGGTCTCCTCCGTCAGGGGGTCATGGGAGAACATGCAGTCATCACCATTAATGCAGTTCCCAGTCGTGTGGTACAACTTACAGGGAAAATCACGTTCACAATGCGTTAAGGCAAAAAACACTGGCTCCCGGAACCCACCCGAGGGCAGAATCCAACCCCCTTTGTTTTGGAGATGAAGAAAGGAAACCCAGAGAGTTAAAGTAACCATCTCAGAGTTGCACAGCAGGTTGGCAGCAGACTGGAGTTGAGACCCTTGTTCTCGAGACTTCTGCTCTGGAGAGCTTCCCGCCCCACCACACCAGCCTTGGGGCCTGTTGTCTACAGATCCTCACTGGGCAGGAATAATGAAGGTCAATGATTTGCCCAAACTTGCACAGCCTATTGGAAAAACCTCCAGAAGATAACAGACAAGAGTACGGCCAGTCTTGAGAGTCTGTGTACAGAAACCAGGAAACGTGTGTATCCGCTTCCTCATCTGCAGGACGTGGACAGTGGCTCCACCACAAGACAGATGTGGAGGTTCAATGAGACCGAGACACACCGGAAGCTTGGCCCAGCGCTGGCACAAGGAGCCGGCACGCGTGGCGAAGGTGAGCTGCCATCAGCAGCGAGGAGGGAAGAGGTATGAGCCCTGCATCCCGTGAGAGGTGAGTACCAAAGGATATCGTGCATGTAGGGGCAGTTCTCAGCCCTGGCACAGAACCCGGTGATGTAAAACTTGCACAGTTCTCGCTTCTTTGGTAGCTCGATGTCGTGGCTGAAATTACAGTGATCTCCCTGGAAGAGAAGAAAGGGAAAGGTAAGTACGATAGCCCTTGCCAAAGCCCACCTGCAGCCTGGGAGGGACCAATGACACGAATCCCCACACAGGGAAGGGCAGGGCTCACTGACATGGCTTCCCACCAACTGGAAAGTTCTGATGCGGCGTATGCTCCCTTCTCTTGTGCCCACGACCCCATTCCTCTGGGCTCCACTCCACTGCCCCTTAGCACTTCTTTCTTATTCTCCCCCTTCTCCCTCTTCGCACCTATTCACTATTTTTCCTGATTTGCTGCGTGGTGGCCAGTATCCAGCACCACGCTTCTTCCTTCCTAACACGACCTTCATTGGGGAAGAACATATCCAGCCAAAAAGGTACATCCCCCGGCCTCCCTGGAAGTCCTGGCCAATGAAATGCAGGCCAAAATACCCAAGGGAGGACAACACTGCCTCAATTAAAATAAATCCCTCTAGCCATCTTTCCTCTTAGCCCTCGGATGGGACAGCCAAAGGCACAGCAGCCACTGTGGAACCATGAGGACAAAAGCCACATGCTCAAAGACTGCGGACATTCTTTTTTTTTTTTTTTAAAGATTTTATTTATTTATTTGGCAGAGCGAGATCACAAGCAGGCAGAGAGGCGGCAGAGAGAGAGGAGGAAGCAGGCTCCCCGCTGAGCAGAGAGCCCGATGTGGGACTCGATCCCAAGACCCTGAGATCATGACCTGAGCCGAAGGCAGCGGCTTAACCCACTGAGCCACCCAGGTGCCCCGACTGCGGACATTCTTAAAGTAGGAAGCCCCCCAGAGTGCCAGTGACCAGGGCACCAACCTCCTTCAGCGGGATAACGTCTGAGTGTTTACACTAATGGAGCTCAGTCTGCCATCATGCACAGTCACACACACTCAGGACACACCCGGGCGGACAAAATACGGAAACCATTCTGTATAGCAGGTTCCCCTTACTCCCCAGAGTAGCTACTCGTCTTTCTGCAGATCTACTGCAAGCTTCTAGAACACGAACTGAGACCATAACGAGGAGCATCTTACAGACACATACATTTATCTCAAATGTGTAATTTTTTCTACGGCCTACACCTGGGTGCAGTGGTCCGTGGGCATGTGTGTGCCCGGATCTGCCCATCGCCATCATCCGTGAACAAAAAGCTGGCTGGCTGAACTCATACCCAGTTACAGCCTCAGAACTCTGGTCATCGGCCCAGCTTCTGGTGTTGAACTCTGCTGTGAAACTCAAGGCTGGCCTGATTCCCCCACTTCCTCTTCTATCTTAATAATTCCCTTTCTGACGTTAAAGTTCAATAATTAACCAAGATAGATTTTGTCTTCGGTATCAGTATCAACCTTAATACATTTGAGACCATTTGGACTGGCTTAAAATTCTGACCTCCCGGGGCGCCTGTGTGGCTCAGTGGGTTAGGCCTCTGCCTTCGGCTCAGGTCATGATCTCAGGTTCCTGGGAGCTGGGCGCTCTGCTCAGCAGGGAGCCTGCTTCCCCCTCTGTCTCTGCCTGCCTCTCTGCCTACTTGTGATCTCTCTCTCTCTCTGTCAAATAAATGAATAAAATCTTAAAAAAAGAAAAAAAAAAATTCTGACCTCCCAAACCAACAAGAAACAAAAACATCAAAAAACCATCCAGAGAACGGAGTCTCGCTAGTCCGTCACTTCCACCCTCACCTGACTGCTGTCTCCCGTTATGGTGGCCTGGAGAACATTCCCAGAGGCGTGAGCATCCTCTATGGGGCTGCTGCCCTGCCCCAGCACACAAGTACTTTAACTGGCCCCTTACCCACGTACACCGCCCCTCCACGAAGTATTTGCAGATGACTTTGCCTTTCTTGTCAGACTGCTGGTGAGGCTTGTCATGGTCACTTCTCCGGTAGCTCCCGCCACCATCCTGTTAGGGACACAGAGTGTGAGCATAAAGGAGGCTGAGAAGGAGGGGTTGGGGGGTGGGGGACGGCGACGCAGACTGGAAGAGACGGGGTCTGAGGGACTGACAGGAAGAGAAGGTGGCTGGCAGGGACGAGCACTCCCTCGACAGAAGTGTATTCACGGAACAGGAGCAGCGACCAGCAGGTCATGTCCAACACCAGGGCGGAGCGGGGTCTGAGCCCATGGCACTCAGACGGGAAAAGCTCTCGCACCAGAGGCAGTGTGCGCACTGCCTGTAAAGTCCCCCCAGAGGCAGTGTGCGCACCTTCCTGTAAAACCACCAGGCTCGCGGGGATGGGTCACCAGCAGTGCGGCCCCCTGCCCCCCATGAGATGAATAGTACTCATCAGTCCGCGGGGAACAGTTGTTGGAAGCAGGACAGGATCGGCCTCAGAGGTTGACTCATCAGAGACAAAAAAAAAAAAAAAAAAAAAAATCCAAGAAGGGGCTTTGGCTAAACACACTAGATCCGGGTGAAGGGTCAACTCACGCCCATGTCCTCGTCATAGAAATCGTCGTCATCGTTCATTCCGCCCTTGTTCATTCCTCCTCGGCTGCCACCTCGACCACGACCCCGGCCCATCCCTTTCCCTCGACCTCGGGAACCCCGGCCACGGCCTCGACTTAAGCCTGCAGAGGACAGAGATGGCATTCACCGACTGCTTCTCTCTAGGACCCAAATCCAGCAGCCGCCGGAAGGTGCCCCTCGGGTCGGTGCCACCTGGGCCCCTGCCCACCTCGTCCTCGGCCATCCTTGGACCGGCGGTACTGGTTCAGCTCCTTGGAGTACTCATCATAGTCCTCCTCTCCCATCGGCTCCTCACTTTCTGCATACTGGATTCCCGGAAGGAGAGAAGGCAAATGTCATGCGGGGACCAATTAGCCCTGTCCCTAACTGTACTCTCTGCCCCCACACGCCTTTTGGTTCATGCAGGTCAACAGGAGACTCAGATGGGCAGGTGAGCGACCCGGGGCCGCCTGCCTCTGCCGCCGCTTCATGGGCCACAGCCACAGCGGGGGTGGGGGGTTCTAATGCTCTCCAGGGCGGTCTTTGCTCCTAAGGACTCTCAGTTCCTGGGGCAAACCCACCAGGGGGCCTCCTACACAAGGGACAGCTGTGCAGCTGTAACAAAGGGCAGGCTCACTGGGGACTGGAACGTTAAGGTCTCAGGCGGGGACAGACAATGAAAGTGGAAGCTGTACGCGTGCGCATGTGTATGTGGGGGGCGTGCATAAGCAAGCACCCAACTGCAAAGGCCTAAAACTTTTCTAGAAGACACTCGGGAAACTTGTTTCTGGGAATGGGAGATGTCTTCACAGCTTTGGTACCTTCTCAATTTGGAACCGTATGATTTCCTTTATCCAAAATAAGAAACGAACGTCGAAACACACAACCCTGGCGTGAAACACTCTCCTTCCGCCACAGTCACAGTCTTACAGGCTCTCCCAACCAGCCCTCCCACCTTCCCCCAGGGGCTGGAGGACAGCTTACTTCCATCTCCTCTTCATAGAAATCTTCTTCGTCCTCCGGGTGGTCTCCCACGGAGCCTCTGCCCCTTCCGCGGCTGCCTCTGCCCATGCCTCGGCCTCGAGACCCTCCACGGCTGCCTCGACCCCGGTACCCCCTGCCACGGCCTCGGCTGCCTGCGGGGGGATTCAGTCGGTGAGCGCCCCGAGTGGGAGCAGATGCCGCCAGCAAGAGAGAAGTCAGCCCGTTTTCTGCCTGAGGTCAGTCATCTCCTCCTCCAGTCTTCCTAACAGCTCAAGGCAGCTGGTCCCATCACCCCCCTGACTTTCCCACATGCCCTCAGTGGGGGGCCTCGGGCCTCAGCATCCTGGGTGCACGCCTGCCACACTGTCACAGGGGCACCTGTCCACTGAGAGCTGCACTCACTGTCCAGTACTGTGGCCCAAGCCACACGTGGCTACGGAGCCCCTGAAACATAACCAGACTAAGACATGCTGTAAGGGGGGACCACACATTGGATCTACAGCACTTTGTTGAAAAAGAAAAAGAGAGGGGGCGCCTGGGTGGCTCAGTGGGTTAAAGCCTCTGCTCTCAGCTCAGGTCATGATCCCAGGATCCCGGGATCAAGCCCCACGTCGGGCTCTCTGCTCAGCGAGGAGCCTGCTTTCCTTCCTCTCTCTCTGCCTGCCTCTCTGTCTCCTTGTGATCTATCAGATAAATAAATAAAATCTCAAAAAAAAAGAACAAGAAAAAGAAAGGGCGCCTGGGTGGCTCCATCAATTAAGCATCTGCCTTCAGCTCAGGTCATGATCCCAGGGTCCTGGGATGGAGCTCTATATCAGGCTCCCTGTTCAGTGGGAAGCCTGCTTCTTCCTCTGCTTCTTGCTCCCTCTGCTTAAGAATGTGCTCTCTCTCTCTCTCTCTTTTCTCTGTCAAATAAATAAAATCTTTAAAAAAGCGAAAAGAAAAAAAGAGGCAGCTCTTTCTGCCCACAGGTCCTGGCCCTGTCCTTTAATAAAACCACCTCTTTGCAATAACAACAACAAAAAAGACAACAAAGAGTGAGAGAATATGAAATACCACATCTGTTTGGATAACGCGTTAAAATAAGATTTTGAATGTATTAGACATATAAAATATACTGTTAAAATTAACGTTTTCTTTTACTTTTTCAAATTTTTCCCCCTTTTTACATGTTTAACTTAACTACTAGAAAATTCTAAATTATGTGGAGACTTGCATTAAGTTTTCTATTGAACTCTGGTCTAGAATCTCCCCAAAGAACAGGGCTTGTCCAGGGAGGTGTCCAGGAAAGACTGCCCAAGAAAAATTAAATGAACAGCCACTTGGCAATGAGCGGGACCTTGGGCAGGGCTAAGAACTGCTGAGCTAGAAGATCCTGTGAGCCCTCCTCCCTCATGGGTTGCAAAACCTTGAGGGCAGGAGATGGTTCTAAGAGGCCCTCCCCCCCCATCCTCCTAACTGCCACAGGTTCAAGGTTCAGAGGTGTGGCAGTTCCACCTTGCGGTGCGACAGGAGCTGGGAAGCAGGGGGAGGAGGCTGGGGCAGCCAGCTGTCAGTTATCCTCTCAGCACTGAATGACGCCCATCTCTCCTCCCACACGCCAGGCCTGGCCGAACGGGTCCAACCTGCTCCCCGCTGCATCGCCCCAGCACCCCCACCCCATCTGCTCCCACGCCCCACAATGGCCACAGGGCCTCACCTCGGCCCCGGCTGCTGCCCTCCTTGGAGCGCCGGTATTGGTTCAGTTCTTTGGTGAAGTCATCGTAGTCCTCCTTGCCCAGGTCCTCCTCCTCGTCGCCCTCGTACTCCCCGTACTGCTCGTTCTCGTAGTCCTCGTACAGGCCGTAGCCTTTGCTGTCCAGCTTGGAGTAGGCCTTCTTGGGCAGGGACGTGCTGTGCGACGGGGGGTACTGCTGGTGGGACTGACAGGGAGAGGGGGTGAGCCGGCCCCAGGGCCCTGAGTCCAAACTGCCAAGGTCCCCGCTGTCCCCTAAACTGACCCATCTGTCTGGGTGTTTCTGCCACGGGCAAGACCTGGCCCCCAGCCACTTGGGGGGTACTAGGTCCCACCTAAGTGAGGGCTGGGCATTGGATCCACATGTTTCCGTGCTTCAGAAAAGGCCATGGCTTGTAAGAAAATAGACATGCATAGACCCCACGATAAGAACTGGTAAGGGAAGAGAAGGGGGTATTTCCTAAGGATATAGAGCAATCTTATTTGGGGAGGAGGCCTAGTAGGCAACAGGGGCGTCTCTTTTTTTCTTTTAAAGTAATCTCTACACCCAACATGGGGCTCGAACTTAATCCTGAGATCAAGAGTTCCATGCTCCGGGATGCCTGGGTGGCTCAGTCAGTTAAGTGTCTGCCTTTGGCTCAGGTCGTGATCTCACGGTCCGGGGACGCACCCCTGCACTCAGCAGGGAACCTGCTTCTCCTTCTCCCTCTGCCCCCTCCCTGCTCATGCTTGAGCTCGTTCTCTCTGATAAATAAATAAAATTAAAAAAAAAAAAAAAAAGTCGCAGGCTCCACCAACTGAGGAAGCCAGGCCCTCCAAGATTTTCTTGGGGCAGGGGCACCTGGGTGGCTCAGTGGGTTAAAGCTTCTGCCTTCGGCTCAGGTCATGATCCCAGGGTCCTGGGATCCAACCCCACATCGGGCTCTCTGCTCTGCAGGGAGCCTGCTTCCTCCTCTCTCTCTCTCTCTCTGACTGCCTCTCTGCCTACCTGTGATCTCTGTGTGTCAAATAAATAAATAAAATCTTTAAAAAAATTTTTTTTTTCTTGGGGCCTTAGAATTCAAGTAATGACCTACTTGGCACCCAAACTAGAAAGCCATTCTGAATGATGCTTTCCAAACTGTGCTAGTGCCAAGTAATACAGATGAAGTTAGATACGCAGACACACACGCAGACACACACACAGACACACACACACAAAGGGAAGGCACCAAGACCACCTTCAGTAGGTAAATGGATAAAACCAGCTGTGGTCCGTCCACAGTGGAGGATTATTCAGCAGTTAAAAGAAACAAGCCCATGAGCCATGGGGCTATGAAAAGACCTGGGCAAACCATGAACCCATACTGGTAAGTAAGAGAAACTGGTCTGAAGAAATTAAATGCTGTGACGAGTCTGGCTATCTGACATTCTGGAAAAAGCAAAACCACAGAGACAGAAAAAGGTTGCTGGTTGCTTAGAGGCTCGGGGAGGAGATTGGAGGTAAAGCACAGGGGATTTTTAGAGAATTGAAACTCTTCTATATGATGATCTATGACAAATGCATAATGTCAAGCCTTTGTCAAAAACTGAAGAACTGGGACACCTGGGTGGCTCAGTGGGTTGAGCCTCTGCCTTTGGCTCGGGTCATGATCTCAGGGTCCTGGGACAGAGCCCAGCATCGGGCTCTCTGCTCAGCGGGGAGCCTGCTTTCTCCTCTCTCTCTCTGCTTGCCTCTCTGCCTACTTGTGATCTCTGTCTGTCAAATACATAAATAAAATCTTTAAAAAAAAAAAACCAAAAAACAAAAAAAACTGAACAACTGCATAACACAGAGAGGAAACCTTAATGTAAGCCGCAGGCTCTGATTCCTAACAACACGTGGCAACTGTCTCAGCAATTACAACAAAGGTACCACACTAACAGAGCAGAAACCAGCTGGGGTGGGTAGAGCACTACCCACTCAGGGTTCTAGAAACCTGAAACTGCTCTTTGGGTGCGTGGGTGGCTCAGTAGGTTAAGCACCAGACCCTTGCTTTCAGCTCAGGTCATGGTCTCAGGGTTGTGGGATCAAGACCCCACTGGGCTCCACAGGGAGTCTGAATGAGGGACTCTCTCTCAATTTAAGTTGGAAAAAAAGAAACAAAACTGTTCTAAAAAAAAAAAAAAAAAAGGATTAATTTCTAAAACTCCACACTCATTACGAAGAAAACGAGAAAATACAAAACATAGATATGCAGACACTGGTGACTACATTAGCAGACCTTAAAAACGCCTCAACCCCAGGGTGCCTAGCCCGCCCAGTCGGCAGCACACGACACTTTTGATCTTGGGGTTATGAGATCAAGCCCCACCTTGGATATAGAGGGGACTTAAAAATCTTAAAAAACAAAAACACGCCTCAGGGGTGCCTGGGTGGCTCAGTGGGTTAAAGCCTCTGCCTTCAGCTCAGGTCATGATCTCAGGGTCCTGGGATAGAGCCCCGCATCGGGCTCTCTGCTTGGCAGGGAGCCTGCTTCCCCCTCTCTCTCTGCCTGCCTCTCTGCCTACTTGTGATCTCTCTCGCTGTGTCAAATAAATAAATAAAATTAAAAACAAACAAAAACACAGTTTGCGTGGAGCACTGGGTGTGGTGAAAAAATAATGAATACTGTTTTTCTGAAAATAAATAAATTGAAAAAAAAACAACAAACAAAAAACGCCTCAGCCCCTAGTTATCAATCAAAGCTTTGCTGTGCCCTGCATTCCTTGTCTTGGTCAGGTTTAATGCCTGAGTTCCTGTTAGCAGATCAAGGTCAATGACAGCACTGTACAGTAATCACCCGTTAGGATGGACAATGGGATACTTAGGGTATGCTTTAGAGCTACTAGCTTTAAAAGCATTTTTCATGAAAACTTGAAAATCTACACTGATTTCTCTTCTCAGAGATTTTGCTGGGGTGGGGGCAAACAGCCGACAAACCAAATACTTCAACCGCGTGTCTAAGTTCAGGGTTACGACAGCATAAACGTCTGACTTCTGCCTCCGCAGCATTTGAGATCATTTACTCCTGTAAAACCATTCCGTTCTCTAGCTGATTTTCCAGGAAAGGTAATTTCTGAATAGGGGCAGACAGCCGTACCGGGGATAAACCAGCAGGTTTCTTGGGACGGGGACATCCTGAGTCCCGCCCGGGGCCATGGGAGGAAGGGTCTTAAGAGCATGGCCAATGGAAATCAACCACTGCCTGGGCTCGAACCCCTGCTCCTGAGCTGTAAGGCTGCGACCTGGCTGGTTTCCTAGCTCTGTTTCCTCACCTGTACGATGGGGATAAAAACAGGATCTCATCTTGCAGGCTTAAAATCCATATAAAGTGCCATGCAAGAGTGCTCGGCACACAGCAAGTGCTCGGCAAACAAGGGCCTGCCCCCACTCCCAGCTCCGCGGGGCCCCCCAAGCAGTAGTTACTCACAGGTGCATACGGGGGGCTGTACTCTCGGTACTTTCGGTGCCCCTTCTCGCTAGGACTGAAATCCGAGTCATCTGAGAAGTCCGAGAAGTCATCACTGGAAGAAGCGTGGCGCTGCGGTGACAGGGGAAATGAGCTCAGTGACTGCCACGGGCTGGCCCGCTGGCAGAGTCAGCCTGGGGACAAACCCTGCTGGAATGTGCCGAAGGGCTCTGCGCTCTAGAGAAACACCTCACCTGGGGGCATTGAGTGGCAGTAGAGCGTGAGCTACCAACTCTTTAAAGGGAAAAAAAAAGCTCTTTATCTAATTTGGGGAAGGAATAAATGGCACTATTAAGAGTGGCCTCTGGCCTATGAGACCAGCGTGGCCCGGGGGCTCTCAGCCAGGCCCAGTGCCATGCAGCCTGGCCCCAGCGTGCCCTCCCGGACCTACTTTGTGCTTGGATTTCCTCCTCTTCTTCGACCTCCTCTTCTCCTTCTCCCGCTCTTTCTTCCGCTTCCGCTTCAGTCTCCTGTGCGACTTCTCCTCATCTGAGTCGCTATGGTGCTTCTCCCCCTTTTCCTTCCGGCTCCTCTCGGGCCCTCCAGAGGTGTCCTGGGTCTCCTCGGCCCCATCATCTTCCAATTCACCTTCTTCCAACTCACCATCTTCCCTACAAACCAACCCCAAAGCCAACATGAACCCAGGGTGAACCCAGGGTGTGAGAGGAGACGTCTGCAGGCCCCAGGCTGCCCGCCGCTGACAGCCACACGTGAGGGAGGCCTTCCTCAGGAGGACATAAGGGCCACTGCCTCTCATCCCAGCCCGCACCCTCCCCCATCAAAAAAGGACTGCGCCCGCTTTCATATCACCAGGCTGGGGGTTGGTGGGGAGCAACACCATCGGAATTTAAAGGTACTGACACTGATACCAGGACAACTCTAAGCCACGATTTCTCAAAGTGCTCCAAAGGACTAGGGTTCTAAGAAGAAAGGTGACAAGGTTCCGTGGTCAAATGAGGTGAGGAAAGTCCCATCCTGGGGCTTCACAGTGCTTAATGCTCTAACAGAAGTTCCCAGATGTCTTACCATCAAGAAACCTGTAAAACCCTGTGTTTGAGCATTTCCAAAGCTTACTCGCCACAGAGGCTGCTTATCTCAGGGGACACGGACCAGCCACGGTCCCCAAGTGCCGGGGTGCACGGTGGCCTGAGGTTACTGGTGAGCCCTGGGAGCTGAGGCCCAGTGGAGACAGGGCCGTGACTGTGAACCAGGTGCGGCCCCCACACCCCAGGGTCCTACCCATGGTCAGGCCTGGACTGCGCCTGAGGATGTGAAATGTATTTTACCAAAGCCCCATAAATAAGTGCGAGTGATCAGCTCTGGTTTTAAGTCTGAGCCACACTCTTAGCTGCACAGCTCTATGCTGTGGAGTGGGGGGCAACCAAGCAGCTGGAGAAGGGGAAGGGGTAAGGGAAGGGTCCCAGACCCCTCCTGAGGTCCTCTCCTAACAGCTGTGAGAGTACCCACAGAAGGGGTCCCCCCACCCCACAGCTCTGAACCCAGGGATCCCTTCTGGCTCCCCTTCCTACAGATTTCCCAACTTTGTCACTTTCCCCCGTAACCCGACCCCTACCCTAGTACTTGAAAAAATAACAGCACTCTCCAGACACTGCCAACAGGACATTCTAAATGTCTAACTATCTGCAGGGTGGGGTGAAGGTGAGGGGATGCATCGGGTTAAGGAGAAAAGCAACTGGAAAAAGAATCCAGTTTTTAGCCAAACCCACGGACACATTCTCGTACACCAAGTACAGGAGTTGGTTGAAAAAAGAACAAATTAAGTTTTCAAATCTTTTAAAACCTCCCAGAGTTCCTCCTTTATGACCAGGGAAGGGTATGTGTGAGAATATGAAAGATCCTTCCTTCTCTATTAATTAAGACCACAAATGAAGATGGAGAGAACATAAACAGTGGCGTAACGAACCCGGGACCCAAATGGCTATCCACAACGGAACGAATCCAGGCAGCAAAGACCTCACTGCTCAGACGAGACCAGGGCCAGTGTGAGAACAAGCCCACCACATGAGTGGGCGCCCAGTACCCCTGCAGGGGGCACACTAAAGAAACACCACACTGGTGATTCTCCCAGAGGCCCTCGCGCCATCTCCTCTGTCCAGATGTCAAGGATGCAGACAAGAGGAGGCTCTCTTTACTCTCATTCCCAATTCAACAGGGTCGGGTTGGCTTATAACCCAAGTGGTCCCAAACTCACAGATACCCCAGCAGAGGTCAAGGGCAGCTCCCACAGACACAGTGCAGGACACAAAATTTGCTCTGATGTTTCAAAGGAAAACAAGACAGGAAGGTGACCAATGGATGCATCATGTGGCTTCCTTGCAAACCGCCAAGTTGGGGGTGGGGGAGTCAGCCCCACAGGAAGATGTGGAGCAAAGCTGGGAGGAGCCAGCATTCCTCACAAGTGAGGCACCTTCTGGCAGGGGCTTGGGTGCAGCCCACGGAACAGGGTGTGGGACAGAGGTGCCTGGGCTGGAGTGGCCTTGCCCTCAGTCAAAGTACGACCGACTGGGGAAACTGGTTTCTGTGAGCCAGCCAGCCAGAGGGAGTGGCTGTTAAAGGGCAGCCTGGCACACTCACCGCTGCCTGGAGCTGTGGACACCCCGGGGAAGGTGGTATTATTACTGGAGCAAACATGATGCATGTCCCTGCTGGGAACACTGTGGGCAGGCCCAGTCGCCACACCCCAGGAGAAAACACAGGGAGATGCGGCCAGACCACACATACAGACATTACGGAGCAGAGGAAGGCCCAGAGACAAACCAGAAACATAGGCAGACCTTCCATGAAGAAAAGCTAAAAAGAGCATCACTCTTGACAACAGTCTGGACAGGAAAAAGGGCAGAGGGACATGGTGAAAATTACCCAGAAGCCCAGGGCAAGCAGGGGTAGAGGGAACACGGGAAGACAAGAATGGTCCCCAGAAGCCCCGGTTCCCGAAAACAAGGTTCCAATAGCAAGACCCCTTCAGGGGCGCCTGGGTGGCTCAGTGGGTTAAGCCGCTGCCTTCAGCTCAGGTCATGATCTCAGGGTCCTGGGATCGAGTCCCACATCGGGCTCTCTGCTCAGCGGGGAGCCTGCTTCCCTCTCTCTCTCTCCCTGCCTCTCCATCTACTTGTGATCTCTCTCTGTCAAATAAATAAATAAAATCTTAAAAAAAAAAAAAAAGACCCCTTCAACTCTCTTGTTTCCAGAAAGGAGGATTTCAAAGGGAGAGGAGGTGAAGAGACTTGTCAGAAGCAGACAGCCCAGACACTCCCTCACCCCCGCCCACTCAGGGGGAGGACACCAGGACAGGGCAGAGAAAGGTCCTGCCCAAAGTCAGTGGGGGCCACCGCCCCTGTCCTCCTGCCACACACCAGCTTGCTGGACAGCGCAGGCCAGTCTCTGTCTAACACCTGGGGAAAGGACACAAAGACCATCCAAGCAACTCCAAAGCCTTGATGGTTGCCAAGGATGATCCCAGAAGGCGGCCTTTTCATTCCAAAGCACTTCCCAAAGCAGGGAAGGACAGCACTCAAATCCGCCCTATGAAGACCCTGGGCCAAGGAGCAAGTCTCTTCATTCCAACACCTCCGGGACACCTGGGCTCAGTGACAATCTAGCACACAACTGTTTATAAAATGGGGGTGAATACTCAGAGCTTTGTTTCCTGAGACGGACCTGGGAGAAACTGAGAAATACACAGTATAAAAGCCAACAGCTGATGACTTACAAAGGGAAAAGGGAGACTGGAGGGGACAGAGACGGGGACACTCCAGTGACCAGTGTGCATTCTTAGCACCATCCGGCCATGCTGTGCTCTCAAGCTTCTCAGAGCCCTGGGCTGACCTCTGGTCACCCGCAGGGTCACCCCTCTGCTACCACGGGAAACTCACAACTCGCCGCCCAATGTCCTGCATGAATACGGGATCTGTTTCAAGAGGAGAAAGAGGACAAAAAAAGACAAGACGACCAAACCCGCTGGGACCGGGGCAGAAATCCTGGGGGGCACAGACACGCCCCGCACGAAAGCAGTCTCCACAAACAGCAGCCTGGCTTCAGTGGTGCCACTTCCCAGACAGCCAGCAAAACCCATGTCAGAGTGGGATTAAACACCGAGGGAGTGCGCTTAATAGAGTGTGACATAATCCCTCCAGGAAAGTGGGGGAAGCCCCGTCGCGCTAATCTTTTCAATCTAGACCTGCCAAACCCTCTTGAGACCAGCACGCAAGAGAAAGCCTGCGGCGTCAGCCGGAGCCAGGACGACCTTATTCCCAGAGCCTGGACTGGCAACTTCCCAGCATGGCTGCCCTGGGGTTGGCCTGCCAGGGCCATTAGGGACGGGAAGCCAACCAAGCCGGGGGACTGCCTTGGAACCGGCACCCAGGAGGGAATGGGCAGAGGCCAACGACTTGCCGAGGGTCAGAGCAGTCTCGTGCCTCCTGGATCAAAGCTTCCAGGGCATTTAAATTTCCATTCACAGAGCTGGTGACAGCCAGCTCCTCCTCTCGGGTCAAAGACCAGATCTGGACGCCCATTCTAAGGACTGCCCATTTGGCCACTCCACCGGGGCACGTTAGAGTGCTGAATTCATCATACACCATGGGCTTGGCCAAAACAGAACTGGGTAAAGAAACCTCAGGATTCAAAGCAGGCAGGCCCTAGCCACCAGCCTACAGATTCGGGCACGGGGCTCTGTCCAGCCGAGTGACAACCAGCTCTGCTGGTTCCCTAGCAGCGCTCTTGGCACGATTAACTTAGCCTTGGTTTTCCCATCTGGAATGGGATAACTGTGGTACCTATAAGGATTTTTTGGGTTAAATGAAATAACATGGGTAAAGCCTTGACACAAGAAAAGTATCAACTAGGGACGCCTGGGTGGCTCAGTTGGTTGGACGACTGCCTTCAGCTCAGGGCGTGATCCTGGAGTCCCGGGATCGAGTCCCACATCGGGCTCCCAGCTCCATGGGGAGTCTGCTTCGCTCTCTGACCTTCTCCTCGCTCATGCTCTCTCTCACTGTCTCTCTCTCTCAAATAAATAAAAGAAAAGTATCAACTACCAGATAAAAAGCAGCTACTGGTTTCAAGAACCAGGTACCACGAGCGTGCCTCTGCATGGATAACCCTGAACTGGCCCAGATGCTCACTGGAAAGCGTCTTCCCCCACCTTGGGGGCCAACGCTAACTGCTGGCCAGCTAGTCCCCACTTCACTTGGCCCCACCGCGCATGCACAGTCATCTCCCGACAAATTCCACTGCTGAAACTGACAAACCAACATCTCCTTCCTCAGCTCTGATCTAGCTGGAAAGAGAAAGTAACCAAGTGGCTGACCCTAAAGTATCCAAGTGGCCCCCTAAAAAAAAAGGGCGCCTGGGTGGCTCAGTGGGTTAAGCCTCTGCCTTCAGCTCGGGTCAAGGTCTTGGGGTCCTGGAATCGAGTCCCACATCGGGCTCTCTGCTCAGTGGGGAGCCTGCTTCCCTCTCTCTCTCTGCCTGCCTCTCTGCCTGCTTGTGATCGCTCTCCCTCTCTCTCTCTCTCTCTCTCTCTCTCTGTCAAATAAATAAATAAATAAATATTAAAAAACAAAAACAAACGAAGCTGCCCAACATGGAAATTCTCTAGACGAGAGATCTGGATGGAAGCTGCAAGGCGCCCGGGTTTGTGGCTCAATCTGGTTTACGAAATAAAAGGGGGGAGGGGAGTGCGCCCCCCCAAAAAAAAAGAAAAAAAAAGAAAGAAAAGGTGGAAACTCATGGGAACAGTGGCTGTTACCTGAAGATCATGAGAGCCCTTGACAAGAGACGGCTAGGTTAATGTGAAGGTCAGGGTTATGATCATTAACTGCCCAAGCGCTCAACAAATTGCCTGGGTAGGCTCTGAATGACCTATTAACTAGGGACAAAATTATAAAATTACAAGGAGGCTCTGCCTCTTCAAATGTCTAACGACAGGCCTAAATGCAAAAGTCCCCAAAGTCCCCAAATTGACGTGTGGGGTAGTTGTTTACTAGGAAGGAGTGAAGGCACAGAGCCTTTCCCTCCACTGACAAGGAGGTAGGACAGCCCCGGGGGTGGGGAGGAACCTCACTGAGGGATTTTCAGAGGCAGGAAATTCTTGAAATAAGCCTCTGGGTCTTGCACATGTTTTTCAGTGTCCTTACTACCTAGGTTCATCAACCAGAAATCGAGAGCAAATGGGCTCTGTGTCTCCGTTTCCCTCAACATTCTCAGGTGGGGTCACAGGAGACTGTGACATCACACCATGGTAACATGGTAACATGCCCACATCATAGACACCACCCCACCCGAGCAGACAAGCACAAACCAAGCAGGGGAGAAGAGAAGCCTGACGACCACCAGCACCCCGAGCCCCCCACTTCAACAACGTGAGCGGAAGGGCCTGCCCGGGGTTGGGATTCAGCCAGGAACACACCTACGCCATAACCAAGAAATGTGAACCAGGTCTGGGTATTTCAGATATTGAGTAATTACTGTTAATCTTGTTAGAGAGAATCACGGTTTTGAGGTTCTATTTTTAAAAAGATCTTTAAGCTAGAAATATGTGCTGAAGACTCTGCAGGTGGGATGAGGTGAAATCTGGGATCTGCTTTAAAATACCCAGGGCAGATGGAGGATGTAGGGAGACGAAGCAGAATTGGCAAAATGTAAGTAACTGTTGAAACTGGGTGGGTGATGGCCCTTCTCCTCTCATGAAAATGCCAGAAAACTTCCATAGTAAGTTATTAAAAAAAAAGAAAGAAAGAAAGAAAAACGATGGCCTAGGTGGGGACAACCTCAGCAAGGTGAGGAGAGGCTGTCAAGGAAGGCAGAGAGCTAGAGTCTGGGGTCAGGGAAAAAGGGGTGGGGGAGGCTTCTTCATTCCTCATCAAGTCCTTACCTCTTGCCCTGATTTCCACAATGACAAAACCTGCCTGAATACATGAAGGTCTTAGACACCAAAAGCAGTAGGAAGTATTCATTACAAGCATTCTGTATTAGCAACCTCCAAGCCAGGTCCCATACTACTGAGCTCCCGTCTACTTGTCTCACACCAAGGCTTAGTAACAAACCTACATGGGTCGTGGGTCCTCAGCATGCCGTTTTACAGAGAGGCTGGAAGAGAAGAAATCTGCCTGTAAGGTCAAGACAGGAAGAAACGAAACTGGACCAAGTCCTGGGCTCTCCGGCTCCAGGCCCAACTCAGAATCTCTACCTTTGAGATAATTAGAAATTATCTGAAAGAGAATCAATTCAACTGGCCAACCGACAAAATTTCTGCCCTGAAATTCGTAACTAGGCTGGCAAAAATAAGACAGATGCACAGAAAATGGATTAAATGAGACAGTATCCCAAGAAAGGCCAAAATGAAGTATTAAGACTGGGCGAGGTCCTTAACACTCTTGCATCCGGGCAGGGGTTCAACTGCGAAGTGAGAGGCGACCGGGTGGCTCAGTCGGTTGGGAAGCTGCCCTCTGCCCGGGTCACAATCCCAGGATTGAGCCCTGGGGCCGGTTCCCTGTACAGCAGGGAGTCTGCTTCTCCCTCTCCCTCTGCCTCACTCATGTAAATAAAGACAATATTTTAAAAATAAATAAATAAATAAACCTGCCAAGTGAAGGCAAAGACAGAACCTCTGAAACAGATGAATCCTCACGGGAAAAATTCCCTGAGACCATGTGACTCAAGTGCTTAGCACTACCCTGGCCCAGATTAAGTCTTTAGGAGGAAAAACTATTAGGAGAAAAACCTCTATTTTCCCTCTATTAGGAGGAAAAACTGTTATGTGAAGACATGAGGCAAATACAGTCCTTCCAACATCAAATACAGGGAACTGGGACATTCAGACCAAAGCCTTTGGATAGTTTAGGGAATGAGGACACAGAAAGGTCCAAGGAATCCTAGCCAAAACCCAAGTAAAGGGGCTTCTCTCCAGAAGGACAGAAAGCAAGGGGAATCCCAGAGAAGGAAATTCCCGAATCATCCAACACCAGAAGGAATGCTTCATCCCAAAGGGTGCAGCATCGTACTGGGGTCAGTCCAAGCACACAAACTCTTTTGGAGCATTTCTGCAGAGCTTCAAACCCATCGAGAAAAAACCTGGCCTGCCAGAGGAGTCTTACAGAACCAAGGGGCATTTCCTTTGCCTGAGCGGCTCCACTCCACTCCCACTCTTAACACGGCTCCTGTTCCTGATAAAGATCTCTCTCTGATCCAAGTTCCTCCTGTCAGATAAATCTCTGAAACAGGCTTCTCGACAACAGTTTCCTTTTTTCTTTTTTTAAGATTTCATTTATTTATTTGACAGAGAGAGACACAATGAGAGAGGGAACACAAGCCGTGGGAGTGGGAGGAGAAGCAGGCTCCCTGCTGAGCAGGGATGATGGAGGGCTCGATCCCAGGACCCTGCGATCATGACCTGAGCCGAAGGCAGATACTTTTTTTTTTTTTTAAAGATTTTATTTATTTATTTGACAGAGAGAGATCACAAGCAGGCAGAGAGGCAGGCAGAGAGAGAGGAGGAAGCAGGCTCCCTGCCGAGCAGAGAGCCCGATGCGGGCCTCGATCCCAGGACCCTGAGATCGTGACCTGAGCCGAAGGCAGCGGCTTAACCCACTGAGCCACCCAGGCGCCCCGAAGGCAGATACTTAAATGACTGAGCTACCGAGGCGCCCCACAACAGTTTCCTAATCACCTTCTCACACCAGCCATACTTTAGACTGCTTACAGCTGGAAAGATGCTGGTTCTCATCCAAAGAGGCCTGATTTTTTTTTTTAAAGGAGGTCTGATTTCTATTATTCCCAAAAGGAAAATCAAATCACTGAACTTGGGAACCAAGACTCTTCCTTGTCTGTAACTTTTTCTGGAGAAATGTTTGGTTCCACTCAACGTACGTTCAACTAAGACAAAGGATAAAGGATGTATTTTCAACTCAAAAGAAGCTGGGCCTTGGATGACTAAGACTCCGTGTTCACACATCGCTCAAGAGCTGAAGGAGAACTGCAATTACCCATACGCAATGCTTTTTGAACTTCCAGGCAACTGTGGGCTCCCGGAGGGCACAGCAGAGGCTGGCAGTCACCTGATTTTCCAAGGGCGCAGCACAGGGCCAGGCTCAGACTGGCTGGGCCCCTGTGATGTATTCCACACAAACGCAGCAGCAACCTCAGCCCTGCACACCCTCGTGGCCAGCTGCATCAACACGGACACTGGACAGTAACCTGGATCACCATAAAACTTTAAGGAGGTGATGGAGGTCTAGTCTTTAATGGAGAACTCATTTGCTGAGTGGTTCTCGAGGGCCCCAAGAGGCCAGAGGGGGACAAAAGCCTACACGTGAAAGTGGCCAGCCGTCAGCACTCCCCAGGGAGGGGGCCCACCTCTGTTGCCAAGAAGCTAGGGTCCCTGGGGCTGCTCTGGTGTGCCCCGCAATGGCAGGGAGGGCCTGGAATCCCAAGGAAACCTAAACCCTCGTGTCTGTTAGGAAAATGAGGAGACCAATAACCCAAGCCACCTGCAAAGGACATCGAGCCAATGTCACTCAAGTCTGCCCCGGCTCCCCGGGGTCAGGCCATAAGAGGGATGTGTCAGCTGTGATTGGCTTCCACACTGGCTTCAAGAAGTTTCCGGCTACTTCTAATAAATGAAAATCCCTTAATTTTAAGATTCGGAAGGCCCAGCTCAGGGCCTCTACGGGCAGTGGAAGGAGTGGAACACAGGGCAGACAGAGCTACCGGGTTACGGAGGGACAACACAACTCTCTCTCTCTGAGGCATGCTTTTTTTTTGTTTTGTTTTTAAATAACTTAAAGTAAGCTCTACACCCAAGGTGGGGCTCGAACTGACCACCCCAAGAGCAAGAGATGCATGCTCTACTGACTGGGCCAGCAAGTCGGGACCAATTGAAAAGAAGTACCTCTATTCCCTGCATGCTTTCCCACCACCTCCGCCACCACAACAGAAATCACGGCAGCTGCTGGGTAGGTAGTAGGTGCATCACAGCAGAGGGTGGGAGCAACCTTCTCTTTAAAGGGCCAAAGAGTACATACTGTAGGCTTTGAGGGCCACAAAGTCTCTGTCCCAACAACTCAACGCTGCTGTTCAACACAAAGGCAACCACAGACCATATAAATCAATGGGCGTGGCTGTGTTCCAATAAAACTTTACTCCGAATTAAAAAAAAAAAAAAAAAAAAAGGCCAGGAGGGCAGGCTTTGATGGGAGAGCCACAGACTCTCCACCCCTGTCCTATCAGAAGTGACTTTTAAACTTTGACCTTGACCCACATCTCCTCCTTTACATTCCTCGCAAACAAGTCTTCAGAACGTTTCAGGGTTTAAAACTCCACCACACTCTGCTTTTTTCTATCCTCTCTCATTTCTTTGTGTTTCAAATGCAGGAGACAAATCAATAAATGGGACTTTGTATCCTACTAATGGCTGCACACCGCAGTTTGAAAATGTCAGCTCCAGGAAGCATTTGGGTAGAGAGCTGGGGTCTGGGTACAGGCTGCCCAGGGTTCTAACTCTGTCTCCACACCCCCTAGCTCTGTGACCTTGGACAAGTGACTTCATTTCTGTTTCCAATTCTCACTCTCCGCGTAGGGCTGAGGCTGAGCTATCACACCGGAAGCACTTTGAAGGTCCCTGGCAGGTCATCCCTGCCCTTCTTATGACAAGAGACCCTGTCACATCTTTGGGAAGACTAAGTCAATGACTCACGAGTACCACATCCACGATGTCCACCGCTCCCCATCACCTCTCTTCCAGAAGGGGACCGACCCCAGCTTAGAGGAAACAAATGGAAACCCATGCCCTTCTAGGCTTTATGCTTCCGGAGTTCATGGCTTCCGGGACCACTCGACAGGGACGACAGGGACAAGGGAATCCGGTGCTCAGCGAACTGGTGGATTAGCCTGTGACCCAACCACTCAGCCTTACCCTGCAGTTCATTTTTAAGGCACTTTCTTCTCAGGTGGGTACCGAGAGCTGCCACAGGGGCAGCAAACCCTTGACCCTGACCGTGGCCAGAAGTTGCAGGCGTCAGACATGGGAAGGAAATCCGAGGCCTGCTACAGGCAGTAACAACCTTTGCCCAAATCTAAATAAAGTCCACAGGAGAGAAGAGCACGCTGAACACTCTGAAAACTTTTCTGCTCCAAGAAAAGCACGGGACAAGCCTGACTGCTAAATTAACAAAACCTTGACTGACTCAGCCCAATTACGGAGGGGCAGGGGAATTGTGGAGCTGGGACAGGCCTTGCTGCCTTCTGGAGACTCTAAAGAGCTAAGGTTAAGGACTAAGATTAAGGGGAGGAGACCAGTGAGCAGTGGGTTAGGTGCTACAGCCCTGTGCGCTCAGCTCTCAGGAGGCCTACCACAGTTGGAGCACAACTACAGATCCTAACTGCCAAAGACGAACACGGGAAGGTCGTCAGCATAAAGCTCAAGATACCAGGCTGTTCCAGCATCTGTAATAAGGGCGTTGAGAAAGCAAGACATGCCTTGAGATGGTTTCCACAAAATTTCCACCCCGATCTGCTCCCTGCAATGAAATAAAGTGGCCAGAAACCTGAGCTAGAAGATAAACCGACTTCCCTCAAAAACACAGATGTTAGGCTTGCTTCTGTTTACACACCAGACTATAAATTCTTAGTTTTGTTTTTCTTTTCCCCTTTAGTAGGGACAGCAAAAAGCTAAAGAAACCAAGATTCGCTGAATGCCAGGCATTGTGCGGGTGTCCACGTATGCCCACTTGACTGCAATGACCCTGAGAAACGGCCGTTATCCTTAGTGCCCACTGTAGGGAGAGCCAGGCCTGAACACAACCTTATCTGTTTCCAAAGGCCACACTGTTCCTTCCTATCCTGTTGCCACCTCCCGCGTTCAGATGTCACCACTTGCCTTACAAATAGGAGCTGAGTCACCAATTCACACAGATATGAATGCACCAAAATAAATAAATAAAATACACACGGAGGTAAAAAAAAAAGTACGAGACAGATTCTCTATTCTGAGCAATTTTGCCAAGAGACACAAACTACGCTCCCAGCAAATGTCCTGTACTGGAATAAAAAATTATTCCAAAAGCAGGATGTGACTGGGTTTACATGAACTGAGGGCCCGTGTCTTCGTTTTGTCATCAACTGATTGAGGCAGAAATGTGAAAACTGCCCACGTAGGCTCCTACCATTGCTAAGAAACCCTGCACCCTTTGTCCAGGACCGCTGTCTTCGGCAACCATCAGAGCAAAATCGTTGCGTCGCAAAGATGTGGCTGATAAATTTGGAAAGCCCAATCCGGGAAAATCTCGCTCCCCGCGGACAGTCCCGGTTTTACTTTGGACTTAACCTAATGAACTTTAGAGGCCCACCCAAACAGGCAGCTTTTTCACTCTTTCCAATTGGTTTTAATCATGAAACCAGCCTCAAATCATTGATTCTGACAAGACTCCCATCACCAATGAGCAGACGGCTCCTGCAGAGGCTTGAATCAACTTCCTAAATGCCGACTACCAGGAACCCCAGAAATCAGCCTTTTGTCTCCCACTGTGGCAGAAGCTTTGTTGCTAAGGTACAGGCAAGAACCCTGCTCACTTAGAAACGCAGCCACTCACTCACTGTTTGCTCTGACTCTGTCATTCAACTTCCTACCCCGGGGTCAGAACCCCCCGTTCTGGTACTAGACAATTTCGTCCACAGAGACCAAAAAGCAGGTTCTCCGGAATATAGTTTGACCTAGAGCTATCCACAGAGGCTGTGAAATAATTAGCAATTTTCACCAGGCAAGTATTTGCCGTAACTGGACCTGGCTTCTAGAAGATGGTTCTAGGGACTTAAAAGCCACAAAAACCTAGCAGAGGGGAACAGCAAATAAGGCCACCCTGAGACATCCATCCCTCCCCTACTGGGGCAGGGGAAAGATCTAAGAGAAAGGAGCAGAAGTGGAGGCATTATTTAAGGATAAACTACTAAGCCCAATATGGAACTGTCTACATTCAACTGGATGGACACAAACTCAGAGTCAACCATTCAGCGCTAATGGGCCAGGTAGGCCAATGGCTGGGAAAGCCTTCGTTTCCACAGGTGCAGAAGTTCCCCCTTGGGATCAACCTTCCTGGCCAAGCAAAAGCCACAGGGTTGTCCTTCTAGAAGAGCTCACTATACTTAAAAATCTTGGCTTGTCAAGAATCAAAAACTTAACCTTCCAAGCAAATAGAAACCCAATCTGGAAGATAGAGGACAGTCTGTGAATCAGAAAGCCCTGTTGGGGGAATCCTCATTCTCTTTTGAAGAACAAATTTGAGTAAAAAATGAAGGGGTTTTAGGACCAGAATATCCCTGTTTTCATGGTCACAATTGGTTGTATTTCTACCAGGATATTTTAATTTGCTTTCCCATTAAGCCTCTCCCCAGAGAATATAACAATTTTAAAGATTTCAAGTGTCTAAGAGGTGCTCTTAAATCAGGGATTCTGAGTGACACCCTTTTTTTTTCCTTTCTTTGCAACATCCATTAATTTGAATTTTAACTAGTACTGGTACATCAGTTTAGGGGGAAAAAAAAGGCAGTACTGTGACATTTCAAAAACAAAGACTATCGAAGTACAGTTTGACATAATTACTGGGGCTTCTTGGTTTTCAGGAGAGGACAGTCCTTTGAAAATGAAAAAAACAATAAACCCTTGTGTTGATATGCCTCTGAGTACTCTCTAAATGTTTGGGATAATACTTTTAAGTTCAATGAATGACTGCTAAAATTTTCACTTACAAAAGAAGTAAAGTTAAACAAGCATCCTCCGACAACTTAGTCGCCCTCGAAACTTGGAAGGTTCCTCTGTTAGCATCCAGTTTCTGCACTTGGCTCCTAGAGGAGGAATTTCACCAAGGAGGGAAAACTTCAGATAAATGCAGTCCGTTTTCGGTTGACCCTGTGCACTTGATCGTGTGTTCAGTTTGTGCTTCATACATTATTTTTTTTGCAGGATACTGTACTGTGTAGACACTTCTTCCTCCCACAACTGGTTTTACATACCTAAGATCACCACTTCACAGCAGTTAGGTTGTGAGGATATGGAGAGAAAGAATAAAACCAGTGGCCCCACTTAATTGCAGATTACGGTTCCTCATCCCAACGTAAGTGAATTTTTTTTTCTCCTAAGAATGGGGGGAAAAAAAAAGGAAACAGGATCTTTCGGAGGGGAAAACTGGGCTGTGTGTTAATAAAAAGTTTTCACTACCAAAGTACATCAGGGACCCAAAGTGGGCAAGATGGAAAATGGAACTTCAACGTGTTTTGCTTTTTAACGGAAGAACTTATGCTTGTAAAACACATCAGAAGTAGTGTTTGGTTCTGCAAGTCATTTCTGTTGCTGTTTTTATCTTGTATGTGTTGGGGGGGGCAGGGGGCTGGAGGAAGTGTTCTCTCCACCATGACTGGGCGTGTTTGCATCAACTTTTCACGGTCAGGCATGTGCTTTCGAACAAAGGAACAGTGGAGACAGAGAGAGATTGGGGCTTGACACGCGTTACAGATTTGGTGCTTAAACAGTACTTACAAATGACTTGCTTAATTTAAACGTCCATCACCATAAGAGACATAGGAGTAAAAGGAGCAAATTGGATCTACTTGAACCACAATCTTTTGAGGGGGGGAGTGGGAGGGAGGGAGAACCTTAACTCGAATGCAAATATCATAAACCAAATTTAGTTAACCTCGTCTCCTACAAATGGACCTGAAGCATCCACTTTCTTCAAAGATGAAGGCTGGAGACAAAGCAATGGACGGAAATGGAGAGGGATACCAAGGGCTTGAAAACATGGGCCTTTTACGTAAGTTTTTGTCACGTTACAGTAACGCTTTTTTTTTCCTTTGAGAAAACTGTGTACGACAAATTAAAAAAACTAAAGATCAAAAGGATGTGCAAGTCTTAAAGGGTTCAACTGGGTTTAGAATCCTGATTTGAACATATAAATTCACTCAAGCATCACTTTGGTCTAAAGGCAGGAGGAAGGCAGGCAGGAAAGGGACAAAAAGAGGGAGATAATTGAATTACTCAATAAAAGAGGCTACTTACCATCCCAACCCATTGTAAGACATACACTTCTGACATAAGAGAACTCCTTAGAGGTCGAATAAAGCGTGTAAGCACCTTTGAGTAATGCACCTGCCCCCAAGAGAGGGCCCGGAAGCCCAACGTGGGCTTAGCGCACAGACCTTTGCTAATCTGTTTATTTCCTTGAACTGGAAGCAGGCTGCGATGGGCTGCGATTCCCAGGACGATACATTTAATTAGAACAAAACAGAAAACAAAAAAAAAAATTTTGTAAAAGCTCACCAAACTGCTGCACTTGTGTCTCTGAATGTGGGTGGCATTTCTTTTAAAAGGCAAAGTATGGTCTGTGAAGGAGAAAGGGAAAAGGGGAGGTGGAAGTGGGGAGAAGGGGCCGTGGTACCTGGCAAGGAAGCCCTAGCTGAGACCCCTAACTAGAGGAAGGTCCTGAAAGCGACTCCCCAGCCCGGGCTGCTGTGGGGCAGCCATCTGTCCAGCGCGATCTCTTCCCCTCCCCACCCCCACTCCTCCTCAGGCTGCCTTTCTGCCGGTGGAAAACCTCCTTCCATTTCCAAATCTACTCTCTAGACACCTCTTCCCCTACCCCACCAGGAAAGGGAGGGCAAACCCTGCACCCCAAACCCCTGGAGCAAGGGAGACCGAGGCCCCAATCTTGCCCTGAAATGCGCCGGGCTGGCGCCTTTATCACCCTCCAGAAAAGGGCGTGGGGCAAACCCATTTCGCACTTAATAAAGGGAATGGGGGGGGGGCGCTCCCTTTCACCCCCTGCCAAAGCACAAAAAAACCTCGTTTTCTCTCCCGGAAGGGATGGCGCCCCATTTTAGCCCGAAAGAGGAGGGAACCCCATGAGAAAGAAGAGACCAACTTCCTCTCCAAGGCAGGGAAACCAAACCTCCGTCCCCCCCCACCAACCCCGCCAAAAACGCAGCACCTACCTACGAAAAACGAGAGGACCCCTGCCTTTAAGAAAAACACGGGGAAGGGGTTTCTCCCCCAAAGGGGGCAGGGGCTTCCATCAAGGGGGCTAGAGATCCGGCCCCCCCACCAATTTTGCTCTCTAGGGTAGAGCTAGGAAACCCCTCCCGCAAAAAGTGCGAGTGCCCCCACCCAAAGCACCCCTCAAAAGGATGGAGAGAAAACTGAACGAACCCCCACTTTCTGCCTAAGAAAACTAGGGTACCTCTCCAAGTAGGGCAGGGCACACCTCCCGCAAGAGAAAGGATACTGCCAGGTACTGGGAGACCCCAACTCCAAACCTCTAAGAGCGGGGCTACTGCTCGAGATCCGCCCCCCCCCCAGCCAAAAGGGTCCGGGAGCCCCTCCCCCATCCCCTTCCCCGAAGCCAGGCGACGGGCAGGCTGGCCCATGGCTGCCAGCTCCGGGCGCTGGGGCAGCCAGGACCCCCGTGAGCCTTCGCAGCCCCCCCCCAGCGCCCCCTCCCCAGGGCGGGCGGGCGGGCGCGGGGGTCCGGGGGGCGCCTCCTCACCTTCCCCTCAGCATGGCGCCCAAAAAAGACAGAGCGAGAGCGAGGGAGAGCGGGCGAGCGCCGCGAGGGGGGGGAAACGCATGAGGCCAGGAGAGAAAGCAAGCGAGAAAGAGCGAGCGAGCGAGAGACACCCACCGACCCCGCCCTTCCTCCTCCTCCTCCTCCTCCGCGGCCCGGCCCAACATGGCGGCCGCCCCCCTTCCTCCTCCTCCTCTTCCTCCCCCCGGGGACGCTGCCCCGGCCGGGCCGGGGGCCTGACCTGTCGTCAGGGAGCGGGAGGCGGTGGTGGAGGAGGTGCGGGGTGGCCGGGCAGGCGTCGGGGGAACACGGAGGAGGCGAAGGCGTTGATGGCGGCGGCGGCGATGGCGGCTGCGGCGACTCTGATGGTGGCGGCGGGGGGGTCCCGGGCACGGCCTCCATAGTTCCTTTGGGGGGGGGAGGGGATGTTAATGCACGAAAAAGGACTGCTTGGGCGTGGCGGGAGGGGCACACTTCTGCTCTGAGGGCTCCTGATAGGAATGGGTATATATTTTTTCGGTTTCGGAATCACCTCTGCGCCGACCTCCGCGTAGGCCGCGCGGCCTAGGCCTCGGCGGGCCGCTTGCCGCCTTTCTCCGCAGCCCGCCCCTGGGGTCACTCGCTCACGGGCGCGGGGCCCTCATCCGGGCGAGAGCCCCCACACACACCTCCCCCGCGGGCCCGGAGGTGGGGGACCCGGGGGACACGGACACTGGTGGGTGGTTGGGTGTAATTAGCGCGGGCCGCGCGCGATGGAGCAAGCGAGGGGGGAGGGGAGAAGAGGAGAGCGAGCGAGGGGGTTAAAAAAAAGGATTTTAGGGAGAGAGGAAACGGGCCGCGGAGACGGGCCGACTGTCTGTCTGCCCGCCCTAGGTGCCCCGGCTGCTCGGCCCCCGCCGCAGTCAGAAATTCACACAAAATGGCGGCTCAGCCCAGAGGAGCCTAAAGGCTGAGGCGGGAGGAAGGGCGAGGTGGGAGGGGGAACTGGGAGGCGGAGGCGGAGGCGGCGTCACGTGGAGGAGAGGGGCATAGGCCCTCTCCCGACTGCCGGCGGAAAGAGCCGAAAGCCGCTGAGCGGGAGACTGGGGGTAAGCGGAAAGACCCGAAGTGGCGATGGGGGTGTGGCTAAAGGATGTATGGAAAGTCGTGGGGGCCGGAGATAGCCGAAGTGGACGAGGACCGGGTTTGGGCGGGGGAGAAAAACAAGGAACTGAGACGATCCGGAAGGAGCCGAAGGTGGGTGGCAGGAGGCGGAACTAGCCGAAAGAGGGATTTAGACGGAAAAGGCCGAAGGGCGGGGCTCGGGAGGCGATTCGGAGTAAAAGAGTGGGAAATTCGCCCGAGAGCAAGCGAACCGAAAATCGCCAGCTTGAGGGAAGGCGGGAAGAGCCGAAAGTTTTAGGTGGGAGAGTGGGAGGAAAAGGATTCGGGCTACGAAGAGAAAAAAAATAACCGAAAGCTGGAGGCCGGGTGCCCTGAGTTGTAGGTTTCCGGAGTAGGGGAGGATGGAGCCGGGCCGGCCCGGAGCTGACGTCATTAGAGACCTCGGTCGGTGCCGTCACTCTGGGGCGGTGCGAAAGGGGTGGACCTTGGTACTGCCTCCAGGAAGTTTCAGAACTTGGAGCGCGGTACCGGGAAGGCTCACAATAAATGCTCCAGAAGAAAGCTATTGACCGGGTTCAACCAGTGTGCAGACGTAAAGCCCTTTGACCCTCACAGCTATGCAGCGAGGAACTGATACTCCCATTCCGGGGATGCAAACTGATTCCTAGTGTTTAAATAATTGTCTCAAAATCATAGTATTAGACATAAAGAGAGTCTCAGGAATTTTAATCAGTGCCGGCGTTCCATTGCCTCCTCCAAAAATTCGTTCAGTCCTATTTACATCCAAGGCTCTTTGTTTAGTGCTTTTATGAGCTGCTTGTACAGTGCCAAGCTCCGCGATGGGAACATCTATCTCCCTGGAGCTGAAAAACCCATAACGCCCCGGGGTGGCCAGGGAGGCGGGGAGGGACTGGTGATTAGAAGGGAGACTCTTATTTGGAGGGTGGTGGCTCCCTGGGCAGAGTTGTTCAAGTTGAGATAGGAAGGAGAAGAGAAAGTTCCAGAGGGCGGAAATAGTTTATTTCAGACCTGGCCAAGTGAAGGAGCATTTAGGTTCCAGGAAAAGGAAAAATAAATAATTAAAAAATGCCTCCGGGCTCCTGGGTGGCTCAGTGGGTTAAAGCCTCTGCCGTTGGCGCAGGTCATGATCCCAGTGTCCTGGGATTGAGCCCCAAATCCAGGTCTCTGCTTAAGCAGGGAGCCTGCTTCCCCCACTCTCTGTCTGCCTCTCTGTCTACTTGTGATCTGTCAAATAAATAAATAAAATCTAGGGACGCCTGGGTGGCTCAGTTGGTTAAGCAGCTGCCTTCGGCTCAGGTCATGATCCCAGAGTCCTGGGATCGAGTCCCACATCGGGCTCCTTGCTCAGCAGGGAGCCTGCTTCTCCCTCTGCCTCTGCCTGCCTCTCTGTCTGCCTGTGCTCGCTCGCTCTCTCTCCCTCTGTCTCTGACAAATAAATAAAATCTTTAAAAATAAATAAATAAATAAATAAATAAATAAAATCTAAAAAAAAAAAAAATGCTTCAAGCGGTGTGAAAGATAAACCTGGAGGTGAAGGCACCAAGTCACTTCCTGGTATATTAACCCTACCAAAAAGGAGAAATTGTCCCAAACGTGGTCTGCAACTTAAGCTTTTTGTAAGAGTAATTTACAAGCTTTTTCAGTGAGGTCATTTGCTTTTCTAATAAAAATATTGAAGCCGTTTGTGAATGAATTTTGATGGTATGAAATTTGTCCTGGGAAACCAGTGGTCCACCTGCTTAAGAGCAGACTGCCTGCCAGTCAAGACTCACAACCTTCAATCTTTTTCTTTTCTTCTGGATCTAGTCTATAATCTCATGATGATTATTTAGCCATTCTCTTCTCCCATCAAGTGTCCTTACTGTGAATAAATTTTCTAATTCAGCCACAAGAGACCTTTTTTTCCCCTTTCACGCATGGTTGTAATAAAATGTTGGCACATGCTTTTAACTAAATTGTCCTGAAGTTTTCTTTAACACAAGATTAGTAGAGCAGGGCTGTAAGAATGGAAAAGAAAATGCTGCAAATCCTCTTTCCTCGTCCGTGCCTTGATTTCTGAATGCCCTATGTTCTAGTTATGGACGAAACAACACTGGGTGAGAACTTAGACCACATGGAGGACAGAACCCTGTCCTTTCAAGCTGTGGTCTCCAGCTGGTGCCATCTCTGAAGCTTCAGCAGGCCATTCCAGAATTCTAGACAGCCATCTGCTTTTAGGTAATGAAGAAAATGAGGGGCGCCTGGGTGGCTCAATGGGTTAAGCGTCTGCCTTGGGCTCAAGTCATGCTCTCAGGGTTCTGGAAGCTAGCCCTGCATGGGGCTCTCTGCTCAGTGGGAAACCTGCTTCCCCCTCTCTGCCTGCTTCTCTGCCTACTTATGATCTCTGTCCAATAAAAAGAAAGAGAAAGAAAGACAGACATTTAAAAAAAAAAAAAAAAAGGAAAGAAGATGAGAACATCAGCAAATCCCATGAGGCAAAAAGACTTCTCCACGCCTTTTCAGTGTCCCACTAGAATACTGTCTAATACTGTCTGTCAAGCCCTTCTGACATTCTAGATATCACTTTTTTTTTTTAAAGATTTTATTTATTTATTTGACAGAGATCACAAATTGGCAGAGGGAGTTGGGGGAAGCGGGCTCCCTGCTGAGCAGAGAGCCCGATGTGGGGCTAGATCCCAGGACCCTGAGATCCTGACCTGAGCTGAAGGCAGAGGCTTAACCCACTGAGGCACCCAGGTGCCCCTAGATATCATCTTTTTAAAAAAATTATTTATCAGGGGCGCCTGGGTGGCTCAGTGGGTTAAAGCCTCTGCCTTTGGCCAGGTCATGAGCCCAGCGTCCTGGGATCGAGCCCCGCATCAGGCTCTCTGCTTAGCGGGGAGCCTGCTTCCTCCTCTCTCTTTCCCTGCCTGCCTCTCTGCCTACTTGTGATCTCTATCAAATAGATAAATAAAATCTTTAAAAAAAAAATTATTGGGGCACCTGGGTGGCTCAGTGGGTTAAGCCGCTGCCTTCGGCTCAGGTCATGATCTCAGGGTCCTGGGATCAAGTCCCGCATGGGGCTCTCTGCTCAGCAGGGAGCCTGCTTCCTTCTCTCTCTGCCTGCCTCTCCATCTACTTGTGATTTCTCTCTGTCAAATAAATAAATTAAATCCTTTAAAAAAAATAAAAATAAAAATAAATAAATAAATAAAAATTATTTATCAGAGAGAGAGCACAAGGTGGGGTGGGGGGAGAGGGAGAGAGGGCAGAGGGAGAGGCAAAGGCAGACACCATGTTGATCCCAAGAGCCTGGGATCATGACCTGAGCAGACAAAGCAGACTGAGCCACTAAGGCGCCACAGCCTTAGAACTTTCTTGGCTGATGAGTAGGAGCAAGAAGATTGCAAGTTTTAGCAACTTGACCTTTGTTTTAGTAAAGAAACTATCCTCCAAATTCCAAAATTATTCCTCTGGACCTCCAAAATGTCTCTAAGCTTGGCAGACACTTATATTTTTTCCGAGACAAAATCTGTAATGGCCCTGCATCTGACCAATGCTTCCCTGGTGCCTGTTTCTACTCTGGGAACATCATGTTTCTGGCAAAGGATTTTATTTTTCTACTTACGGGGGTGGCTCTCGGATGTGTTCCTTTCACTGTAAATGAGGGGAGCTTTACACAGAAGTCATTACACCATGTGGAAGAAACACCAGAAGTTGGCTCCAGCCTCTGGAAATAACTAGGGAAGAAAGGAGACTGTTGGCCAAAGAGCGGCATTACGGTATGTGGGATCTTGCTGACTGCCAACGCAATAGCTATTTCCTCTTTCTTTCTTACTAATCCAACCCTGGGTGAGGGGTAATGAAGTCCAGACTAGAGTTCCTTTCTCAAGGAAATGATGTTGCCCCCTGGAGGACATTTTGGGAATTATTGTGGGAAATTTGTGTTTATTTCGAGGTTGTCAGATGGTTCCAAAGCGGACAGTACTGCTCCCTCCAGAGCGTTTTGGAAGTTTGCAGGGACTTTTTTGGACATCACAATAATGAAGGTTTATTACTGGTGCTGGAAAACAGGGATCTGCAACATGGCCTTGGTAATGAATGATCCTGTAATGAACAAAATTAGTGATAGTTTTTAAATACTGGAAAGAGGGGTGCTTTGGTGGCTCAGTGGGTTAAAGCCTTTGCCTTCAGCTCAGGTCATGATCCCAGGGTCCTGGGATGGAGCCCCACATCGGGCTCTCTGCTCAGTGGGGAGCCTACTTCCTCCTGTCTGCCTCTCTGCCTACTTGTGATTTCTGGCTGTCAAATAAATAAATAAAACTCTTTAATTGAAAAATAAATAAATAAATAAATAAATTCTGGAAAGAACTGGTATTTCTTTTAAAGATTTTATTTATTTATTTATTTAGACAGAGATCACAAGTAGGCAGAGAGGCAAGCAGAGAAAGAGGAAGGGAAGCAGGCTCCCTGCCAAGCAGAGAGCCCGGTATGGGACTCCATCCCAGGACCCTGGGATCATAACCTGAGCCAAGGCAGAGGCATTGGGACGCCTGGGTGGCTCAGTTGATTGGACGACTGCCTTCGGCTCAGGTCATAATCCTGGAGTCCCGGGATCGAGTCCGGCATTGGGCTCTCAGCCCCACAGGGAGTCCGCTTCTCTCTCTGACCTTCTCCTCGCTCATGCTCTGTCTCGCTTTCTCTCTCTCAAATAAATAAATAAATATTAAAAAAAAAAGAATTAAAAAAAGGCAGAGGCATTAACCCACTGAGCCACGCAGGCACCTCTGGAAAGAACTGTTTTACTAACTTATACTAAACTGTAATGCTGGACTTTTCCAGTTGTGGAATTGTGTGCATAGCAAGGTCATGTCAGACCTGGGAATTTATGAGATGTGTGCTACCACCTTTGGGGTAATGAAAATATTTTGGGACTAGAAAGAGGTGGTGGTTGCACAATCTGGTAAGTATACTGAACACCACCAAACTGTTCGCTTTAATTATTTTTTTTTTTTTAAGGGAGAGAGAGCAAGGGAGGAGCAGAGGGAAAGGGAGAGAGAGAATCCCAAGCAGGCTCCATGCCACGTGAGGACCGGATGCAGGAATTGATCCCAGGATCCTGAGATAGTGACTCCAGCTAAAAGCAAGAGTCGGAAGTTTAACTCACTGAGCCACCCAGGGGCACTTTATTTTTTTTTTAAGATTTTATTTATTTATTTGAGGAGAGACAATGAGACAGAGCATGAGAGAGGAGAAGGTAAGAGGGAGAAGCAGACTCCCCGTGGAGCTGGGAGCCTGATGCAGGACTCAATACCGGTACTCAGGGATCATAACCTGAGCCAAAGGCTTAACCAACTAAGACACCCAGGCGCCCCTGTTCACTTTTTTTTTTTTTTTGTCACAGATTTTTTTTTTCCTGTGATGAGAACTTTTTTTTTAAGATTTTATTTATTTGACAGAGAGAGAGAGATCACAAGTAGGCAGAGAGGCAGGCAGAGAGAGAGGGGGAAGCAGCCTCCCCACTGAGCAGAGAGCCCGATGGGGCTCAATCCCAGGACCCTGAGATTATGTCCTGAGCTGAAGGCAGAGGCTTTAACCCACTGAGCCACCCAGGCACCCCAATTTATTTATTTTTAAAGATTTTATTCATTAATTTATCAGAGCACGTGTGCGCGCTCCCGCCCAGGCACATGCCCAGAAGCAGAAGGAGAGATAGACAGAGGGAGAAGCAGGTTCCCTGCTGAGCAGCGAGCCCGATGCTGGACTCCATCCCAGGACCCGAGGATCATGACCGGAGCTGAAGGCAGATGCTTAACTGACTGAGCCCCCCAGGCATCCCGACTTAAGCGGTTTTTTTTTTAAGTTTATTTATTTTTAAGTAAACTCTACACACAATGTGAGGCTCAAACTCACAACCCTGAGGTCAAGAGTCAGGGGCTCCGTTGAGCTAGCCAGGTGCCTGCGTGTGTGTGTGTGTGTGTGTGTGTGTGTGTGTGTATTTTAAAATATTTTATTTATTTATTTGACAGAGAGATCACAAGTAAGCAGAGAGAGAGAGAGGGGAGGAAGCAGGCTCCCTGCCAAGCAGAGAGTCCGATGCGGGACTTGATCCCAGATCAGGACCTGAGCTGAAGGCAGAGGCTTAACCCACTGAGCCACCCAGGCCCCCCATGTATATATATATTTTAAGTAAGCCCTACACCCAATGTCGGGCTTGAACTCACGACTCTGAAATCAAGAGTCATATGTCCCACTGAGCCAGCCAGGCACCCCTAATTGATATCCTTTATTTATTTTTTTTAATATTTTATTTATTTATTTGACAGAGAGAGAGATCACAAGTAGGCAGAGAGACGGGAAGCAGGTGCCCTGCTGAGCAGAGAGCCCAATGTGGTGCTCGATCCCAGGACCCTGAGATCATGACCAGAGCCGAAGGCAGAGGCTTAACCTGCTGAGCCACCCAGGTGCCCCCTAATTGATTTCTTTTAAACAACCCTATGAGGTCTTTGGTTCTAGCAGGAAGGGCAGGAAAAGAATTGAAAAACACCACATGGATCTTTGCTCCAGGGTTCTCCGCTCTGACTGTATTTTAGAATCATCTGGGGAGCATTTTGTAAAAATCCCAATGTCTCAGCTCCACCCCAGACCAATTAATCAGTCTCTGAAGGTGGGATCTGGGCACTATATTTGCTGCAAACCTCCCCAGATAATCCTAATATGCAGGTGGGACTGGGAACCACTGCCTTGGTTAATGGTGAGCAGTCACCTCGGTGGAAGTAATTATGTAATTCTGAAACCCAGGGGCCTGATCTATGGAATCACTGCTTTCCACCCCCTTGAAGTGAACAAAAATCTCAGTTTGCGCAGCTTCTCTGATTAGCTGTTGCTGAAAAACAAGCTGCCCCATGGGTATATATGCCATGGTCTCCACAGGGTTTCTGAGAGATATTTGTAGACATTTGTTTATAGCAACATTATTCACAACAGTCAAGAGGTTAGAAGCAACCCAAATGTCTTCTGAATGGATGGATGGGTAAACAGAACGTGGTGTTTACTTCCAATGGAATATATTCATATTCAGCCTTGAAAAAGAAGATGGAGGGTTAGCCTGGGTGGCTCAGATGATTAAGCATTCTGCCTTCAGCTCAGGTCATGATCCCAGGGTGGTGGGTTCGAGCTGCTCATCGGGCTCCCTGCTCAGTGGAGAATCTGCTTCTCCCTCTGCCTCTCCCTCTCCCCCAGCTCATGCTCTCACTTGCTCTGTTTTTCTCTCTCAAATAAATAAAATCTTAAAAAAAAAAAAAACTATCTCTAAGAATGGGAGATACTGCTGTAGCCAACTGTGCAAAATGCAATGGTCTGTAGAGATAACCGAGAGGACTTAGTGAACCCCCCTTTGTTGCCATAATTATTTCCTTAGTTGGCATTATTTAACCCTGGAAATATTTGGAGTTAAATGTAGAAATTTTGAAGTGGCTCCGACCTCTGGAATTAATGTTTTGGTTTAAAAGGAATTTGTGCATATTTGGATTTTTATATGCAGGAAGTGTTTAAGAGAACCTGGCCTATTGATGCTCAAAATATTTCCCTGCACTGATTCTTTTTAAGACTAGAAAGAGAGCTCCTACTCAAGAGAGATCATAAGCTGGGGGAGAGGCAGATGGAGAGGGAGAGGCAGACTCCCCACCGAGCAGGGAGACTGACTCAGATGGATCCCAGGCTGGATCCCAGAACCCTGGGATCATGACCAGAGCCAAAGGCAGATGCTTAACTGACTGAGCCATCCAGGCGCCCCGGTTTTTCCCTGCATTGATTTAAAGACCTGGAGTGACTGTGAAGTTGTTTAGTCAAAAAATGTGTGTGTGTGTGTGTGTGTGTGTGTGTGTGTGTGAGAGAGAGAGAGACAAACAGACAGAGAGAGAGGATGTGCCAAAACTTCAAATTAATGAATCTAGACAAAGGATGTATGAATATTCATTGGGCTGTTTTTCTGTAAGCTTAAAAATCTTCAAAATAAAAATCTATGGGACACCCGGGTGGGTCAGTTGGTAGAGCCTGCAACTCTTGATTCAGGGCCCTATGTTTCCTGTAGAATTTATTTAAAAAAAGATTTGTCTTTTTAAAAAATGTTATAGGGGCGGCTGGTTGGCTCAGTCAAGTGGCTCCCTTCGGGCTCCCTGCTGGGCAGGAAGCCTGCTTCCCCCACTCTCGCTCCCCCTGCTTGTGTTCTCTCTCTCTCTCTCTCTCTCTCTGTCTGTCAAATAAATAAATGAAATATTTTTTTAAATAAAAATAAATAAATAACATAATAAAAAGTTAGGGATGCCTGGGTGGCTCAGTCTGGTTAAGTGTCAGTTAAGTGTCTGCCTTTGGCTCTGGTCATGGTCCCAGGGGGTCTTGGGATGGAGCCCCACATTGGGCTCCCTGCTCAGCGAGAAGGCTGCTTCTCCTTCTGACTGCTCCTCCCATGTGTGTGTGATCTCTCTCTCTCTCTCTGACAAATAAATAAAAATAAAATCTAAATAAATACATAAGGTTATCAAATATTGTCAACTATTCTCATTGTGTTCCTGAACTTCAAGGCATCTGGACCCTTATCTCATCCTATAGATGAGGTCAGGGGTGCCTGGAAGGCTCAGTCCTTAAGCATCTGCCTTCGGGTCGGGTTATGATCCCAGAGTCCTGGGATCGAGCCCCCGCACCAGACTCCTTGCTCTGCAGGGAGCCTGCTTCTCCTTCTCCCACTCCCCCTGCTTGTGTTCTCTCTCTCATTGTGTCTCTCCCTGTCAAAAAAATAAAATCTTAAAAAAAAAAAAACAAAAAAAAAAAACAGTAAGGGTTGGAGGCTGGATTGGAGATCAGGAAAGGAGTTAGGAACGGGCCTTTGCTGGGGGTCAAGAAATATTTGGAAGAAACAATACAGATTTGAAGAGGCGTATGCCTCCCAGACATGATCATTTCAAAGAGAACCTCAAATCATTCTAAGCAAAGTGATATTTACTCTGGACTTGTTCCTTTAGCTGACAGAATCCTGATTTTTTATGTTCTCTATTTGCCTCAAAGTCAACGGTCATATACTGTAATTAACAAATAGATTACCAGTGGCTCCTGGGTGGCTCAGTGGGTTGAGCCTCTGCCTTAGGTTCAGGTCCTGGGATCAGGGTGCTGGGATCAAGCCCTGCACTGGGCTCTCTGCTCAGCAAGGAGCCTGCTTTCTCCTCTCCCTCTGCCTGCCTGTCTGCTACTTGTGATCTCTGTCAAATAAATAAAATCCTTATAGATTCTCAGTATTTATTTATTTATTTATTTATTTTAAAAGATTTAATTTATTTATTTGATGGGCAGAGATCACAAGTAGGCAGAGAGGCAGGCAGAGAGAGAGAGGAGGAAGCAGGCACCCCGCTGAGCAGACAGCCCAATGCGGGGCTCATCCCAGGACCCTGGGATCATGACCTGAGCCGAAGGCAGAGGCTTTAACCCACTGAGCCACCCAGGAGCCCCAAATTCTCCGTATTTAAAAAAAATCATTCATGATCTCATTTCTTTCTTTTCTTTTTTTAAAAGATGTTATTTATTTATTTGTCAGAGAGAAAGAACCAGGAGAGGGAGAGTCAGGCAGAAGGAGAAGCAAGCTCCCCACTGAGCAAGGAGCCCAATGAGGGACACAATCCCAGGACCCTGGGATCATGACCCAAGCCAAAGGGAGATGCTTAATTGACTGAACCACCCAGGCGCCCCAAGCTGTGTGTTTCTTAAGGCCTGGATGGAGAAATTGGTTCAGTGTTTATTCCTTCCAAGCCGTCATAGAGTACAGATTCAAGGACGGGGATTTTGATTCCCCCAACTCAATATCGTTGAAGAATACCAAAGGATTGAAGAATATCAAAGGATTTGTGGGCGTGTTTTATTTTTTATTTTTTCAGTAAGCTTGAGGCACAATGTGGGGCTTGAACTCATGACCTCCAGATCAAGAGCCGCATGCTCTACCAACAGAGCCAGCCAGGTGCCCCAGATTTGTGGGCCTGTTTTAAACCTCCCACAGAGTGTGTGCGGTGGAGGAGTAAGGGTCAAGGAGATACCCTCAAGGAGGCAGAGTCAGAAAGAATGAGAGGTGCCTAGGTGGCTTAGTTGGTTAAGCAGTTAAGTGTCCGCCTTTGGCTCAGGTCATGATCACAGGGTCCTGGGATTGAGCCCTTCTATGGGCTCCCTGCCCAGGGGTCAGCCTTCTTCTCCCTTTCTTTCTGGGCCCCCTCCTTGTTTGTCTCTATCAGATAAATAAATAAAATCATTAGAAAAAGAGAGAGAGAGAGAGAATGAGCTTAAATTCTGGGTCACAGCAGGTGCAGCCATCCTTCCCACCTGGGGTTCTTCCCATGTTTTGTTATTTGAACTTTATTGACTCTGTAAAGCTCAGCAGAAAGTTTACATTCTCAGAATATCCTTTTTCTGACTCCAGCATGAAGTCAAACACTGTCATAGCTCTTTCTTCTTTTCCTTCACAGCACTTCACAAAGTTTCTATTTATATTTATATGGCTGTTTTATCTCTCCCACTGGATTATGACTGTCCTTAAAGCAGAGGTATGTCCATTTTTATCATTATTGTATCCCTGGGGCCTGGCACAAAGTAAAAAACATGGTAGGGATATGGTAGATATTTTTCAAGACTATTTAGTGAATAATTCCTTTGCTGGTAAAATACTTACTGTCTTCCTTATTAGCTGGTCAGCACAACACAGGGCAGATCCATGTTTCTTTTGTTCACCATATTGATGTCCTTGTATTGTCCTCTCCTATAATGAATACAACTGTGTATGATCCATGGGATTTTACAGAAGTGGCAGTGTGTGACTTCCAAGGCTGAGTTATAAAAGACATTGATGGGGTGACTCATTTGGTAAGTGTCTGCTATCGGCTCAGGTCATGATCCGGGATCCTGGGGTCCAGTCCAGCACTGGGCTCCCTGCTCCGCAGAGAGTCAGCTTCTTCCTCTGCTGCTCCCCCTCCTCATGCTCTTTCTCAAATAAATAAATGAAATGTTAAAAAAAAAAAAAAAAAGACATTGCTGCTCTCACCTTGCTCTCATGGATCACTCAGTTTGGGGGAAGCCAGCCCCCATGTGATGAGGACACTCCAAAAGCCTGGTGGTTGTGCCCACGTGGAGTGGAACTGAGGCTCCCAGCCGCCAGCCCATGTCAACTTGCCAGCCATAAGGAGTGAGTCACCTCTGAAAGGGATCTTTCATCACAAGCCATCAGATGACTGTAGCCCCAGCTGACATCTGACCCCATGCTCATGAAAGACCTTGTGCCAGAACAGCCCAGATAAGCTGCTCTGAATTCCAGACCCACAGAAACCATAAGAGATAATAACTATTTATTGTTAAGTCTCTAATTTTTTACATGATTTGTTCACATCTATAACCAAGAGTAAGCATTGGCCAAACATTTTTTTTTTGAGTGATATTGTGATCTTGGATGAATTCCTACCCCTTTCTGAGCCCCAAAGTTGTGGTCTGTGAAAGGGGATGAAATATCCATCTTTGAGGTTCATAGAGTATGTACCTCAGGGGCAAGATCGGAGCACATGGTAGAAGCTTAATATACCTCCAGCAGTATACCTCCAATGAAGTATGTGAACCACACCACCTGAGTTTGAATCCCAGTTTCACTATTTCTAAGGTAAGACTTTGTTCAGGCTACTAATACTTAACTTTCCTGGACATTAGACCCCTCAGCTGTGAAATAATAGTAACAAAAAACCTAGGGGCGTGTGTGGGGGGGGGCACCTGTGTAGCTCAGTGGGTTAGAGCCTCTGTCTTCAGCTCAGGTCATGATCCCAGGGTCCTGGAATGAAGCCCCCCATCTGGCGCTCTGCTCAGCAGGGAGCCTGCTTCCCCCCCCCTCCGCCTGCCTCTCTGCCTATTTGTGATCTCTGTCTGTCAAATAAATAAATAAAATCTTTAAAGAAAATTAAAAAAAAAAACAAAAAAAATTCTAGGGGCACCTGGGTGGCTCAGTGGGTTAAAGCTCTGCCTTCTGCTCAGGTCATGGTCCCAGAGGCCCTCGTCAGGCTCTCTCTGCTAGGTGGGGAGCCTGTTTCCTCCTATCTCTCTCTGCCTGCCTCTGCGCCTACTTGAGATCTCTGTCTGTCGAATAAATAAATAAATAAAATCTAAAAAAAAACCAAAACAAAACCTAAGTCTTCTCATAAGGATTAGAGAAAGAACTTGGGCAAAGCCCATTTTAACTCTGTGGGAAAGCAGTTACTTCTTTTTTACAGGGCTCTACCGAGCCTAGCACTGAGATCAATTGTTGACACATAAATGCTCAGTAAGTATTTGTTGAATGGATAATAAAAAGACTGCCTGAGGAAAAGAGGTGTAAGCTAATACTAGCCTACAAGGCCCTACTGGATGTACCACTTGCTTCATCTACGATTTCACCTCTTACAACCTGTCCTTCTCTCTCTGCTCCAGACACCTTGCCCTCTCCATAGTTCCTCGACTATGCTAGTACATTCTAGCTTCAGGGCCTTTGCACGTGCTCTTTGCCCTGACTGGAAATGCTCCACCTCCTAGTTATCCTTGTTTATTCGATCCCTTCAAATCTCTCTTCAGTATCACTTTCTCTGAGAGACCTACTCTCTGACCACTCCTGCAACCCTGAAGGTCCGTATCTGCCTTTATTTTTCTCCGCAGCATTTATCACGGCCTGATTTCCATTCTTCTTTGGGCTCCCCTCAACAGAACGTAAGCTCCATGAGGACAGGGCTTTGTCTATTTTATTCGCTGCTCTATTTCAAAACACCCCCAATGCTGGGATTTCAGCAGGTGTTAGATAAATATTTGCTGAATTAATAGCCCCATAAAGCTACATTTGCGTATCTGTTGTCTCGGGTTGTTAAACCGCGCCATTTTGGGGCCAGAATTGGCTGAAGCCCCATCACGTGACTGACAGTCCCGCTGGCCCGCCTTTGAGGCTAGGGAGGTCCACGTTGTCCTGGGCTCTAGGGGCGGGGCGGGGCGGGCCGTGGAGGAGGTCCTGCGCCGGCGCGGTCCCTGGCGCAGGCGCAGAGGCGGCCCGGGCGCGCGGCCGGTGGCGGTTGGCGGCGCGTGGGGCCGGTGGGTGGTTGCCGTGGGCAGGACCCGAGTGCAGGCAGCTAGAGCCGGCGCCATGGTGGAGAAGGAGGAGGCTGGCGGCGGCATCAGCGAGGAGGAGGCGGCGCAGTATGACCGGCAAATCCGTCTGTGGGGATTGGAGGCCCAGAAACGGTCAGGGCCAGAGCGGCTTGTGGGGCTGAGGGTCTGGAGGGGGCGTCTGGCCTGAGGCGTTCGCGGCCCTCATGGAGCCGGAGGATCTGATATGAAGCGAGGAGGCGGGAATTACGTGCCCGGGGAGGGCGGCCTTCTTGAGAGAACTGGAGGGGTTGGTTAGGGGTGTTTCTGGAAGATGTGGAAAGCGGGGGCCTCTCAGGGTGGTGGGGAGGGTCGTTCCGAGGGAAGCCTCTGGAAGCGGCGGTGGGGGAGTCCTGAGGGATCAGGAAGACTCAAACTCAGGGACGCAGACGCCCGAAGGGAGTGGTGGTGGTGAGCGCTTGGGGAGTAGGAGGGTGCAAGGGAAGGATGAAGTGGGGGCGTAGTTCATTCATTCGGAGATTGTGGGAACCTATTCTCTGCTGAACGCTGGGGAGACTACCCACCGAACACGGGCGAGCTTACATTCTTGTGGCTTCGAAAGGATGGGCCAACCGGAAAGAATGAATGTTTTTTGAGGAGTTTTGGAGCAAGTTATTTCTACTGAGAATCTTTTTTTTTTTTTTAAAGATTTTATTTATTTATTTGACAGAGATCACAAGCAGGCAGAGAGGCAGGCAGAGAGAGAGAGAGGAGGAAGCAGGCTCCCTGCTGAGCAGAGAGCCGGATGGGGGGCTCGATCCCAGGACCCTGGGATCATGACCTAAGCCGAAGGCTTCAACCCACTGAGCCACCCAGGCGCCCTCTACTGAGAATCTTGAGAGGCCCGGAGAGCCTAGGGGCTCTAGCTACCCGAAGAGGTTCTTATTCTTAGGAACGGGGGTGTGTCTTGAGAGGACTGGACACTAGGGTTGGGGATACCTTGGGTACTTAATAGTTATTGGGGGACATGAGGTCTTTGAAAGAGTTGATCACTTTAATCAGATATTCATTGAGCACCTGCCAGAAGCACTTTTCTAGGCACTGAACATATATTAGTGAACTGGATGGACTTCTTGCCTACATGCAGGGTACATTTTGGTGGGGGAAACAATAAACGTAAATAATATAATAGGTAATGCAAGTGCCAGGGAGAGGAAAACTGTAGAGTATTGACCCTCACACCAGGGTCAATAAAGGGTGCTGAGGTGGGAGAGCTGTTTTGATAGGGAGGCCGGGAAAGGCCTCCGAAGAGGTAACATTGAGCCTCAGACCTGTGTGAAGGAAAAAGAGCCGTGTAGAGAGAAAACAGCTGGTGTACAATCCTGGGGGCCGGAGCTTGCTTGGCAAAGGAGAGAAAGAAGCAAGGTGGTGGAATGAAATGAGTAGCTTTTTAAATTTCCAGTGTTCTGGGAAACCCCCTGGAGAGTTTGAGCCTAGGAATAAAGCGATCGGGTTCGCATTTTATTTTATTTTATTTTTAAAGATTTTATTTATTTCACAGCGAGAGATCACAAGTAGGCAGGCAGAGAGTGAAGAGGAAGCAGGCTCCCTGCCAAGTAGAGAGCCTGATGTGGGGCTCCATCCCAGGATCCTGGGATCATGACTTGCGCCAAAGGCAGAGGCTTAACCCACTGAGCCCCCCAGGCGCCCCATCAGGTTTGCATTTTAAAAGGATCGCTCTTGGGGCTCCTGGGGGAATGGACTGCAGAGGGAGAGGGAGAAGCAGGCTCCCCACCCAGCAAGGAGCCAGATGCCGGGCTTGATCCCAGGACCCTGGGATCATGATCCAATCTGAAGGCAGATGCCTAACCGACTGAGTGAGCCATGCAGGCGCCCCAGGACTTAGGTTTTAGATGGTTATTCATGTCTAAGTGGAAGTACATGAATGGTTGAGTTCAGAGTTGAGGTCTGATTGGTCGGGAGGTATGTGATGTGAGTCCAGAGTAGAGTTAATTGATCTAGGGTAAGGAGGCAGGCAGGTGGAGAGAATTTAGATTGAGAGGTGGGAGTTTCTAGAATTTTTTGGTGAAAGAGAATGTGTGTGGAGGGGGAGGTGGGGTGAACCTGAGTTTTCACGCTTATTTCAGGTGTGTGGGGTTTTATGCAGTTGGAGGGGGCATTGTGAGGCATCAGCAAGCATTGGTCTGAGGATCCAAGGGGTCTAAAGTGGAATATTGGGAATTAAATGGTGGAAATGCGCTTGAGGATTATAGGTGGGGCTGATTGGTTTTAGGGACTGATATTTGAAGTAGGTTTGAGTGTTAGGAGGTCCAAAAGGGTTGGGAAAGAGATCCTAAGTGTATTTGGAGGGCTCATGGAAAGGGTGGGGGCAGCAGGTGGTTTTAAGGTAGGGCAAAGTTGGTGAAGATGAAGCTGGAATGTAGTGAGAGAACTGTCCGAGGAATGATTCCTCTGAGGAACAGTGAAGAATGGATGGGAGCTGCTGAAGAGGAGATGGCCTATGGGACAAATCAGTCAGGGTATGGAATTCTTGGGAAATGGGAGTTATTCTGAGGGAGTGGAGAGGTACCGAATTCAGTGCAGAACCTGAAGAAGATTGATTGAGGGTCCTGGGAGGGAAGGAAGGGGTTATCATTAATTTGGATATCTGTATTTATAGACAATCTTGGAGAGTTTGTTAAAGTGCCTTCATGTCCATCAGCTCCTATCAGCTCTGAAGTAGGAAGGCAGTGACTTCCCCTGTACCACCGGAAAGAGGCTCCACAAAGCAGATTGACTTGCCTCTAAGGAAACTCCAGATGGAATAGGAGAACTCTGGAGTCTGGGGTTCTTTTGTAAAATAGAAGGTGGCCTAGGAATCAGCCGATTGTGTTCTGGCAACATTTTGTTGCTGATTCTGTGTGATACTGGATCTAGGTGATCAGAACTGGAAAGGAGAGTAATGGTCTAGAGGTTAAAAACTGGGTGGTATCTTTCATACACTGTTTCATATTTTTTGAAATTAGTTGCCAACATTTAAAAGTTTAGAGAATTGGCCACATTTGAGACCATTTGAGCATCAAAAGGAAAAAATTGGGGTGCCTGGCTGGCTTAGTTAGTGGAGCATTGACACTCTTGATAGTGGGGTTCTGAGTTCAAGCCGCATGTTAGATATAGAGATGACTTTTAAAAATCAAGTGAAAAGAAGGAAGGAAGGAGAGAGAAAGAGAGAGATAGATGGACTTAATATTACTTAATCATTTAGAATCCATAAGGCCAAGGAAATATTCAAACAAAGAAAGGAAAAACGAGTTTGTTGTCTTTGGAAGTGATTATTAATAATGTGCTTTCTGTGAAGTAAGAACTTCAGTGTGTCACCTTGAAGTTTTCCTGCTGACTGTATTTTAGCCTAATCATGCTTTCAGAGAGTAGAGGAACAAATTAAAGAACACTGAGGTTATGATTAGATGTCTAGGATGTAGGACATTTTGCAAGACAACTGTCCTGGTTCTATTCCAGAAGTCAATGTCATGGAAAAAACAAGGGGAGGGAGTGTTCTAGATTAAAAGAGCATAAAGAGGTGAAGCCACATGTAAGATGTAAACCTTACCTGGATCCTGGTTCAAAAAGAAAACCCGTAAAGAAGCATCTTAGACAGTAGTGGAAATTTGAATAGTCAGTCCTATTAGGTGATATTTGAGAATTATTTTCTAGATGTGGTAATAGCACATCTAGAGATAGCACATCCTAGCAGAATGCAAACTATTCTTTTTATTTTCTGTGTGTTTTAAGTTTTTATCATGGGAAGTTGGGAAAAGGGGGTTGTCTGGGCTGCCTTTCGGGTTGGGTCATGATCCCAGGGTCTTGGTATCAAGCCCCGTATTGGGCTCCCTGTTCAGCGGGAGACCTGCTTCTCCCTCTCCCACTTCCCCTCCTTGTGTTCCCTCTCTCGCTGTGTCTCTGTCGAATAAATAAATAAATTTTTTTTTTTTTTTAAAGATTTTATTTATTTATTTGACAGAGAGAAAGCACAAGTAGGCAGAGGGAGATAGAGAGAGAGAAGCAGGCTCCTTGCTGAACAGAGAGCCTGATGCGGGGCTTGATCCCAGGACCTTGAGACCATGACCTAAGCTGAAGGCAGAGGCTTAACCCACTGAGCCACCCAGGCGCCCCTAAATAAGTAAAATCTTAAAAAGAAAAAATAAAGTTGGGAAAGAAATGTGAATCTCTTCCCTCCCACTGCACCCCAGCCTCATGCCCCAGTCTGGCAATTTCTGATTTCCGTCTTCTCTTGAAGAATAGAAAAGTCAGACCTTCCACATTGGTTGGAGCTAAATAGGGACTGCCTCTGACATGGCACAGCATTCTCTCTAGGGATCCTCCCTGTCAGTTCAACTTCACTCATTTGGCATAATTGCTTGGCTCCTGTCAGCGTGTGACTTTGCATTTCTTGCTATGGGACATAGCCCTTTTTATGGATGAGGGTCAGAACAGACTCCCAAGGTCATGGACCAAATAGAAGTAGGAGTTGAATCTAAGTCACTCAATTCAGGTTCATACCCTCCCTACCTCCAGGTCATTTTTGATAATAAGGGCTCATTTTTTCAGTCAAATTAGTGTAAAGAGGGTGTTGAAGCTGGAGCTGTGTATGTTTTCAGAATGTGGCTTCAGCAGTTTCTGCATTGCCTTTCCCAAGGTAGGGCCATCTGATTCTTCTATCGCTCAATAGTAGTTTGTTTTCCCCTTATCTAAGCATGAGGAAGGGGGGGAGGGTGACTCAAGAGAGGAAAGTGGATGATAAGGTCCATGAGGACCAAGCGGTTTGTTGTTGTTGCTGTTGTTTTTTAAGATTTTATTTATTTATTTGACAGATCACAAGTAGGCAGGCAGAGAGAGAGAGGAGGAAGCAGGCTCCCCGCCAAGCGAGTCTGATGTGGGACTCTATCCCAGAACCCCAGGACCATGACCTGAGCTGAAGGCAGAGGCTTAATCCACTGAGCCACCCAGGCGTCCGAGGACAAGCGTTTTATAAATGTCTGATACAAAAGGGGTTTGACTGGTCTTACTAAGTTTCTAGTGCTTGCAAGTTTGTAGACATTTAGATATATTTGTTAGGTGAAATGACTGTACTTTGCAAAGACATAGGAAATCAAGAAACCTGGGTTCAGTTCCCAGTTCTAACCAGCTCTCTTGACTTTGGGTCAGTCACACATTTTGTTGGCCTTAGTTCCACATCTGCAAAAATGAGGGATGAGGGTGACTATATATATATATATATATATACACATGTTTTTAAGGTTTTATTTACTTATACGACAGAGATCACAAGTAGGCAGAGAGACAGGCGTGGGGGGTGGTGGAGCAGGTTCCCCACTGAACAGAGAGCTTGATGTGGGGCTCAATCCCAGGACCCTGAGATCATGACCTGAGCCAAAGGCAGAGGCTCAACCCACTGAGCCACCCAGGTGCCCCAGGTGACTACATTTTTTTAAATTTTTAATTTTATTTATTTGACAGAGGTCACAAGTAGGCAGAGAGAGGCAGAAGCAGGCTCCCCGCTGAGCAGAGAGCCCGATGCGGGGCTTGATCCCAGGACCCCGAGATCATGATCTGAGCCGAAGGCAGAGGCTTAACCCACTGAGCCACCCAGGCGCCCCCAGGTGACTACATTTTTTTTTTTTTTTAAAGATTTTATTTATTTATTTGACAGAGAGAGATCACAAGTAGGCAGAGAGAGAGAGGAGGAAGCAGGATCCCTGCTGAGCAGAGAGCCCCATGCGGGACTCGATCCCAGGACCCTGAGATCATGACCTGAGCCGAAGGCAGCGGCTTAACCCACTGAGCCACCCAGGCGCCCCGGTGACTACATTTTTAAGGACTTTTTCAACTCTGAAGTTTTGACTTTACAAAAAGGGACCTCAAAAATTTCTGTGTGTTCAGGGTGCCTGGGTGGCTCAGGGGTTAAGCGTCTGCCTTCTGCTCAGGTCATGGTTCCAGAGTCCTGGGATTGAGCCCGCATCCGGCTCCCTGCTCCACAGGAAGCCTGTTTCTCCCTCTCTCCCTCCCCATGCTGTGCTCCCTCTGTCGCTGTGTCTCTGCCAAATAAATAAATGAAATCTTTTTTTTAAAGATTTCATTTATTTATTTGACAGAAATCGCAAGCAGGCAGAGAGGCAGGCAGAGAGAGAGGAAGGGAAGCAGACCCCCTGCTGAGCAGAGAGCCCGATGTGGGACTCGATCCCAGGACGCTGAGATCATGACCTGAGCTGAAGGCAGCGGCTTAACCCACTGAGCCACCCAGGTGCCCTAAATAAATAAAATCTTAAAAAAAAAAATTTCCGTGTTTTCAGAGACTCATTATCCAATTCTGCTGCTGTTCAAAAGAACTTCAGTTGGTTCTGCAGGCACCCATTTGCTGTAATAGTAACTGAGGATTCACTGTGTTGTGGAGGCCAAACCTGATCGTCTCATGTAAGGACCAGTTTATTGTAGTGTTGCTAGCGGTTGATGGAGTTTGAATCTCAACGGCAGAAATTCTTGTTTAACCTTGGATATACATTCCTTCTCTGTGCTTTCATTTCCTCATCTGTCAGATGGAGATAATAGAATCTATATTATAAGATTGTTGAGAATTAAATGAGATAATGCGTGGAGGCACCCAGCCAGCTCAGCTGGAAGGGGACTTGACTCTTGATCTCAGGGTCGTGAGTCTGAGCTCTACCTTGGGTGTAGAGACTACCTAATAAACAAAGACTCAAAAAATGAGATAATGCATGAATAGTGCCTATGCTCAGAAAGCACTCAGTAAATTATAGCTACAATATTTGACGAGTATAAATCATAAGCAACAAAAGAAGGGAAGCTACATAGGAAATAGGTTGAGATAAATAAGGCAAATGTAAAGTAAACATCAGTGGGACAAATGGAGACTCCAGAAGAATGAGGAAGATTGTAGGGGCAACAGTATTAAGTTCTGTTTTGGATTCTGGAAGACACTGAAGGAAATGTAATGAATGGGCAGTTAGATGGAGCAAGATTGTAGATTTAAGTGAAAAGTACTTTACTGTTAGTTAAGTGAAGATGAGTTTCTGTCTGAAGGAGAAAATGGTCTGATCTGCCAAATGTGTTTGGCCTCATCATTTACCTGGTTGCACTGACTAGAAATCTAGACATTTCTTTTTTTTTTTTTTTTAAAGATTTTTATCAGAGAGAGGGAGAGAGAGCAAACACAGGCAGACAGAATGGCAGGCAGAGGCAGAGGGAGAAGCAGGCTCCCCGCAGAGCAAGGAGCCCGATGTGGGACTCGATCCCAGGACGCCGGGATCATGACCCGAGCCGAAGGCAGCTGCCCAACCAACTGAGCCACCCAAGCGTCCCAAATCTAGACATTCTTTATTCATTTGTGTCCATTATTCCTATGTCCCATCTGTTGGCAAGTCCTGTCAGCTCCGCTTCATACTATCTCAGTCACCTTTCTTCATTTCTTTTCTTTTTTTTTTTTTAAGATTTTATTTATTTATTTGACAGACAGAGATCACAAGCAGGCAGAGAGGCAGGAGAGAGAGAGGGGGAAGCAGGCTCCCCGCTGAGCAGAAAGCCCGATGCGGGGCTCGATCCCAGGACGCTGAGATCATGACCTGAGCTGAAGGCAGAGGCTTTAACCCACTGAGCCACCCAGATGCCCCCCTACCTTTTTAAAAGATTTTATTTATTTATTTATTTGAGAGAGAGAACATGAGAGTGGGGTGAGGGGCAGAGGAAGAAGCAGTCTTCATGCTGAGCAGGGAGCCTAATGTGGGACTCAATCCCTGGACTACAGTATCATGGCCTGAGCTGAAGGCAGTCGCTTAAACTGACTGAGTCACCCAGGTGGACCAACCTTTCTTCATTTCTTTTTTTTTTCTTCTTCCTTTCCTCATTTCTAAGTCCAGCTTACGCACATCATCTCTCAGATCACCTCAGTAGTCCCCTCAACTGTTCTCTGTTCCACTCTTGACTGTATAATCCAGTCTCCATACAACAGCCAGATTGATGAAAAAAAAAAAAAATCAGATCACAGCCAGTTCTCTGCATAAAGCCTTCCAGTGATTTCCTCTTATATTCAGAATAAAATCCAAAGCTTTTTTTTTTTTTTTTAAAGATTTTATGTCTTTATTTGACAGAGAGAGAGAGAGAGATCACAAGGAGGCAGAGAGGCAGGCGGGGGGGTGGGTGGGAAGAAGGCTCCCTGCTGAGCAGAGAGCCCGATGCGGGGCTCGATCCCAGGAACCTGAGATCATGACCTGAGCTGAAGGCAGAGGCTTAACCCACTGAGCCACACAGGCGCCCCAAAATCCAAAGCTTTTAAAATCCATTGCCTTTCATGCCCTGCCTTGTCTGATCTTGCCTGCATCTCCTTGGTTCACTTCATTCAAGTTCTTGATTTCTTTCTGTTCTCAAATATGCTGAACCTCTCTCCGGCCTGAAGACTTGGTGCTTACCCTACTTGAAATAGTCTTTTTTTTTTTTTTTTAATGGATTTTATGTATTTATTTGGTAGAGACACAGCGAGAGGGAACACAAGCAGGGGGAGAGGGAGAAGCAGGTTCCCTGCTGAGAAGGGGGCCCGATGCGGGGCTCCACTCCAGGACCTTGGGATCATGACCTGAGGTGAAGGCAGAGGCTTTAACCCACTGAGCCACCCAGGCCCCCCTGAAATAGTCTTATAACCAGATTTTTGCATGACTCACTATCACATATTAGGCTGTTGATATATGTGGTTCAAGTGTGAATTTGGTAGTCTTAGGAATTCTTTTTTTTAAAGACTTTATTTATTTGACAGAGAGACATCACAAGTAGGCAGAGAGGTAGGCAGAGAGGGGGAGGGGGAAGCAGACTCCCTGCTGAGCCCAGAGCCTGATGTGGGTCTCGATTCCAGGACCCTGAGATCATGACCTGAGCCAAAGGCAGAGGCATAACCCACTGAGCCACCCACGTGCCTCAGTCTTAGGAATTTTTTTTTTTTTTAAGATTTTATTTATTTGACAGATCACAAGTAGGTAGAGGCAGGCAGAGAGAGAGAAGGGGAAGCAGGCTCCCCGCTGAGGAGAGAGCCGGATGTGGGGCTCGATCCCAGGACCCCGGGACCTTGACCTGACCCAAAGGCAGAGGCTCCAACCCACTGAGCTACCCAGGTGCCCCAGTCTTAGGAATTCTCTCTCTCTTTTTTTTTTTTAAGATTTATTTATTTATTTATTTGTCAGAGATGACAAGTAGGCAGAGAAGCAGGCAGAGAGAGGAAGAAGCAGGTTCCCTGCAAGCGGAGAGCCCGTTGTGGGGCTCGATCCCAGGACGCTGGGATCATGACCTGAGCCGAAGGCAGAGGCTTTAACCCACTGAGCCACCCAGGCGCCCCCAGTCTTAGGAATTCTTTTTTTTTTTTTTTAAAGATTTTATTTATTTATTTGACAGAGAGAAATCACAAGTAGATGGAGAGGCAGGCAGAGAGAGAGAGGGGAAGCAGGCTCCCTGCTGAGCAGAGAGCCCGATGCGGGACTTGATCCCAGGACCCTGAGATCATGACCTGAGCCAAAGGCAGCGGCTTAACCCACTGAGCCACCCAGGCGCCCAGTCTTAGGAATTCTTAATCATGAGTGGAATTCAGTTGGCTTGACTTAACTTGCAGTATGTATTGGGAATTCAAAGGTTGTAATAAAAAAGACTCTGGTTCCTTCCTCCTCAGAAATTTAAAAGGTATTCCTGTGGCAGTAAAAGGTAAAGATGAGAGAGCCTAATCAAATATTTATTTAGAACCTACTGTGTACAAGACAACATGGAGGGAGACATTGAAAGAGGAAAAATCATAGATTATGGTCAGTTCTATATTCTAGTTCCAGTCTGGCTACTCAGCTGTGAGAGCTTGGACACCTTTTCTGAGCCTCAGTTTTCTCCCTACTCTAGGCCTTCCTTTCCTATGGAAACGTGATGGCCTACTCTGGGATCTGTGGAGCCCTTTCGACTTCTAGAGTGAGAAATTGTATGCAGTACTTAGGGTGTGTATGCTTTTTTCCCCCAAAAGAAACATTGAAGAACCATAATCAAAGTTACTGTTTTGAATTTATTTTAAGTAGGCCTCATACCCGATGTGGGGCTTGAACTCAGGATCCTGAGCTTGACTCATGTGCTCTACTGACTGAACCAGCCAGGTGCCCCAGTAATCAAGGTATCAGTGAGGTAATATATGTAATATACCTAGTTTGAACCTAGTGAGCCCTCTGTAGCTGGTCATTACTGCCATTGTGGCTACCGGTGCACTCTCTGCATAACCTGTCACGATGTGATTTTACATTTATTTTTGTGGTATTGAGAGGCGGTATAACTTGAAGAGTACAGACTTGGGAGCAGTATTTCCGAGCTGATGCCTGCTTTGCCATTTAATAGTTGTTCTTTAACAACTCTGTTCTCAGTATCTTAGTTTCCTGTTGGTGCTGTAACAATTACCACCAACTTAGTGGCTTAATTTGTTATCTTGCAGTTCTGGAGGTCAGAAGTCTGAAATTATAAAAAAAAAAAAAGTCTGAAATCAGTTTAACTGGGCTAAAATCAAGGCATTAACAGGGCCATGTGCCCTGTGGAGGTTCTAGGGGAGAGTATTTTTGCTTGACTTTTCGAGCATGAAGAAGCCACCTGTGTTCCGTAGCTGGTGGCCTGTTCATTTCCAAAGCCAGCAGCACAGCATCTTCTGACTCTTCTCCCTCCCTCTTATAAGGACCCACTCAAGTAATAATCTAGATTAATCTCCCCATTTCGGAATCTTTTTTTTTTTTTAAAGATTTTTTACTTATTTATTTGAGAGAGAGACAGTGAGAGAGAGCATGAGCGAGGAGAAGGTCAGAGAACGAAGCAGACTCCCCATGGAGCTGGGAGCCCGATGCGGGACTCAATCCCGGGACTTCGGGATCATGACCTGAGCCGAAGGCAGTTGTCCAACCAACTGAGCCACCCAGGCGCCCCTCCCCATTTCGGAATCTTAATTTAATTACACCTAAGTCCCTTTTGTCAGATAAAGTAATTTATTCACAGGTCCCAGGGATTAGAGCATGGACATCTGAGGGTGGGGTGGGGGTAGGGAAGGTGGCTCACATTTCGTTTACTCCAGCTTTCTTATCTGCAAAATGAGAGTTAACAGTGCCTTTCTGACCGAGGTTTTTTAATTATTATTTTTTATTTGTTTATTTATTTAATTTGACACAGAGAACACAAGCAGGGGGAGCATCAGGCAGAGGGAGAGGGAGAAACAGATTCCCTGCTCAGCATGGAGCCAGAAGTGGGGCTGGATCCCAGGACACTGGGATCATGACCTGAGCCCAAGGCAGATGCCCAACCGACTGAGCCACACAAGCGCCCCTTTCTGGCAGAGTTAATACACATACATTGCTTAGAACAGTGCTTGGCATACAGTTAGAGTTCAGTAAGTGTTACCTTTTGTTATCTTACTCTTTCTAATGGCTACCTTGTTTTCTGTGGTGCGTGTGCACCAGAGTAGTGTGGCCTCAGAGCCCACTATCTGAATCGCTCTCCCTTATTATTGTCCAAATCAACTAGCCGATTATTAGCCACTTCCTAGCTGTGTGTCCTTGGGTAAGCTAGGGAAATTCTTTTTTTTTTTTTTTTTTTTAAAGATTTTATTTTCATTATTTGACAGACGGAGATCACAAGTAGGCAGAGAGGCAGGCATAGAGAGGAAGGGAAGCAGGCTCCCTGCTGAGCAGAAAGCCCCATTCGGGGCTCCATCCCAGGACCCTGGGATCAGGACCTGAGCCGAAGGCAGAGGCTTTAACCCACTGAGCCACCCAGGCGCCCCCAGGGAACTTCTTTGTGCCTGTTTTCTCAGCTGCAAAGTAGGGATAAGGAGATACCAGCTCATAAGATGTCATGAGAATTATGTAACAGTACACAGAAAGAGTGTGTAGCATGGGGCGCCTGGGTGGCTCAGTGGGTTAAAGCCTCTGCCTTCGTCTCAGGTCATGATCCCAGGGTTCTGGGATCGACCCCGCTTCAGACTCTTTTTGCTCAGCGGAGAGCCTGCTCCACCCCCCACTCTCTCTGCCTGCCTCTCTGCCTACTTGTGATCTGCCAAATAATAAAAACTTAAAAAAAAAAAAGTGTGTAGCATGTGGTGAATCTTCAATGTATGTTAGCTATTATTATTTTATTATGTACCAGATTTATGTAATTCTGGTGATGGACACTTCGGTTTCTTTTGGTGTGTCTATTCCATACTGTTCCAGTAAAAGTAAGTTGTAAGCACATAGATGCTAGGGATACGATGGTTTCTGGAACTTATATTTAAAAGGAGGTGGCAGTGAACATATAAACAAAGAGTGTAATTCCAGATAGAAGTGGGTGCGGACATAAATTGGGATTAGGTGGCCAGTGTGGACTTCTAAGGTGGTGAGTTGAGACTTTAAGAATTGACTACTGGTCAAGTTTTAAGGCGGGAGCTGGGGTGTAGGCAAACAAGCAGCCGGAAGAGTGCGATGAGCCTGAGATGGGAGCGGTTCCCAGGGCTTTGGGTAAGGAACTTGCAGGTGGAGCCACTGAACAGTTGGAGCAGGAGAGGGGCATAATCTGATTTAAAAGCTCTCTCTTCCTGAGTTGGGGGTAGCAGATTGTAGGGGGCTAAAGTAGAAACAAGGAGGCCAGGTATAAAGCTGTCGTAGTTCCGTAGGCGAGAAATGGTGGTGGCTGTGAGGGTGGGGGGAAGTGGGTGGGTGCTGCTGCTGTGAACACATCAGTACATGACCTGGGTGCACACCGGAGGATTTCCGCAGCATTCGTTCTTAGAAGGGGAACTGTTGTGTCAGAGTATGAATAATACTAGCTGACATTTACTAAGTGCTGACTGTATGCCAGGTCCTATTTTAAGTGCTTTTCATGTAATTGAGCCATACATTAGCTGTAAGCTCAGGGCCTCTAGCATAGTTAAGGATTAAAAATACAAACATGATATTCAGTGTTGATGGCAGCTGAATGAAAAAAACATCCCAAGCAGGGCCTCCTGCGTGGCTCAGTTTTAAGCATCTGCCTTAGGTTCAGGTCATGGGATGGAGCCCATGTCGGGCTCCCTGCTCAGCGGGAAGCCTGCTTCTCCCTTTCCCACTCCCCCTGCTTGTATTCCCTCTCTCGCTGTCTCTCTCTCTCAAATAAATAAAATCTTTAAAAAGAAAATGGGGCGGGGGCCCTGGGATCCAGCTGTAGGGCTCCCTTCTGAGCAGGGAATCTGTTTCTCCATCTCCCTTGTCCGTCCCTCCACTCACGCTCCCCCCCCTGCGCCCCACCCCGGCAATGAAAAAATAAGTAAAATCTTTAGGGGAAGGGAAGGAGTCAGAGTCTAGAGTTCTATAGGATGTAGGAATTGTGGAGAGGCCACATGGCTAAATGTGATTTTTGTCAGAGGCATTTATAGGTTGCAGTGCTCTAAGAGCTCAGAGGAAGGGGTGCTCACTTGAGTCGGCTGTGGTAAGAAGGACTTTTTGAGGAAATGGGATTTGAATTGGGTTTTGAAGTCTGGGGAAAAGCTCAACTAGGCCTAGAGAGGAGGAGTGTATTGCAGGTGTGTAGAATGTGGTGATCTAAAGTTGGCAGGTGGGAGATGGTCCTGGGATGGAGCCCCTGCATTGGGCTCTCTGCTCAGCAGGGAGCCTGCTTCCCCCTCCCCCTTCCCCTCTGCCTCCCTCTCTGCCTACTTGTGATCTTCCTCTGTCAAATAAATAAATAAAATCTTTATTTAAAAAAGAATTTATTTATTTGACAGAGGAAGATCACAAGTAGGCAGAGAGGGAGGAATAGAGGGGGAGCAGGCTCCCTGCTGAGCAGAGAGGCTGACGACGCAGGGCTCCATCCCAGGACCCTGAGATCATGACCTGAGCTGAAGGCAGAGGCTTAACCCACTGAGCCACCCAGGCACCCCTATTGTTATTATTATTATTATTTTTTTTTAAGATTTTATTTATTTATTTGAGAGAGAGAGAGAGACAGTGAGAGAGAGCACGAGCGAGGAGAAGGTCAGAGAGCGAAGCAGACTCCCCATGGAGCTGGGAGCCCGATGCGGGACTCGATCCCGGGACTCCAGGATCACACCCTGAGCCGAAGGCAGTCGTCCAACCAACTGAGCCACCCAGGCGTCCCTTATTATTATTTTTTTAAAGATTTGTATTTATTTAAGAGACAGGGATGGGGGTGTGTGTGCAGGGAAAGCTCACGAGTAGGAGAAGGGACAGTGGGAGAGAGACAGGCAGAATCCCTGTGGAGTGTGGAGCCCAGCGACAGATCCCAGGACCTTGAGATCATGAGCTGAGCCTAAAGTCAGCGGCTTAATAGACTGAGCCACCCAGGTGTCCCTTGTTTCTTGTTATAAGTAGGTTACGAGTCCAGCATGGAGTCCAGTGTGGGCCTTGAACTCACAGCCCTAAGATCCAGACCTGAGCTGAGTTCAAGAGTCAGACACCTAACCGTCTGAGCCACTCGGGCATGTCACTGAGCCCTTTTGTAATTAAGGTAATGGGATTGAGAAGTTCAGTAAGTCCAAGTAATACACATTGAGCATCTGTCATGTGCCAGGGATAATGCTAGATGCGTTTGCACACACATTTTGACCGGTTGTCAAGGGGATTAATTGACATGAAGTCACAATTGGTGTCCCCATTTTACAGCTGAAAAAACTGAAGTTTAGAGAGATTATGCATTTTGTCCAGATCACCCAGTTGGGAAGTGGCAGAACCAGAATTCAGAGCTAATTCTTCAGACCTAGAGGTCATTTAGTGATTGGCAGTGTCCTATTGCTGAAGGAACAGTGAAGAGAATAGAGGGTGAGAATTTAGTGGGTGTAGGGATTAGGAGGCCTATTGTTTGAAGGTACAGTTTCCCAGGGGAGAGCTGGGCTATTCCAGCTGTATCTTTGAGGTAGTGGAGCAGCCAAGCAGGACAGAAACCCTGAAACTTGGCACCCTGGAATTCCAGGTGGGGCAGTGTCGGGTCCAGGTGAAGGGAAGACTTACAGATTAACAGTGACAGCAGAGATCTGGAAGGTACAGCTAAATGCAGTCAACCTTTTTGATGTCAAAAGGTTTGGTATGTGTACTGTATTCTTTTTGGAAACATGGCCTATTAAATGTGCTGATTCTGGAGGGATAGGAGCTCCTCTGGAAGGACATAGCTTTTCTTCCTCCTTCCGCTCACTGGTATAAATCTGTGATGAGTGAAGTACTCATTGCTAGTATCTCTGTTATTTACCTTGCTTGTATCTTGTAAGCCCTCTTCCCGGTTCCCTCCTTTTTTAGAGAAGTGGAATTGTCACTCAAAAGGCTTGTGTCTGCTAGCCTGTGGATGGCAGTGGAAAGGCCCCATAGAAGAAAAGCCATAATAGAGAAGCTGAGACCTGGACATATGCCTTTGAGGGAAATACTGTAAATATTCCCTCCCCGCTCATTTTACCCTTGGGTTGTATTAGTGAAAGAAATCCAGTGTTTGCGGATTTGAAGGATGAGTGTGGCATCCTGTTTTGTCAGCCACCATCCTCATTAAAGATCTCTAGTCTAATTACATGCAAGTATCCATAATTATTAGAACCATTTTTAGAAGAGCTGCTTCATGTTCTCCTTAATATTAGTGCAAGTTGAAAAGCTACTCATTTCATAAATTTTTAAAAAGTTTTTATTCACTTATTTGCCAGAGAGAGTGAGTGAGCAAGCTTGTGTAAGTAGGGGGGATGGCAGGCAGAGGGAGAAGCGGGCTCCCCACTGAGCAAGGAGCGGGATGGGACTCCATCCCATGACCTTAGGATCATGATCTGAGCCTAAGACAGCTACTTAACTGGCTGAGCCACCCAGGTGTCCCCAGACTTTTTTTTAAGATTTTATGTATTTTAGAACACATGCATGAGTGTGTGGTGGAAGAACAGAGGGGGAGGGAAAGGGACAAGTAGATTCCTCGTTGAACATGGAGCCCTCTCAGGCTTTGGTCTCAGAACCCCGAAATCATGACCTGAGCTGAAATCAAGAGTCAGTTGCCCAACTGACTGAGCCATCCAGGCTCCCCTAAGTCCAGACTTTTTTGGTTTGTTAATTTTTTTTTTTTTTAAAGATTTTATTTATTTATTTGTGAGAGGGAGAGAGAGCGAGCACAGGCAGACAGAGAGGCAGGCAGAGGCAGAGGGAGAAGCAGGCTCCCTGCCGAGCAAGGAGCCCGATGTGGGACTCGATCCCAGGACGCTGGGATCATGACCTGAGCCAAAGGCAGCTGCTTAACCAACTGAGCCACCCAGGCGTCCCTGGTTTGTTAATTTTAAGATTTTGTTTATCCATTTGATAGAGAGACACCATAAGCAGGTGAAGCAGCAGTCAGAGGTAGAGGGAGAAGCAGACTCCCCACCGAGCAAGGAATAAGATGCGGGACTTGATCCCTGGACCCTGGGATCATGACCTGAGCCGAAGACAGACCGCTTAACTGACTGAGCCACCCAGGCACCCCCAGACTTTTTGAGATAGCTGGACCTCTGACTACCTTTCTTAAAATCTCAATCAAATTTGTGACTTTATAGACTAGGATGATCAAACACTTTCCAAATACACCCTCTTTAATGCCACCCTTTTTTTGCTCATACTACCCCTTTTCACCTTTTCTTCTGCTGCTCTACTAGTCCAAGCCTTCATTCTCTCTCGCCTTAACTGTGACACCCTTATCCCTCCAGGAATCCGGCCCACCCCTGCCAAGGCTTTCTGTTGTGCTTAGATAAAATTCAGCACATATAGTGCTGTAGGAGCCTTCGTGATCTGGTCCTGGTTCTGTCTGTGACCCACTTCCTACCGTTCTTACCTTTTTTTCACTGTTCTTCAGCTACTGTCCTTTCCGGCCCCGAAACATGCCAGGAACTCTTCCGCTTCAGGTCTTTTATACTTGCTGCTTTTGTACTTGCTCTTCTCCCAAATATTTGTATATTTGTCATTCATTTCATTTTTATTTTTGCTCAGCACCTTCTCAGAAAGGTCTTCATGATCCGTCTGAGTAAAATAGCATCCTCCAACACTCTAGATCTATATCCTGCTTGATTTCCATCACTTCTTTTTTTCTTTTTTTTAAGTAAGCTCTTCTGTGCCCAGTGTGGGGCTTGAACTCATGACCCTGAGATCAGAGTCGTTCTACAGGCTGAGCCAGCCAGGCCTCCCTGATTTTCATCACTTTTTGACATCCTATATCTCTGTCTATCTCTTCCATAAAATAAAAGCTCCACAAGGGCAGGGATTATGTCTGTCTCGTTCACTGCTCTATTTCTATACCTTAGAGGGGTGCCTGGCATAGTAGGTGCTCAATAAATATTTGTTGTATGAATTGTTCTTTGCAGGATGGATTAGAGCCTGTCTCTTTCCTGGATTTTATCCATGATGCTTCTGTGCATTTAATGAAAACCAAAATTACTTCGCTGTTATTGTGACTTGTTCTGTTTTTCAATAATTCGGTGAAACTTTCACTTTTCTCTGTCACCTGGTTAACAGTGTCTGCCTTACAGGCTGCGGGCCTCCCGGGTGCTTCTTGTCGGCATGAAAGGACTCGGGGCCGAAATTGCCAAGAATCTCATTCTGGCAGGAGTGAAAGGATTGACCATGTTGGATCCTGAACAGGTGAGATGTTTGGCCACCTCCTCACTCTTCCTTCATGGTCTCCCCTCTTCAGTATAAAACACTTGGAGGTGTCGTGAATTTCTGGGTGCCCCTGCAGGCTTGTGAAAGGAGGGCTGGCATTAGTGGAGCTGTGGCCTCACGGCCCTAGCATGTCCTAGGTGTTCAGTTCCTCTATCTCCTGTCTCCTCCTTGCGCTTTAAAGCATAGTTAGTGTCTCCCTTGGAGGTTGACTTTGAGGAGGAGAGGGGTGGTTTTCCACTTCATACGTATAAACCACCTGCGTGACTACTTAAAATTGCACAATCCCCTCGGGGCTTTATCACAGTGTAGCTGGCTGGCCTTTACCCCACAGTGATCCTGCTTTAGAAGGTTCGAGATGCGGCTCAGGACTATGTAACATTTGAGAGGTATCTCAGGAGAGCTTCATGAGTTTGGAAAACAGTGGGTGGGAGAGAATGGATGCAGACTGCTTAGCATGGTGCTTACACATAATAAACATCTGATAATAATTCTATGGCATACCATTTAATTGAAGATATGGTAGTCATTCTCATCTCCTATGTAGATTTCTCTGACCAGTTTTTCCAAGGTGAAAATAACTTCTTTCTCTTACATTCTCATGCTTCAGTGTTTTAATTTTCTTTTATGGAAAATTCCAAATATATGCAGAAGTAGAATAACATTGGATACCCCATCTATATGACTTCTACAGATAACAGTATTATTTTTTTTGGTCTATTTTTTTGGACAGTATTTTAAAGCAAATTCTAGAAATCATGTTGTTTAAGGTAAAATACTCGAAAGATTGTGTCATCACATGATACTCTTTTTTTTTTTTTTTTTTTTTAAGATTTTATTTATTTATTTGACAGAGATCACAAGCAGGCAGAGAGAGAGGAGGAAGCAGGCTTCCCGCTGAGCACAGAGCCCGATGTGGGGCTCGATCCCAGGACCCCGGGATCATGACCCGAGCCGAAGGCAGAGGCCCAACCCTCTGAGCCACCCAGGCGCCCCATCACATGATACTCTTGGTGTCTTTCCTTGTAGGCGATGAACATGCTAAGTAGCCACACAGTGAGGTGTAGGCTCTGTGGAAGAAAGCAGATGTTGATGAAATTTTTTAAAGCTCATCTGTCTGGGTTTCAGGAGAAAAGTAGTATCAGGATTTAAAAGAAGTTCTCCTGCAATGAAGAGAAATGTGGGTTGCCTCACTTAATATCAATCACAAATTGATTTTTGATTTGAATTCAAAACCTTCTAAGGAAAGAAAGTTCTTGGAAGCGAACTGCGGGCAGTGAGGACATCTCCCCAACCACAGTGCCCCCTAGAGGCTTTTGGAGAGAGAACTTATTTGCCGTTTAGAGAGGGTCAGAGCAGAGAGAGCCAGGGAAGGATGGTTCCTAAATGTGGAGGCCTGTAGTCTGGGAAACTGAAACCAGATGGGGATGATGACTTTCCTCATCTGGTTGCAGGACTCAGAGAATGGGGAACGATGATAGAATACTGAGGCGTGACAGAGTGCTGTTACTGCCGCAGGACAGCAATGGGTGCCACCCAGTGTTGGAGTGAACAGGCTGACTGTTATCCCTGCCGTCTTCACTTTGAGGACTTGCAGTGCCTTCCATGTACTGAAATGAAATGAAATGCCTAATTCCTCTGACTGGTTTTCAAGACCTAATATAGCGGTTCTCTGTCCCATCTGTGGTTTGGGTATTTGGGGGATTTGTTAAAAATAAAGGTTCTTGGGGCTCCTGGGTGCCTCAGTGGGTTAAAGTCTCTGCCTTCAGCTCAGGTCATGATTCCAGGGTCCTGGGATTGAGCCCCACATCGGGCTCTCTGCTCAGCGGGGAGCCTGCTTCCTTCTCTCTTTGCCTCCCTCTCTGCCTACTTATGATTTCTGTCAAATAAATAAATTAAAAAAAAAAATCTAAAATATAAAAAAAAATAAAAGTTCTCCAGGAGAGTCTAAAAGTCAGGGAGAGTTGAGAACCACTTGCTTCATGTAAACTGGGCCCAGTCAGCTTACCCAGCCTGACTCTTAACTCATAAATTCATGGACACACTTTGATGGTTCTGCCTTTTGGAATTTGCTTGTGCTTTTTTCCCCCTGACAAGGAACATCCCAGGGAGACTGTGCTACCTAGTGCAAAAGCTCTGGAATTTTGCAGATTTGGACTCAAATCCCACATCTTCAAGCTGGGCGAGAGGCTTTATTAACTTCTCAGGGACTCAGCTTGCTAATTAATTAATTAGTTAATTATATTCGTAATCTCTGTATCCAGTGTGGGGCTCAAACTTGCAGCTCTGAAATTAAGAGTCTCGTGCTCTGCCGACTGAGTTGGCCAGGTGCCCCGCAGTTTGCCCATCTATAAATCAAGGATGTTAATTCCTGTCCTTCAAAGTTCAGAGTGTTTTGTTTACATCAACAAATATCCTAGAGTACCTGTAGGCTACCCTGTCTAGACACTGGTGATACAAAGATGCACAAAATTGGGTTCCCATTCTCAAGATTTCTTTAGAAACCAGAGCAGGCTCCTAGACTCAGGTTGTGGTAGGGGGACACGAAAGGCTTGCTGGAGCTGTGATCTTAGCTGAGGCTTAAGGAACAAACCGAGATTTCTCAAGTTGAAGGGCGGTGTTTTAGGTGGAAACATTAGCAGTGGCATAGAACAGCATGGCAGAAGTAGAATATAACAAGCAGTGCTATTTGGTGTTTTTAGAATGAGAAGCCCAAAGTGGTGTGTGTGTTGGGGGATTGCAGGTTTTCGGTAAAGTCCAAATCATGAAGGCCCTGCTAGGAAGCCTTGCTTGTACTCAATCCTTTGGGTGGTAAGGATTCATTAAAGAGTTTCAAATATGGGATGGGTGACTTGGTCAGTTTCAGGCCTCCTGTAAAACACTAGTCACTGTATATGATCTGCACAAGATAATGGGCTGAAGGCCACTTAGAAGTTTAGTAGTTTAGGTAAAAAGTAGTGCTTTAGTAGTTTAGGTAAAAAATAAAAAGGGTCTGAATAATAGCACTAGTGGTAGAAAGGACAAGAAGCACACGGAGGTGAAAAACAGGAGGTGGTAGAATCAGTGGGATCATACATGGGAGCATAGGGGAAGCAAGCACCTGTAGATGCTTCCAGCAGGTGTTGGATACTGTGCTAAGAGCTATAGTTGTATCTCATTTAGTCCTCAACTCTGAGATGAAGGGATTGTCATCCTTATTTTACAGATAAGAGAACTGAAGAAAGGGAAGTGAATTACTGGCCCACTCAAAGTCATAGTAGATGGTGGTATGACCAGCACCCTGGGAGTCGGACTCTTGGTAGAGCCTGTGCTCTTAGCTACATCATCAGGTGGCTGTTATCAAGGACATAACAAGACTATAAAGATTGGGGTTTCTGGCTCAAGTAATTGGATGGGTGGTTGGTGGGCTCATCAACTGACCAGAAAATAGAGGAGTTGAATATGAATATTCAGGAGGAGATATCTGGTGGGCAGTTAGACTCTGATGGACGAGGAAGCAATCTGTGTCTGTAAGAACAGTTCGAGATATGCCAGCAGAAACTAGAGGTAGTGAGTTTATGGAGCTGTGGAGAACGGAGATATGAGTGATTCTGAGATGGAGTCCGGGGGAAACCATAGCCAAGAGGGTCCACGTGGAGACTGGCTGTCCAGTGTGGGAAGAGCAGAGTGGCACTCATAGAGCGATTATAGAAAGTGTTACTGCTTGTCTTACCCTCACTTCTCCTGTGATTCCCATACCCTTGCTCGTTCTCACACAGTTCAGTAAGTGGCTGAGCTAGGATTTGAATTGAAGATTTGAATTCGACTTGAATTATTCCAGAGCCTTGCTCTTAACCAGTATGATGTCCACTTCTCAGTGTGTAATGAGATCCGTGAAGAAGTAGGACAGGATGGGTCAAGGATACTATACTGTTAGAGGGCTGGCCTTGAATGGGAGGAAGACCAGCTCATTTTCTTGAAGAAAAGGTGGTAAGCGATAGTTGGCTGGAGGAGAGGAGGGAGATTGCTTGTATTGTCTTGGTGAAGGTAGCAAGGTCATACTAGAGATTAATTGTTAAATTAGATATTGGATATGTGAAGAAATGCTATGAACGGAATGGAATCTGTAATCGTATTGGCAGCTATCAGGTGATTTTATTTTATTTATTTATTTTTAGAAGACTTTATGTATTTGACACAGAGAGAGTACAAGCAGGGGGAGCAGCAGGCAGAGGGAGGGGGAGAAGTAGACTCCCGCTGAGCAGATAGCCCAATGTTGGGCTCCATCCCAGGACCTTTGGGATCATGACCTGAGCTGAAAGCAGTCACTTAACCGACTGAGCCACCCCATCACCCCTGTCAGGTGATTTTATCATCTGTCTTTGAGGCTCTCTGCTGACATCCAGCCTTGTGGGTGAAATCCTCCATTTACTTAAGCCCTTCTCATCTCTCCTCCTTTCTGAACTTTAATTGAATTTAAGAGTTAATTTCAGGCATTCTTAATTGTGACTGATTTTGGCACTGGTCTGATTTTATTTATTTGATAGAGCACAAGCAGGGGGAGTTGCAGAGGAAGAAGCAGACTCCCCACTGAGAAGGGAGCCTGTCTTGAGACTCAGTCCCAGGATTCTGATCCCAGAATTCTGGGATCATGACCCCAGCCAAAGGCAGATGGTCAGCTGACTGAGCCACCCAAGTGCCCCAAGGACTGCATCCTTTAAACTACTATTGTTTGTCTCCAGATGTTTAAAATTGGGAACATAGTAGGTATTTGGAAAATTCTTAACCACTGATAATTTTATCATTTTTTTAGCAGTTACAAATTTAAAGAAGAAAGTGTGGACTTTTCTGTTTAGAGTGAATTTTCTTTATAAACACAAGGGGGTGCTCTTTAACTATCAATGCCAAGTAAACAAAGTTCAATATCTTTACTTTAAGCCTCTGAAGGAGTGTAGGAAGTCTGCATTAGGCAAATTCCTACAGCAACAATAATACAATTAGATGGTAGATATTTTCGTTATCCTTGAAAACGGACTGGTTTGTTGTTTTTAAGAATTTGTTTTCTCCCTAAAATTCAGATATTAAAACAGTGCTATTTCTAGGTATCTCCAGAAGACCCCGGGGCTCAGTTCTTGATCCGTACTGGATCTGTTGGCCGCAACAGGGCTGAAGCCTCTTTGGAACGGGCCCAGAATCTCAACCCCATGGTGGACGTGAAGGTGGACACTGAGAATATAGAAAAGAAGCCGGAGTCATTTTTCACTCAGTTTGATGCTGTAAGTCCCATAAAGAGTGTAAAATCCGTAGGTTTAGTACATTGCAGTCTCGAGTCTGACATTGCCTCGGTGTACGTGCCTTGCTAGCGTGGTGTCTTTCCATGTTGACTGTGTTGGTAGTGGATACAGTCTGTTGGATCTGCTGTGGCTGTTTGTGACTTGCTGTCTGCTGGTTTCTTCTTTGGGCATATGTTCCCTCAAGACCAGGTTTCATCATTGGTGTTTGTACTCCTTCCAGAATCTTTTCATATAGCTTCGATACATTTTACTGCAAGTGTTTTCTCTGGAAAACAAGTTGGTGGTTAATTTCTGTAGTAGAGGCATTTTTTTTGTTGTTGTTAGAAATATCAAACTACAGCTTGTGTTTTGTCTTAAAAAAGAGCACACCTGATCTTGGTCTATGTCTGTCTCTTTCACACAGCCACTTTGACCATGTTGCCATGGATAACTAGACACATTCCCTGTAGTCATAAGCCAAATGAGGCATATCCAGCTTCATTTGGTTTCACTGTCAGATCTATGCAGAGGTGAAAGGATAAGTTAAATTTTGTTTCAGCACTTGTGACCTTTCAGACATGGTTCTCTGTACCCAGGAAAAGCTAAACAAATGTGGGGTAACTGTGGAATAGTCACAGATGATCTGCTTGGTTTTTAAACGAGAGGCCCGTTACGCGAGAGGTTAGAGTCTGGGCTGGGTAGTTTGTTTTTCTACACTGTTACATTTCATATGTGCATCTGTTCAAATGTGTGCTTGGAATGATGGATCATCTGTGCGTTTTGTCTTTTTTTTAATTTAATTCATTCTATTTTGTAACTCCCAAGTATTGGAACATTTTCTGTTTGGACATAAGTCTTCTCTTCATTTCTTTATCCATAGTAACCACATTTGGTTAATTCTAGGTGTCCCTTGCATTTCTAGCACTTAGAGGGTTGGTTAGAACTGAAGCCCGGGCTGGTGGGTTGTATAAAGCATGTGCATGGGGCGGGGATAAATGCCTCAGGGGCCGCGTGTTTCTGGCCTCTTAGGTTTTACCCTCATTTTTCACTCTTCAGGGTTCCATTTGGTCAACGTTGCATGTTCAACTGTGGCTGTCTTGCCTTTTAGACTTGATTTTTTTTTCCCTTGGGTGTTTTCTGTGTTCAGAAGAAAACGTACAGTTTAGAAGTTGTCTTCGTGACCCTTATCCCAAAGGTTTTCCTGAAAAGATCGTGTTTTATGCGGTAAAATTTAGCTATTTGCAGTACCTCCACTTTTTGGAACGCAACCTAGAGGCCTCAGAGCAACATTGATAAGTCTATTGAGTGAATCACCAGTTCATTGTCTAGGTCTGAATGGAAGGTCACTTGGTGTGTAACCTTTTCTTTTGTCCTTAAATTCAGATAAAGTTGCACGTTGAAAACTGTGGAAAAATAATCTCAACATGACTTGTTTATCTTCTTTACCTTAACATATCAATCAAAAGAAGGGGGGAAAATGCCCTCGAATTTAAATGTGACCCCTGGGTCACTTAAAACTGGTTGTGCTTCTCATGATAGCTTATGCAGATTTTAACAGGTTAAATAATTTAGAAATAACTTACGCTAAGTTATTATTGTCTTTTTCCTTTTCACGAAAACTTTGAGATGTGGTTTATATGTGTTCATAGAACAGGGGAGATAAATCCGTGGAATGGCCTTACTTTCTAGTTAAACCCATTTGTTTTGATTGCAGTAAGTGGAGGTCTTGCAATTTATAGTTTTAGTGAAACCTGCAACTTTTCTTTTGTCTTCTAACCATAGGATCCAAAGAACCTGTTATACCAGTTGGAAACTGGCTTTAGACATGCCCAGAGAGACTGTTCACCAGGATTTATGTAGACATCAGGGCAGTGATTCACAGTTTGCAAAACTCACACCCCGCCAATTCTTCCTTTCTGCAGGTTTGCCTGACTTGCTGTTCCAGGGATGTCATAATCAAAGTTGACCAGATCTGCCACAAAAATAGCATCAAGTTTTTTACAGGAGATGTTTTTGGCTACCATGGATACACATTTGCCAATCTTGGAGAACATGAATTCGTAGAGTAAGTTTTGGGAGAGGAGGGGAGAATGTAACATTTTCAGAAAAAAATACAGTTTTATTCACCAGTAGGAAACAGCCCATCTAAGGAAAGTATGCTTAGAACACTTGGAAACCAGTTCATTAACAGCTTACTGATTATGTAGGTTGTGTGTTGAGAATTATAGCAGATGTGGCCCTTCTTTCCCAAATGATGGTCTAATCTAAAGTGGTGTTCTTCCGGCAGTTGAATACACCCGGTGGGTGTTTGGGCAGCCTGGGCTTCGGGTGGCAAAACCACACCATCTGATTAGGGAAGGCTTTCTTGCTTGGATTGTAAACACATGCACCTCAGTTTTGGCCTCTGTGTTTCCAGGTTGGTAATAAAATGAGTACGAAATGGCCAGATGGGTAACTCTGAAGGCACAGTCAGCCAGAGTCTGTCTTGGGAAAGCTTCCAAGTCCAGAGACTGCGCTGGTGGAACAAACAGACCTTATCCTCTCAGTTTGAGTATCAGGGTTGCAGAGCGTGGTGCGTCTCACATGATGGGACCTGCAGTGTTTGGAACTTACAGCTTCTAGATGAAAGATGGCAGATGATACCAGTATTGTAAAACTACCTGCGGTGGGGTTTTGGCTGTTATTTCTAACTACCTCCCTTGCTAATAAGAGGTAAAGAGTGTGGTAGGTGAAGCTCCCTACCAAGGGTCAAGAGTTGTTTTCTTTTGATCAGTTTCTTAGGTATATTGCTGAAATTGCCCTGGTCTGCACATACCTCGTCTGTAAAATCGAGATCTGGGAAGGACAGCCATGTTCAAGATCTCTTGTAACTTTGGTGTTTTATGGCTTTCAGAAACTCTGTAGTGTTTTGGGCACACTGTAAATGGATGGAGAAGGCATACTGGAGAAAAACAGACCCAGATTTTTTTTTATTTTTTTAAAGATTTTATTCATTTAGGGGGGGTGGGAGGTTGGGGTACCAGGTGGTGGGTATTATAGAGGGCACAGCTTGCATGGAGCACTGGGTGTGGTGAAAAAATAATGAATACTGTTTTTCTGAAAATAAATAAATTGGAAAAAAAAAAGATTTTATTCATTTATTTGACAGAGATCACAAGCAGGCGGGGGGGGGGGAAGCAGGCTCCCTGCTGAGCAGAGAGCCCAATGTGGGGCTCTGTCCCAGGACCCTGAGACCGTGACCTGAGCTGAAGGCAGAGGCTTAACCCTCTGCCCCAAGCCCAGATTATTTTAATGTGAGCTCACCATGGCAGAGGGGAGAAATCGAAGTTTAGCTCTATTTCATGATTCCAGTGAAATTTATAAAGACTTTTTGAGAGCTTACCTTGTGCTGGGCAATGTATGCTAAGCCATTCGTTATTTCTTATCTTAAAATAATTCTGTCAGGGATTGTTATTCTCACATACCTGATCGATCAGGTAATCATCAGCCACTTTGGGATTGGAAAGCACTCAGCTACACCTGACTGCAAAGCTTTCGCCCCCCCCCTTTTTTAAGATTTATTTTAGGGAAAGAGCACACATTGGAGGAGGAGGGGCAGAGGGAGAGGGAGAGAACCTCAAGCAGACTCTGCTGAGCTTGGAGCCTGACGTTGTTTTGATCCCATGACCCTGAGATCACGGCCTGAGCTGAAATCAAGTCAGACACTTAACCCACTGAGCCGCCCAGGGGCCCCAAGCTTTTGCTCTTAGCCACCGTCCCATCACGTCATCTGGTGAGGCTCTTGGGCGAGATTCAGAGAGTAGAGCTCAATTCCTTCCCTTGTCACCCTCTAGGGAGAAAACCAAAGTTGCCAAAGTTAGCCAAGGGGTAGAAGACGGACCTGATACCAAGAGAGCAAAGCTTGATTCATCTGAAACTACTATGGTCAAAAAGGTATGTGTACTCTGAGGGGGGAATGATCAGAAGCCTTGGGGCCTTATGGGGGACAGGCAGTCACAACTGCAAGCAGGACGAGCAAGCATGTAGTCTTGACGGGAGGGGCCTGGATGAGCCGGGCCAGTGCTTGTCCCACTCAAAGAGGGGGTGGCTGCTGCTTAGTGGCAGCCAGCTGTTGCCATGAAGGAGGATGGATGCGGTGATGGCAGGTATCCGTTTTTAACGGAGTCAGAAATAGATTTTTTTTAATAGGTTCTGTCCCAAACTATTTTTTCCCCCACACCCACCTGCCCCCCTAAACTTTTTTTTTTTTTTTTTAAGATTTTATTTATTTGGAGAGAGAGAAAGTACACAGGCACGCACAAGCGGGGGTGGGGGCTGGGGGGCAGCAGGCAGAGGGAGAGGCTCCCTGCTGAGCAGGGATCTCGATTCAGGACTTGATCCCAGGACCCTGGGATCATGACCTGAGCCAAAGGCAGATGCTTAATGGACTGAGCCACCCAGGTCCCAGTCCCAAACTTTATTTTTAAGCAGGCTCCCTGCTGAGCAGAGAGCCCGACTTGGGGCTCCGTCCCAGGAACTTGGGATCATGACCTGAGCCGAAGGCAGAGACTTTAACCCACTAAGCCACCCAGGTGCTCCTACTCCCAAACTTTTTAACACCAGCCACCTACTACTATGGTTTGAATGCTCTTCTTTCACCCTGCAGATGCTAAAGAGAATATGCCTGCAGGGCTTACTTGGTGTGTGGGCCGATGGGGGCCTCTGGTATCTGGAGCAGTAGCAGAAGAACTGTTTTGGAGCAAAGGCCATGCCTCTTGCATAAAAGAAAATTTTTTGGGTAGACAGACAATTTAGGGAAATCCTACCTAAGTGGGCAGGAATACAGTTTAAAGTTTGAATTGTTTATGCTCTTCTTCAAGATGAAGTTTTGGGGGGACGCCTGGGTGGCTCAGTTGGTTGAGCGGCTGCCTTCGGCTTGGGTCATGATCCCAGCGTCCTGGGATCGAGTCCCACATCGGGCTCCTTGCTCAGCGGACAGCCTGCTTCTCCCTCTGCCTGCCATTATGTCTGCCTGTGCTCGCTCGCTCTCCCTCTCTCTCTCTGATAAATAAAGAAAATCTTTAATAAAAAAAAAAAAAATAGGGACGCCTGGGTGGCTCAGTTGGTTAGGCAGCTGCCTTCAGCTCAGGTCATGATCCCAGCGTCCTGGGATCGAGTCCCACATCGGGCTCCTTGCTTGGCAGGGAGCCTGCTTCTCCCTCTGCCTCTGCCTGCTGCTCTGTCTACCTGCCGCTCTGTCTGCCTGTGCTCGCTCTCCTCTCTCCTCTCTCTCTGACAAATGAATAAATAAAATCTTAAAAAAATAATAATAAAAAGATGAAGTTTTGGGGTCGGCTTTCCACCAGATAACCTTTTAGGAAGAAAGTCCTCAATGTTGACAGGTGTTATCATCCGGTGTGTACTTTCTTTTTTTTTTTTTTTTTAAAGATTTTATTCATTTATTTGACAGAGAGAAATCACAAGTAGATGGAGAGGAGGCAGAGAGAGAGGGGGAAGCAGGCTCCCTGCTGAGCAGAGAGCCGGATGCGGGACTCGATCCCAGGACCCTGAGATCATGACCTGAGCCGAAGGCAGCGGCTTAACCCACTGAGCCACCCAGGCGCCCCCGGTGTGTACTTTCTAACATAGTTTGTAGGGACGTAGGCTGTACTGGAGTTGGCACAGAGATTGAAGTCCGTTTTACAGCTAGAGGAGGGGCGGGGACTCGCCAGGAGAGGATCTTCTGAAGCTGGTGTTGGAATCTGAGAAGGGGGTCACGCGATGGGGGAGACAAGATGAAGGGGCCAGAATTGGTTTTGTCCAACTGAGGAGAGAGATGACCGAGCCCATATTTACTCTTTGCTTTGTAGATTTAAATGTGGAGAAAGAAAAACAGCTGGTCAGAGCTTCAAGTTAAAATTGCTCTAAAGGGGGGATTCTAAGAGTGCAGAAACCACAAGAGAGACTGCAGAAACCACAGAAGTGGAACTCTTTGAGTTTCCAGCAAGGCTGGGCCGGAGATTTTTGTTTTCTTGCTCTTTATGTTTGTATTGGAAGAGTTTGATTGCTGTGAGTGTGATACAGAGGAATTATTAAGCCCTAATTTTAGTGTCTATTCACAGGACTATAATTACCCAGAGTGAACATTGGTGTTTTGGCCAAAACTTGGGTCCTTTTCTTTCTCCCTTCTTTTCTTTCTTTTTGAGGCCCAGTCAAGCTTTATCTGAATAGCCCCGTGAGTTTGGTGGGGGGAGATAAATTGTTAACTAACGGAGGAGTACAAAAGCAGCTTTGTGGGTGCTGTCAATTTATAAATCACACCCTCTTACAAGTGTGACACTTGGCCTTGGTGTGAAGGGTTTTATGGCTTAAGGGCCTTCTCTGATTGAGGCGGGTCTTTCACATTCAAATGGAGAGAGCTCCCAGCTTTGTTAGCCCTTCACAGCTGGACGCTTCCCCTGGACTCAATACTGATGGTGCCCACTGGGGTGGATCTGGAAACCGCTCTGGGGAGCCACTTTATGGAGCTATGAGGGGAATGTGGGCAGCCCAGCCAGGCACCCGGTGGCCTTTGCTACCATTCCTTGGGCTCTTCAGTCACAGAGCTCTTTGTGCAGCCTCTTCCTGCAGGGGCTGAATTTGAAGGTATCAAAATATTCCCCAGCTGACATTGTTAGTCAGCTGTTTCACTTGGACAATTCAGGCCTGGATTCCAACCCCGAGCCCTTAAGGTTGTGAGGCATTCAGTGCATTCCTGATGACAATCCCTGGGATTCCAAACCTTGTCTTTGTGCGGCCTCACTAAGAGCACTGTGGAAGGACGGGTGTGAGCTGGGTTTGGGCTCGGGCTTCGGGCTTCGCCACCTCATAATAATAGGCCTCATCCATTTTGGCAGAGACTGCTCCGGGATTTTGAAGTTTTCTTCCAACTCAGAAATTCCTTGATTGAGATTATGCCGCTTTGCCTGAATTGTACAGAATAAGTAGTTGGGTTATGCTCAAAGTGCAGGATGGGGGAGGGGAGGCAACCACTTCCTGTTTCCTGCGAAAGGCTTCTGGTTAGGGTTCCCTCCTCACCCCCCCCCTTTCCTTAGGTTCAACCAAAAGTTGTATAGCCACTTTTGCTTCAAGGTACACATTGTGCTCCTAAATTAGAAACGTTAAAAAACAAAGAGGAAAAATAGACCTGTGGTTTTCACACCGCTTAGGAGGATACTGGGCCTTTCTAGCACATGTGTCATCATGATAAATACGAGAGTGGGAAAATGTGTAGCCCAGAGGTAGGTGCTCAGTAGTTGGCTTCCTGTGGTGCCCAGGAAAAGTCATGAGACAGAGTTCATCAGAATCAGGTCTCGGGCATAAGTTTAATAGAGACATCAGTACAAAGTAGGTAAAGGAGAGGGCAGTAGTTTGATAAGGAAATGTCCAGAAAGATTTCTCAGAGGAAGAATTGTCAGAGTTGGCACATGAAGGCAGGTCTGCCAAGCACCGAAGCCAGGACTGGCATTTAGTGACAGGAAGTGGGATCAGCTGAAAGGCAGACATTGGAACAGAATGACTCTGGCTTCCTTTACCCCAAAGCAGCCAGCTCTTTCTGTATCTTTGAAATGCAAGATGCCTACTGTGTGCGAGGCATTCTCTTGGGTGCAGGGAATCGCATCCAGTCCTGTTGTCTCATCTTACAGCTGCTGCCGAAGCTAAGAGAAGTTCCTTGACTTGCCTGAGCTCCCGTGGTCCTGTAAGGCGGAGTGGAGGGGGAGGACATAGACGGTCGAGGCCACAGTCTTGCCCTGCCGCCTAAAGTGTGAATTCCCTTAGAGTTTCTAGAATAATTTGAAGTTTTATGGTGATGATGAGATAAAATATGTGAAGATTGGGACCTTTCTGGAAAAGCCTTTAGGGTATAAGGCCACCCTCATGCTCCCTTGCTGCTGCTCTGTTTCTTTACTGTTAAGGGCTGCCAGATGCGAGTAGATGCCCGGGAGTGGTTACTTTCCATCACGGCTCTTTAAAAATTAAACACAACATATGATTTGTTCTTGACATGCTAAGAAATACAGATTTAATTTTACCTCTATTTCTGAAATAGTAAGGGACTAATTTGGGCACCGTTAATGCTCTTGTCATGAATCAGTTGTGAAATTCCACAGTTGACGAGTGATTCATTATTTTGATCCCCATTTCGGAGCACTTTGTGGACGACTCATCTCCTCTTGCCCCCAAGCTGAAGGGAACATTCCAGGGACTGACCGCTCTCCTTCTTCACCTTGGTTCGTGATGCTGAGGGAACCTGTCAGTGTTTCCCCGTCAGAGTATAGGCTCTGGAAGGGCTAGGCACTTTTGTTCACCGCTGTGTTCCTGGTGCAGTTCCTTGCACAGTCCCTGGGAGATGTCTGGTCACTATGTTGTGGCTGCTCCTGCCACATCATAGGACAGCTTTGGAGATCACTGTCATTTTAAAAAAGAATTACTGAGTTGACTTTCTTTGTGATCAACCAAGTGGGTTAATTAACCGCCTGACACATACATTAGTTGTTGTGGTTTATGTTACCTGAGCTGGGCTGAGAGAACAGAATTCTGAAGAGGACAAGGGACTTGGCCAGGAATATTAAGAAGTAGGTCATTGGGTTCCCTAGACCAGGGACCTTTAGGCCAGAGGTGTTCAAAGCCCTGCTGATTGTCAGAATCACTTGGTTTGGAGTGGGGGACAGGAGAGACAGGGTGCATATCGCAGAGCTGGGTAGAGTGCCGACAGCAGGTTTTCCAGGTAGGACAGATATGGCGGGGAGGCTGGTGGTGGTGGGGGTTTGGCATTTTAGGCTTGAGGCAAGAGGTCTCTCCCAGCATCAGGGCACAATCCGGTGTATTTTTTATTGTGATATTTGATACTCTCAAATAATATGACATCAGTACAAATTAAAGATTTTTTTTTTCATTTGAGAGAGAGAGGGAGGGAGAACATGAGAAGAGGAGGTTAGAGGGAGAAGCAGACTTCCTATGGAGCTGGGAGCCCGATGCGGGACTCGATCCCGGAACTCTGGGATCATGACCTGAGCCGAAGGCAGTCTCTTAACCAACCAAGCCACCCAAGTGCCCCATCACATCAGTACAAATTAGAGGACATAAGAAAACACTATCCAACTTAAAAACCCAAATATTTCCAGTCCTTTTGGACCTATCTGTGCATTCCTTCTCTGTCTTCTTCCCAAGGCAGGTACATTTGTGGAAATAGGTGGGGGCGGTGATTCCTGGGTGGCTCGGTTGAGCCTCTGACTCTTGATTTCAGTTCTGGTAATGATCTCCGGGTCCAAGGCCATGGGATTCCATGCTCAGTGCAGAGTCTGCTTCTCTCCCTCTCCCTCTGTTCCTGCATGTGCTGGTATGCTTTCTCTCAAAATAAATAGGAAGTATCTGGAAGGTGTGGTTACAGCCCTGCGTGACATGGCGTTTTACCACGTTTGTTAATCTAAACAATGGAATGTGATGTAGGTGTAAATTGAGAATGATCTAGCTGACCTCTGAGGGCCCACTACCTAATTTAAAGCATAAAACTTTCTGGGGCGTGTGGGTGGCTCAGTGGGTTAAGCGTCTACCTTCAGATCAGGTCATGATCTCAGTCTTGGGATTGAGCCCTGTATTGGGCTCCCTGCTCTGCGGGAAGCCTGCTTCTCCCTCTCCCACTCCCCCTGCTCGTGTTCCTTCTCTTGCTGTCGCTCCTTCTCTGTCCAGTAAACGTCTTTTTTTTTAAGATTTTATTTATCATTTGACAGACAGAGATCACAAGTAGGCAGAGAGGCAGGCAGAGAGAGAGAGGAGGAAACAGGCTCCTCGATGTGGGGCTCGATCCCAGGACGCTGAGACCATGACCTGAGCCGAAGGCAGAGGCTTAACCCACTGAGCCACCCAGGCGCCCCAACAAAAAAGTCTTTAAAAATAGATATATAAATCTTTGCTAGCATGATCAAGGTCCGCTGGCTGTCCCTCCAATATAAGTAACCTCCGTCCTCAATTGTGGTTCTCATTCCCACCCATTTCTTCTTACTACTTATGTATTTCCCAGCAATATAGAATTGTTTGGTATGCTTTTTAACATCTTAAAAATCAGGTTTAATATTTTTTTAAAAAAGATTTTATTTATTTATTTGACAGAGATCACAAGTAGGCAGAGAGGCAGGCGGAGTTGGGGGGGAGATGCAGGCTCCCTGCTAAGCAGAGACCCCGATGCGGGGCTTGATCCCAGGACCCTGAGATCATGACCTGAGCCGAAGGCAGAGGCTTCACCCACTGAGCCACCCAGGCGCCCCTCAGGTTTAATATTGTATATGTGCTGCCACCTGCTTTTTATTTTTTATTTTTTTAAAGATTTTATTTATTTATTTGACAGAGATCGCAAGTAGGCAGAGAGGCAGGCAGAGAGAGAGGAGGAAGCAGGCTCCCTGCCAAGCAGAGAGCCCAACTCGGGGCTTGATCCCAGGACCCCGAGATCACAGCCTGAGCTGAAGGCAGAGGCTCAACCCACTGAGCCACCCACGTGCCCTGACCACCTGCTTTTTAAGAGCACCATTATGTTTGTGAGGTTGTCTGTTTGTCTCCAGGTCTAGGGCTTTGCTCTCCATTGTGGTTAGCCACTAGCCACATATGGCTATTTAAATTAGAATGAACTAAAATAAAAAATTTTCTTCATTCTCCTAGCCACATTTCAAATGCTCACCAAGCATGTGTGGCTATTGGCATTTGTATTGTGAAACCCAAATACAGATTCAGGACATTGCTATCATCATTGTGAGTTCTCTAGGACAGCCCTGCAGGACGTTATGTCTTTTTTTTTTTTTTCCCCACTGTAGAATATTGTATGAAAGCATTATTGTTTATCGAATCTCTTATTGATGGGCACGTGGGCATGTACTTTTTTCTGTTACAAATGGTGTCACAGAGAGAGAGAAAGTGTGTGTGTGTGTGTGTGTGTGTGTAGATAATCTCTCTGGGTAAATGTGTGATTTCTCTGGGGTGTATACTTAGGAGGGAAATTAGGGTACATGCAGTTTCAACTTAACCAGACCTGCTAAATGACTCTTGAGTAGTTCTGTCAGGTTACAGTCCAGAATCAGCAGTATGTGACGGTAACATTTGGTGACTTCAGGCTCTTTTGCCACTCTGCTGAGTGTGACAGCTTTGTCTCAGGATTGCCGTTGTCATTTGTTAGAATGCTTTTGAAAACTATAGACTCCTGTGAGTAGGTGTGGAAGTCCAACCTAGAAATCTGGTTTTCAAAGTTGTTTCAATTCTGATTCACATTTAGCTTTACAGCCAGAGCTGTATCCCTTGTTATAGATGTTCAGCTTTTTAAAAGTAAAGTGTGTGGGGCACCTGGGTGGCTCAGTGAGTTAAGCCTCTGCCTTTGGCTCAGGTCATGATCTTGGGATCGAGGCCCACTTCGGGCTCTGCTCAGCAGAGAGCCTGCTTCCCCCCTCCCCCCGCCTGCCTCTCTGCCTACTTGTGATCTCTCTGTCGAATAAATAAATAAAATCTTCAACAAAAAATAAAAGTAAAATGTGTTGGGACACCCGGGTGGCTCAGTTGGTTGCGTGTCTGCTTTTGGCTCAGGTCATGATCCTCAGTCCTGGGATCAAGTCCCGAGTTGGGCTCCCTGCTCCGTGGGCAGCCTGCTTCTCCCTCTGTCCCTCCACCTTGTGCTTGCGCTCTCTGTCTCACTCTTTCTCTGAAATTAAAAAAAAAAAAAAAGTAAAATGTGTTTACAGTCCCAAATGGGGAAAATACAGAACAAGTTGAGAAAATGTGAACCCTGCTCCCCAGTAATGACTGTCGTGTTCCTTTCAGTGTTCTTTCTATTCGTTCACATATGTGATGAAGTTGAAGTTTTAATGAGCATCCATTAGCACACATGAGTCATACATAGTGATCTACTATATGTGATGGAAACAAGTACCATCTTCTGCTTTGTTCGTGCAACGTATTTCCCATAAGCCTGGGAGCAGATAGTCCACTTTGGGGGCTGTGGCTTTAAGAGGCTGTGTCGCTTCTCTTGCCGCCTTGCCTCAGTCCATCAAACCAGCTCATGTTGTAGTGAGGGTTTTGCACTTGTCCACTGTTCGGAGTGGCTCAGCACAGCCCTGCAATTTGACGGCTCTCAGACTGGGTGGGAGAATTCATCTTTTCTATTTACTGTCGGGCTTTTTGGCAAATGAAAAGCAGATTGGACCCTATCAACTTACCGATACTTACTGACATTCTGTTCTGTGCAATGCTGCGTCTTCCACTGTGGTCCCTGCCTCAGGAAGCTGATCCCCATCTGGGGAGAGGTGTAAGAGGGCTTGTTATTAGTCTTAACTAGACTTATCGGATTGAAATCCTTAAGGCTCAGAATTGCCAGGAAAGGAAATGGATAGTGGAGGGAAGTCAGTCAGGCATTATACCCAGAGGGATCCGTGAGCTGAGGGTGGGGAGAGCAGGGAGGGCTGAGTGAGGTGCAAAAGTGACCTGTTTTAGGGTGTTCGTTGTGGTGGTTGCAGCTGCCTGGCAGATATTGCTGGGGGCTTGTCGAGAAGACCCTTCATTTCCTGAGGATGCTGTTAAGCATATTTTTCTGGTTATAAATCCAGTGTCTGTGAGGTGGGTAAGACGGGTACCACCATCTGCATTTGTCGTACTATAGATTAGGGGACATCGTTTTCGGTTTTTTATTTATTTATTTTTTAAGTTATCTCTACATCCCACATGGGGCTCAAACTCATGACCCCTAGATCAGTATCGCATGCTCCACCAACTGAGCCAGCCAGGCACCCAGATGAGGATAGGCTTTAGGTAGTTTGAACCAGAAAAATGGGACATTAATTGGAGGCGGAGTGCGGTAGCACAAGAAGCATTGAACAGCCACTATGACCCGAGAAGGATAAAGACCAGGCCAGCTGGGGAGACTTGGAGACAGTCGGAATTTAGCTTTTCTCTAAAAAGAGCCCTTCTGGTCATCAATGTGTCTCTGTTTCTAGCTTTCATATTCCTAGTTCCCAGGAGAAAGAATCTGGTTGGTGTGGCCTGAGCCATGTGCCCGCGTCTGGCTTTGTCATCTGTAGCTGGAGGGCTGATACGTATTTCAGACAAGGTTTACTGGGGTCCTCCTCCCCAGATTTCAGAAAACTTCCCTAAAGGTTGCCTGCCAGAGACAGGCCTAAGAGAGGTAAATTCATTTGTCTGAGTTCACAAGTTACTGGCAAAATTTCGGTGAGTTCTGCCCTTTGACTTAGGGAGGAAAGAGGACCTCTGTCCTTGGTCCTAGCGCTGTATAAGGTCCCACTCTGGTCTCCTTCCAGCCATTCCCCTAGTAGAATGAGGATTCCATGGAATTAAAGAGATGTGTCCACCTGGGCCCATCTCCCCTACTAACCCACCTCTCCAGTTCTGGGCCACATTGTGGATGCTTGGGACTCCTGGAATCTCCTGCCCAGGCTTTTGTGGGCTTCTTCCCTCATCTTCCTCCAGAGTGCAAACCTTGGCAACAATGTCCATGTGCCTAGGGCTGAGGAGTAGTTGTTGTAGTGGGGGAAGGATGGCCTGGGAGGCCACACTCAACATGCAGAGCCTCTTGAGCTGTGAGAGCCAGAGGTGGGAGGAGAGAGGGAAAGAGGACCACCTTTTGCAGTGCACCCCATTCTGGCACAGAACTCCTAAGGAGGGTGAGAATTCCAAATTTGATCCTAGTCTTCCAGGTAGTAAGAAAGTATATTTGTTAAGGCAAGAGAATATAATATACTTTATTTTTTAATAGCCTGTTCGTATGATTTATACTTATAAATATGTAGAAGTGGTATATGGGTTTCCATTTGTACTTTCACCCCAAGCCCTGAAAGTTTAGAGGTGGGCCTTCGTAGGACTGAGACCATGAAACAGAACTTTTTTTCCTCGTTTGTCATAGAGTCGTGACCTAACAAATCAGTGGATTCTTAGCCAGGTGAACTACAAAAATTCTGAATTAAAATCTTGGTAGTTTATGAAACCTCATGAGAGTTTGTTTTGCTCATGTGATGGCATTCCCAGACCATTCTGCTGATGGCTTGATCTGTGTTGTGAGACTCCTAAAGAAGGGTCGAGCAGTCTGTATCAAGCAGTAAATGTCATTCAGGGGCTGTTTGACTTGACTTTTGAGGTCAGACAGACTCATTGACCAAAAAGTTTGAGGACAGTACAAACATTTCGTAGACCAATTCTTACAGTGGATTTAAATCCCAAAGGAGTGATTATGGGGACATAGAAAACCACCTTAAAAACTGTATGACTGTTTCATCTTCACTAGGTGCTTGAGCTTTCATCTGTCAGTTCCATTTTGGTCGTTAGCAAGCAGCGTCAACTGCCTGGGAGCGGATAGGTCTTGGTTCACTTAGCATCCTAATTATACCGTCGTCTCTTTTCTTTCTTAAATATCTGGGGCGTTTGTTGGGGGAGTGGGGTGGGTGTGTAGTATGTATATGTGGTGAAAGAAGGAGGGAGAAAAAGAGACCCATACCTCAGGAAGTTTGAAATTATTTATACATACTCACATACCATCTTTTTTTTTTTTTTTTTTTTAAGATTTTATTTTTTTCAGAGAGAGACAGTATAAGCATGAGTGGGGGGAGGAGCAGAGAGCAAGGGAGGAGCATGGAACCTGATCATGACCTGAGCTAAAGGCAGACAGTTAAACTGACTGAGCCACCCAGATACCCCCATCTTGTTTTTTTTTTGTTTTTTTAAGATTTTATTTTATTTATTTGAGAGAGAGAGACAGTGAGAAGAGAGAGCATGAGCGAGGAGAAGGTCAGAGGGAGAAGCAGACTCCCCATGGAGCTGGGAGCCTGATGTGGGACTCGATCCCGGGACTCCAGGATCACGCCCTGAGCCGGAGGCAGTCGTTTAACCAACTGCGCCACCCAGGCGTCCCTCTTTTTTGTTTGTTTATTTAAGATTTTATTTATTTATTAGAGAGAGAGTGTGAGGAGTGCACATGTGGGGGATGGAGGAGAGGAAAAAGGAGAGAGAGAATCCCAAGCAGATTCCCTGCTGAACAGGGAACCTGACTGGGCTCGAACCCAAGACACTGGGATTATCATGACTTGAGCCGAAGGCAGACGCTTAACCGACTGAGCCACCCAGGCGTCCCACACGTAGCCATCTTAAACTTCGTTAAAGTAGCTAGTGCTGAGAACCTTTTTTTTTTTTCCTGAACCATCTGAGAATAAGGTGTCAAACCATACTCCTTTCATCACTCCCAAATATTTCAGTCTGTATTTTCTCAAACAAGGCATTTTCTGTAGTCACAAACCAAACCAAAATCCAAATTCAAATGGATACATCACTACCATCTAACCCTGAGACCCCATTCAGATTTTATCGGTTGTCCAATCATGTCCTTAATGGCAGAAGGATTCAGTTCTGGATCATGTGCGCATCTAGATTTTCATGATGCTTTTGAAGATTACAAGCCACTTATTTTGTAAATTGTTCCTTAGTCTGGGTTCGTCTGCTGTTCCGTCATGATTAGATTCCAGCTTCGCACCTTTGGCAAAAATACCACAGCAGGGTTGCTCCTCATCCCATCCTGCTGTCTGGTTCTGGTTTCCATATGCTGCTTTACTGACATTGGTAATTTTGGTCATTTGAGTAGAATTATGCCTGCCAGATTTCTCCTTTGAAAACAATTCCTCTGGGGCGCCTGGGTGGCTCAGTGGGTTAAAGCCTCTGCCTTCGGCTCAGGTCATGATCCCAGGGTCCTGGGATCGAGCCCCACATCAGGCTCTCTGCTCAGCAGGGAGCCTGCTTCCTCCTCTCTCTCTGCCTGCCTTTCTGCCTACTTGTGATCTCTCTGTCAAATAAATAAGTAAAATCTTAAAAAAGAAAGAAAGAAAGAAAGAAAACAATTCCTCTTTTCCCTGTAATTTCCCCTCCAATAATTTTTGGAGAGGTATTTTGAAAATATGTAAATAACCTCATTATTCATCAGACTTTATCAATTAGCCGATTTTAGATCAATGACTAAAGGATTCTAGTTCATTTGAAGTGTTATAATCTCTTACTGTTTATTTTTTTCCATAAAGTGCTCCAGTTTGACCAGTGGGAGCTCCTTTATGTTGGTTGGCTCCTATTTACTCGGGACACACCCCCATCATTCTGTGCACACTTTGTTTCAGGCGCAGTTAAGATGTTTTGGGCTCCTATCATACTCTTCCTGCATTAGCCGTGATATCAGCTGTTTCTCCAAAGAGAAATGTTTCTCGGTGGGGGGTTAGAATCCCAAGATCTGGGGGTTAGGTGTACTGACTGTTCTCCGGGCATCATTGCCTTGATGCTTTGTCTGTGGACGTGGCTGCTCAGTATTTGTACGCATGTACACACAGGCTTGTATCTGCATTTACTTCCATGCTGTATATATTGAAAATGGGTTCACATTAATAACCCCACCACAGGCTTTATTCTGTTCTTTTTCCCTTTCCGCAATTCTAATTCTCTTCTCTGACAGTGAGAAACCTATGTTCTCTATCTTCACTTGTTGCAGAAGTCCTTGGTGGGAGTGAGTCTCCCAGTCTACCACTACCCGAGCCGACCCCCGCCCCCGCCCGCCCCCGGTTGCAGGATGCCACCCTTCCCACCCAGCTCTGCTCTGTCCCCTGCAGCCGGTCACCCAGCACCTCTACACACTCTTCCCTGCCCTTCCTAAGTGCCAGTGGATGGTTTCTGGACTGAACGATTCAGGAAAGGAAAAGGAAAGTGACTTTCTTACTCATATTTAATTATTTATATTTTAAAATATAGATACAGAATGGCATTTTTTGAGATCATTTCATTTAGCTTTAGTAGGTTACAGCCATGCTTCCTTTCACTACAGGCCTTTTACAAATGCCTTCTCCAGCCCCGCAGCCTGGAGATTTTGTCTCATAACCGTTGCTTGTGTTTCTTGCTCTTATTTATTGTTATTTTTATTCTCAAACCATTGTTCTGATGAGACACATTTGATGTTTTTGTTGGCTATAACAAAGAATGCTTTATTGACTATCTGTAGACACACAGTCTTGTTCACTTGTGCAAAAATTTCTGCAGTGTGAGCACAGCCAGAGTTAAAGCCAGAGTGGAACTGGGTCTTTAGCTTTGCTCTGACTCCTTCCGGTGCAGGGAGTGTATGTCACTCGTCGCTGTGTCCCCAGCGTGCAGAGGCGCACACAGTAAGTGCTCAGTTAACATTTATTGGGTTTGCGTGGTCCTCAGCTGCTATTAATGAACAGTAAGCCTTAAATAATGACATTTCTCCTAGATGGTGAGGAGCTACTGCCTTGCGATTTAAAGCTAACATTTTTCTCCCTAAGCAATTTTGCCTTTTTCTCAACAGAAGGTGGTCTTTTGCTCTGTTAAGGACGCACTGGAAGTGGACTGGAGAAGTGATAAGGCGAAGGCAGCTCTGAAGCGCACAACTTCGGATTACTTTCTCCTTCAAGGTGAGGAGCCCAAGCAGAGCGTCCCAGTGGGCGCTTTGTGCTTTGCTTTCCGGAACTGCGGCTGCAGAGTCCAGGGCTCTCTTAATGTTTGCCCCAGTCTAGTTCCTCACAAGCTGGCTCTCCATGACCACTCGAGAACATCCTGTTGGCTGGGCTGGAGATGCGGCCCCTCGTTGAGCTCTGCATAAGCCTCACCCGTTCTCAGGAGACTGGGGTAGAGATGTCGCTTTTATTTGTCAAATTTGCAAAGCACCTTTGGTTGCATTTGGATAGTCTTCAGCCTTCCTTTCTCCAGGGCTGGGTCTCTGCGGACTCCAGGAACACCTCCTGCCCCAAGTCAGGACAGATGGTGGCTGTGTGTGATAGCGAACACAGTTCCTCCTTCCGTAGGCACTATGTATATTGGTTCAGAAGGAAATATGTAAAACTACATAAAACTTCCTTAATAAACTGAAAAATCAGATGAGGGGCGCCTGGGTGGCTCAGTGGGTTAAGCCGCTGCCTTCGGCTCAGGTCATGATCTCAGGGTCCTGGGATCGAGTCCCGCATCGGGCTCTCTGCTCAGCAGGGAGCCTGCTTCCCTTCCTCTCTCTCTGCCTGCCTCTCTGCCTACTTGTGATCTCTCTGTCAAATAAATAAATAAAATCTTTAAAAAAAAAAAAATCAGATGAGGCTAGGAATGAAGCCTTCTTCCTATAATTAGTGGTGTTAGCCAGGTTGGGTTGGGGAGAGTTGGGAGAAACTAGTTTAGAGCACTTAATATCCATTTGTCTAGAAATCATCCAGTGTGGGGAATTAAGGGAGGGCATCCAGTGCGTTAGGTAGGAATGAGTCTTAGGAATGAGTGTGCTAGGATTCAGAAAATACTCCTTTGGATGAGGACAGGGTCGCAAGGCAGTACTGTCTGTAGTCCAGCCTGAGCATGGGGCATGGGCCTTTGGGAGAAGCTGATTGCTCTGCCTGACACATCGAGAGCCCTCAGTAAACAGTAGCCGTTAATTTGCAGTTTTGGGGCTTATAATCCAAGTGGTTCTTTTTTTTTTTTTTAAGATTTTATTTATTTATTTGACAGAGAGATCACAAGTAGGCAGAGAGGCAGGCAGAGAGAGAGGAAGGGAAGCAGGCTCCCTGCCGAGCAGAGAGCCCGATGCGGGACTCGATCCCAGGACCCTGAGATCATGACCTGAGCCGAAGGCAGCGGCTTAACCCACTGAGCCACCCAGGCGCCCAACCCAAGTGGTTCTTATTGCTGCTTGTACTGGTATTTGAATTTACCAAAATCTGGTGATTCTCAGCCGAAGGTGGTTTTGCTTGCTGGGGGCATGAGCAGTGTTAAGGCATTTTTGATTGTTCAGGCTATGGGCAGGTGGAGTGGGGCGAGGTCAGGCATGTTGCTAAATATCCATGGCACAGGACAGCCCCTGTGGCAAAGAGTTATCTGGCCCACAATAATACAGTGTCAGTAGTGCCAAGGGCAAGACATCTGTTCTAACCCTCTGCAGTTTCTCGAGTATTTTCTCCTCTGAGCTCATCAACGCAGCGCCCTTGTGAGATAGACAGCGTGGGTGGGAATTCTCCCCCGTTTGGTTCCTTGAGGTGAGGAAACAGAGACCAGGAGAGGCTCAGTGTTTTACCTGAGAGAATACAGATTGGCCACAGCAAAGGAGCTGGGGCCCTGAACCGCTCAGGTCTTTGAAGCCTAAGGCGGTGTGAGACACCTGGACGCAGCAGCCTACCTCCATTGTGCTCTCTAGGTGTTGGCTTATGGAATCCTCCCTACAGCCATGTGGGCTAGCTGCTGTTCCTCCATTTATAGGTGTTTTTTTTTTTTCTTTTTTAAAGATTTTATTTATTTATTTGACAGAGAGAGGGATCACAAGTAGGCAGAGAGGCAGGCAGAGAGAGAGAGGAGGAAGCAGGCTCCCTGCTGAGCAGAGAGCCCGATGCGGGACTCGATCCCAGGACCCTGAGATCATGACCTGAGCCGAAGGCAGCGGCTCAACCCACTGAGCCACCCAGGCGTTTTTTTTTAAAGATTTTGTTTATTTATTTATTTGACAGACAGAGATCACAAGTAGGCAGAGAGGCAGGCAGAGAGAGAGGAGGAAGCAGGCTCCGCCGAGCAGAGAACCTGATGTGGGGCTCGATCCCAGGACTCTGGGATCATGACCCGAGCCGAAGGCAGAGGCTTTAACCCACTGAGCCACCCAGGTGCCCCCATTTATAGGTGTTTTTAAAAGATACAGACGGGGGTGCCTGGGTGGTTCAGTTGGTTGAGCATCTGCCTTTGGCTCAGGTCATGATCTCAGGGTCCGGGGATAGAGTCCCATATTGGGATCCCTACTTGGCGGCGAGTCTGCTTCTCCCTCTCCCTCTGCCACTCCCCCTGCTTGTTCTCTCTCTCTCTCCCTCTGTCAAATAAATAAAATCTTAATAAAGAAAAAAAAAAAAGACAAGGACACCTGGGTGGCTCAGTCAGTTAAGCATCTGCCTTCAGCTCAGGTCATGATCCCAGGGTCCTGGGATTGAGTCCCACATCCAGCTCCCTGCTCAGCAGGAAGTTTGGTTCTCCCTCTGCCTGGTCTTCCTCCTGCTTGTGCTCACTTACTCTTTCTCTCTCAATCTAATAAATAAATAAAATCTTAAAAAAAAAAAAAAAAAGTCAGGGACGCCTGGGTGGCTCAGTGAGTTAAAGCCTCTGTCTTCGGCTCAGGTCATGATCCCAGGATCCTGGGATTGAGCCCCACGTTGGGCTCTCTGCTCTGTGGGGAGCCTGCTTCCCTTCCTCTCTCTCTGCCTGCCTCTCTGCCTACTTGTGATCTTTGTCAAAATAAATAAATAAATAAATAAATAAATAAATAAATAAGATCCTTTTTAAAAGGACTGGTTAAGACCCAGGCCTGTGGCCATCCCTGCCCTCAGGAGCCCATGACTGAGGTGGGAGGCAGCAGTATGGGGGAAAGTGTAATTCACATCAGGCCACTGCTGGCCAGCACTGGCAGATGTTACAGGGACAGGGGATGTAGATAGGTCCTGAGCAAGAAGCAGTAGCCTTGTTACTGACCCAAATGGCCGACTTGGTGCATGGTTGTTCAGAACAGGAGCTTTCGAATCAAAACATCTGGTTTTTCATTCCTGCTTCTGTCTTTTTTTTTTTTTAGGTGGGTAATGTTGAGCCACAGAGTTAAATTCCCTGAAGCTCACTCATATTCCTCTCTGTCACAGTGTTAATAGCACTTGCCTCAAGGGCATTTTTGTAAGGTTTGGATAGTATGCATACACTCGCAGCACAGAGCACGGAAGTCCTAGAGACCTGTGTTATCTGTAAAGTTGTGGGGTTTTGTTTTGTTTTGTTTGGGGTTTTGTGTTTTGACACAAGTACTTTGCAACTGTGTAGAAATTTTGGGATTGACTGAGTTTCCTTTATTTTTTATTTATTTATTTTTAAAGATTTTATTTATTTATTTGAGAGAGAATGAGTGAGAGAGAGCATGAGAGAGGAGAAGGTCAGAGGGAGAAGCAGACTCCCCAAGGAGCTAGGAGCCCGATGCGGGACTCGATCCTGGAAGTCCGAGCGGGATCATGACCTGAGCTGAAGGCAGTCGCTCAAGCAACTGAGCCACCCAGGTGCCCTGACTCAGTTTCCTTTAGTTTCATATTTGAGTAGGTATTATCATGGCAGCAATCCTACTAGATTTTAATTTTCTGCCTGTGACATTTTGTTGGATAATACATCCCATATGTTTACTTTTCTAAACGGCACTCACTACTTTTTCAGTTTCAGTTTCAGGGCTTCAGGTTTGGTGATTAAAATGATGTTCGTTACGGGGCGCCTGGGTAGCTCAGTGTGTTAAGCCACTGCCTTCGGCTCAGGTCATGATCTCAGTCAGGGTCCTGGGATCGAGTCCCGCATCGGGCTCTCTGCTCGGCAGGGAGCCTGCTTCCCTTCCTCTCTCTCTGCCTGCCTCTCTGCCTACTTGTGATCTCTCTCTGTCAAATAAATAAATAAAATCTTAAAAAAAAAAAAGTTCATTAGTCAGTAGTTATGTAAAGTTTTTTTTAAGATTTTATTTATTTATTTGATGGAGATCATAAGTAGGCAGAGAGGCAGGCGAGGTGGGGTGGGGGGGAAGCAGGCTCCCTGCTGAGCAGAGAACCTGATGGGGGGCTCAATCCTAGGACCCTGGGATCATGACCTGAGCCGAAGTCAGAGGCTTTAAACCAATGAGCCACCCAGGTGCCCCCCAATTTTTTTGTTACAGTAAGAAACACATACCATGAGGGCACCTGGGTGGCTCAGTGGGTTAAGCCTCTGCCTTCGGCTCAGGTCATAATCTCAGGTTCCTGGGATTGAGTCCGGCATCGGGCTCTCTGCTCAGCAGGGAGCCTGCTTCCCTCTCTCTCTGCCTGCCTCTCTATCTACTTGTGCTCTCTCTTTGTCAAATAAATAAATAAAATCTTTTAAAAAAAAAAGTATAGTAAAGAAACACATACCATGAAATTTACTATCTTTTTTTTTTTTTAAAGATTTTTTATTTTATTTATTTGAGAGAGAGAGACAGTGAGAGAGAGAATGAGCGAGGAGAAGGTCAGAGAGCGAAGCAGACTCCCCATGGAGCTGGGAGCCTGATGTGGGACTCGATCCCGAGACTCCAGGATCACGCCCTGAGCCGGAGGCAGTCGTCCAACCAACTGCGCCACCCAGGCGTCCGAAATTTACTATCTTAATGATTTTTACATGTATGGTTTTGTTGCAGTCATGGAATTATAAAAGGAGGCAGGCCCATATGCCCTCTAGGCCAGGAGTGGCAGGATGGGGCTTTCTGCTCCTCCCTCCACACCCCTCGCCTGTGGCGTGCGTGGCTGAAGGACCCTTATCGATGGCTGGCAAGTCCAGATCATCAGGCCACTTTCCCCAAACCTCAGAACCCAGTGGCACAGGAGGGGAAGTGACTTGGCATCATCATAAAACAAATTAGTGGTAGAGTCTACGTCTCAACCAAGTCCCTTGACTCTTCCGGGGGCTAGTTCCTTCATACCACTCCAGTGCTCTTTCTGGCTGTTTCTGGATATCCAACACAGCCTTTCCTGAGCCTCTCTCTGCAACAGGTGACAGATTCTAGGCTTTCTTGTGTGGTGTCATACAACACATTTCTAGTGGTGATTTTTTTTGTTCTGTTTGGTCTCTCTAGGCTCTGATGCATCTTCCCAGAGGGGCTGGAGCTACTGGGAGTGCCCCAAATGCAGTGAGCCAGAGGGCCTGGTTTGGCTTCTGGGAGCTTCTCTATGAATGCATACTTAATTTTATTAATGCCCTCCACTGCCTGCTTGGCTGAAGTTCTGGAGGTAGAGGGAAATGGCTGTTGTGATCTCTCCCAGGTTATACCAGCAGCTTAGAATCCTCTGCTTATAGGTATGAAGTTGATCCTCTGTGGGTGTGTCATCTTGATCTTATACCCAGGGAAATACTCCTTTTGATTTTCTGCTCAGCCATTCATGGAGCTACGGGATTCTCCTGTAATTTGACCTTAATGGATTTATGCAGCAAAGCATAGCAGCTTCCACATGTGAAGTTGCCTTCTGCAAATACACTGGCTGTTAACTGTCTTTGTGACTTCAGGCAGATAACTTGCTTTTCTAGGATTTTGTTTGCTTGCTTATGAAATGGTAAGACTAAGTCAGCCAGCCTGTCTTGAAAAAAAAATGTTTTCTTTTAAGATTTTATTTATTTATTTGACACAGAGAGAGAGAGATGGCGAGAGAGAGGGAATACAAGCAGGGGGAGTGGGAGAGAGAGGAGCAGGCTTCCTGCTGAGCAGGACCCTGGGATCATGACCTGAGCTGAAGGTAGACACTTAATGACTGATCCACTCAGGCGCGCCCCTCTGAGTCCAAATAATCAGTGAATCTAATAAAATACCCTTCTTGTGGCTTGTATTTCTCTTTTATATTTGTATCTTTTTTTTTTAATATTTTATTCATTTATTTATTTGAGAGAGTGAGTGCATAAGTAGGGGGAGGGGCAGAGGGAGAGAGTGAAGCAAACTCCCCCCTGAGCAGGGAGCCCCATGTTGGGCTCAATCCCAGGACCCTGGATCATGACCTGAGCTGAAGGCAGATGCTTAATGGACTGAGCCATCCAGGTGTCCCTCTACTTTTAGACTTATATAACTATTGATTTAGGACTTACCAGAAAACTTAGTTTAGGGGCGCCTGGGTGGCTCAGTCCTTAAGCGTCTGCCTTTGGCTCAGGTCATGATCCCTGGGTCTTGGGATGGAGCCCCGCTCATCAGGCTTCTTGCTCAGCAGGAAGCCTGGTTCTTCCTCTCCCACTCCCCCTGCTTCTGTTCCATCTATCAATGTGTCTCGCTCTGTCAAATACATTTTAAAAAAAAGGAAAGAAAAAAAAAACTTAGTGTAAGTGTATTTCTTTTAATAAATTCTAGAAATTTTTGTTTGTTTGTTTTGGGAAGGGCTATTTTTTAAATTTTTTTTAAATTAATTCATTAATTTAAACAATATCCTCCACATAGTCCTAAAGTTTGATTTTAATTAGAACCATTCTTTTTGCCCAGCCTGTTTTGATTGCTAACCATGGCAGTAAAAGTAGAGTCCGAGTAGAGACTGATGCAGTCTCATCTCCTGGAAAAACCACAATCTTTGGAGACTGACAGAGCTGAGCTCAGATCACAGCTCCTCCCCCTTATCAGCAGGCCTAACCTTTGGTGTATGAGCTTCATTCAGATCTGGATTCCTGACTTAGGACTGAGGGGCTAGCAGACAATTCTGCCTTCCCTTGGCTCTAAGAGAGGTACTGAGATGGCGAATATGAAAGATGAGTGCCGGGGCACAGCTTCTAGACTGTTTAGTATTTTCCTTTGACTCTTCCGAACATTTCCAGTCACATGTTGAGGAGGAGGATTGGGTTTTTTTGTTTGTTTGTTTAAGTTTTTATTTATTTATTCCACAGACAGAGATCACAATTAGGCAGAGAGGGGGAGGTGGGGGAAGCAGGCTCCCTGCTGAGCAGAGAGCCTGATGCGGGGCTCCATCCCAGGACCCTGGGATCATGACCTGAGCCCAAGGCAGAAGCTTTAACCCACTGAGCCACCCAGGTTCCCCGATGGGTTGTTTTTTTAAGTCAAACCTGAAATTGATATAATTCTAAAATGGCCTTACTTTTGTTATTATAAAATTAAACACTGCTAGGGGCGCCTGAGTGGCTCAGTGGGTTAAGCTGCTGCCTTCGGCTCAGGTCATGATCTCAGAGTCCTGGGATCGAGTCCCGCATCGGGCTCTCTGCTCAGCAGGGAGCCTGCTTCCCTCTCTCACTCTCTGCCTGCCTCTCCATCTACTTGTGATTTCTCTCTGTCAAATAAACAAATAAAATCTTTAAAAAAATTAAATTAAAAAAAAAAATTTAAACACTGCTAACGTCTGACTTCCGGAAGTAGGATGGCCTTGGGGAGTATCCAGGTTGAGTGGTCGACTTTTCAGGCATTACTGTGGTTTTCCTGTGGCGTGTAAGAATGGTTATTGGGTACTGGACACTGCTTGCTGCTTTACCTGGCAATGTGCTAAGCGTCTGACATATTCTCAAGTTATTGTGACAGTCTTCAAAATATAGTTGCTGTCCCATTTTCTTTGAAGAGACCAAGGTTGAGCATGGCTGTGGCTTGCTTGGGCATATGCTTGGTTTTATAGACAGAACCAGGATTTAGACCATGAGGTCTCTTTGATCCCTGCACTCTGTTCCTCACATCTATAAATGCACCTCCGAGCTAAGTGATTTTGTTAAATTTCAAATCAGGAGCCCTGCATGTTAGAGAAATAGAATTACCACCACAATACAGAAAACCCTGGTTCAAATATGTATTAGACAGAAAGAGTATCTGAATTCTGACCCAGATAGTCTTTCTTCTCCCCCAAGAGACATTTGAGTTTTATGTTTTTGAAAAAAAGGGGGGGGGGCGTGTCTTGAAAGGGCCTATCTTGGAAGTTGATTTAACACTTATAACCATGAATGTGTGTGTGTAAACCAGACTGTTAAGCCAGTTTCGCTCTTTACACTGGATGGTCTTCGGTGGTACGGAAAGATCTTGGAGCCTGTATAGAGTGACCTCATATGTCTTGTTGGCTGTGTGATGTATTCCTTTGGGTGTAGCATTGTTTGTGACCAGTTTCATCTTGAAAGGTATAGAAGTTGTTTTTCAGTTTTTCCTGGTCCTTGGAATCTGTTCCCAAGAGCCTTTCTAGGAAGGTGACCTTTACACCTAATGATGCCTTGGGAGTTCCTAGTAAGGACACAGTGCCTGCTTGGCTGTGATGCACACCCGAGAGACCTCCTAGGGACCCTGAGTTTATTTCACTATTGCCCAGCAGAGCACACAACACGTACTCCGTAAGTAAGTATTTTTTGCCTGAGTGACTGGTTGTTGCTTGTCTGGACATTTGGCCCACTCTAGAGGGAGAGCAGCCTGCCCCGCGGTGTCCCTGCAGGATCTTCTTGCCTGCCCTGTTGTCTCGGCACCCTTCAGACTCGATTCCAATATCATGCTGGCCTGGCCCTCACACGTAGGTGTTTTATTGCCCCATTCACAATTCAGACCCTGGGGAAGCAGCTGCTCTGTGGTGTGTGTGTGTGTGTTTGCCTTGTTTGGGTGTGGAGTGTTTTTCCAGTTTACCTAATAAGATAGCGGCCAGACTGCATGCTTCCTGCTGCATTTTTCCACTATCTTGAGAGTTGGCCTCACCATCTGTGAGCAAAAGGTCTCATCTTTTTATTATTCTCCCATGGCATGTTGCAAAACATTAAGCATGAGCTGGTTTCCTGTGACAAAAAGTTGACTTTGATTTGTTCTTTTTGAGGTTACTGTGAGTTTATCATAACAGGAGTGCTAAAAATACCGGGTCTAGTATGGAAACAGCATTCACTTACCAGCATGAACAATAACACGCAGGTTTAGCCCAGAGCAGGAAGAAACGGGCTTTATCGCAAGATGAGAATTACTTAGCATAGAATCCTTGGAAACGTGAACTTTCTTGAAAGTTCTGAGTCTCTGTTCTGATGAGTTGTGGAAAAGTACTTGGGCCATTTTTGAGCCACAAAATTAAAGCTGAAAATAATCTTAACCAGACATTGTTTGAGTACCTGTTATATGCCAGGTCCCTTGCCTGGGAATCCTCATTAGATCCTTGCCAGTGGAAGAGAGAAACACAGACCATTCTCCCTGTGAGGAGTAACAGGGCTCTGGAGAAGGCTGTTGTGTTGTCCTGTTCTGTTTCTCAGCTTCTGTGAACTGCTTCATAATAAACTACCGTGGAGCTCAGGGAACTGGGCGCCTGGGTGTAATTGGCAAGCCGAGGAGTCTTCACAGAGGACAATACATCTGAGCTCGCTTGTAAAGAAGAGGGATTTGCTAGGGACTGGAGAGAGGCAAGATGATTGCAGGCAGAGGCGCGGATCCTGCATGGGACCAGTGGTGCCAGGACCATGACACAGTGAGGCTGGAGAGATCACTGGGGCCCTGCTCTTTTTAGCCTTTTATTCTTACAGTTTTCTTTTTTTTTAAGATTTTATCTTTAAGAGGTGCCTGGGTGGCTCAGTCGTTAAGCTTCTGTCTTCAACTCAGGTCATGATCCCGGGATCCTGGGATCGAGCCCCGCATCAGGCTCCCTGCTTGGTTTGAAGCCTGCCTCTCCCTCTCCTGGGGGCTTATATTCCCTCTCTCTCTGTGTCTTTCTCTCTCAAATAAATAAAATATTTTAAGGAAAAAAAATCTTTTTTTTAAAGATTTTATTTATTTATTTGACAGAGAGAGATCACAAGTAGGCAGAGAGGCAGGCAGAGAGAGAGAGAGGGAGGGAAGCAGGCTCCCCGCTGAGCAGAGAGCCTGATGCGGGACTCGATCCCAGGACCCTGAGATCATGACCTGAGCCGAAGGCAGCGGCTTAACCCACTGAGCCACCCAGGTGCCCCTAAGAAAATTTTTAAGTGCTCTCTACACCCAGCATGGGACTCAAACTCACAGCCCTGAGATCTAAAGTCACATGGTCTTCCGACTGAGCCAGCCAGACTCCTCTAGCTTTATTTCTTATAGCCCGTCTTTGTCCAACTGATAGGATACCAGAATTTACTTGGAACGTTTGAAAAACATAGATTACCTGATTCTAGCTCAGATTTATTGTATCAAAAGAACTAGCAGAGCCTGGCATCTCTATATTTGTAAAGCTCCCCCTCTTCTGAGTCCCCAGCCAGTTAGAGGGCAACTGCCACAGGGTGGGGGTACTCATGTGCTTTGTCACAGCTTTGAGCTCCTTTGTGTTCTTATTTTACAGCATATTAAGTATTTATTTCAAATGAGGCCATTACTACACCGAAGCAGGAAAAAGGAACTGACCCATGTAGCTTTTGAATATATACCCTCAGACTAAAGAAAAAAGAACTATAAACAAATACTGAACTCTAATTAGTAGGTTTGTTTTTCACGGTGGTATATGGGTTAGCAATTCTGAAACTAGTTACTGTTCTAGAATGGAGCAGATAGGTAAATATTTTATGGATAATGAGAGTCAGATTTTTTTTTTTTTAATTGCCAGAAACGGGAGTTCCTGTAAGTATGGAAGGTGGGAAAGGCTAGAAGGATCCCTGTGAGGTCAGATGGGCATTGGAGTCACCAGATGAACTCGTGGTTTTTCTCTGCAGATACAGACATAGATGTGTAGATGCGTGTGTCTTCATGTTTATGCGTGTGTATTTCCTAGTTCTGTTTGTTGAGAGGGCTTAGAAGCAAGGGTACTCTGGTAGCAAGCCATGAGTACACTTCAGCCCAGATCCTGCCTGTTAATAATCTCTAAGAACCATGTTGTCTTGGAGAAATGACTGATGCTGGGGCTTGGGTGGGAACATCACGGGTGAGCTTGGAACATCCTGCTGTGCCAGAAAGTAAGGATGTGCTTGAAGAATGATGGGTCATGTCAGAGGAACGCAGGAGCCAATTTGAAGGGGCTCCTCCTGGGGAGATTTGGGACAATTGGAGGATCAAGTAAATAATAGATTATAACCCATTGAATAAAAAAAGAGCCCATGACTATACTAAAAAGTAAACAAATATGTAAATAAATGGGGGTGAGAGGAAAGGTGTGTTTTTTGTTTTTTAATTTTTTTTCTAATATTTTATTTATTTATTTGACAGAGACAGAGCTAGAGAGGGAACACAACTGGGGGAGTGGGAGAGGGAGAAGCAGACTTCCTACTGAGCAGGGAGCCCAACACAGGGCTTGATCCCAGGACCCCAGGATCATGACCTGAGCCAAAGGCAGATGCTTAACTGACTGAGCCACCCAGGCACGCCCTGTTTTTGTTTTTTCAGTAGAAGGATAGAGTAGGAGCGGTGAAGATTTAAAAAATCTGTATGTGACCATCACCATGGCAGTAAAAATTGTTTCAGTCAAGAATCCTTGATGAATGCTAAAACGAACAGGAAGGTTTGTTGTGAAATAGAAGAGATAATCTCTTCCCAAGCTACTTTTTAACTAATTACAGAGAGACTTTAGAGAACCCTGGTGGATTGTCCCTCAACCGAGAGATCAAAGTTGATATTCCAGGAACGGGAGAGAAAGAGCTCATGCCTCTGGAGAGGGCGCACTAGGGAGGACACACCACCATGCCAGATTCCCTGTCCAGAGTGCATAGTGTGAGTCCGGTTATGAGGAAGCATTAGACCAGCTCGAATGGAAGAATATTCTGTGAAGTAAATTGTTTGTGCTCTTCAAAGTATCACAGAGAACTGAGGAATTCTTGTTCCAGATTAAAGGAGAATAAAGAGATGCAAAAACTAAGTAGAGAATTCTGGATTGAACCCAAGAGTAGGGGAGGGTTTTTCTTTCTTTGGCTCTCAAGGACATTAGTGGGACAGTTGATGAAATTTGAAAAAGGTCTGTAGATTAGATATACTCTATCAATGTTAATTTCATGGTTTGTGTAATTGTTTCAAATACTCTGAGGTATTTGGGGGCAAATGCTGGATCCTTCAGGAAGAAATGAGTATGTACAGATACAGAGAAATAACGATAAATGTGGTAGAATGTTAACTTTTGGGAAATCTGGATGAAGTTATACAGGAATTCTGTGTACAGTTTTTCTGTATGTTTAAAAATATTTCAGAAGTTAAAAATAAGGGCACCTGGGTGACTCAGTTGGTTGGTTGAGCGTCTGACTTTGGCTCAAGTCATCTCCGGGTCCTGTTATCCAGCCCTGCGTCGGGCTCCCTGCTTGGCAGGGTGTCTGCTTCTCCCTCCCTCTTTCTCTCCCTCTCTCTCTCTCCCTTTCTCCCTTTGCCACTACCTCCACTTGTGCTTGCTCGGTCTGTCAAATAAATAAATGAAATATTTTTTAAAAAGTTAAAAATGAGCAAAAACAATCTCCAAACACACCGCTTCTCAACTCCTAGAAAAATGGTGATTTGGGGGTGCCTGGGTGGCTCAGTGGGTTAAGCCGCTGCCTTCGGCTCAGGTCATGATCTCGGGGTCCTGGGATCGAGTCCCGCGTTGGGCTCTCTGCTCGGCAGGGAGCCTGCTTCCTCCTCTCTCTCTCTGCCTGCCTCTCTGCCTACTTGTGATCTTTCTCTGTCAAATAAATAAATAAAATCTTTAAAAAAAAATGGTGATTTGGTAGCTGATAAGTAATACTTGCAAAGGGCTTACTGATGACATCTGCAGGGTCCATAGAAAGGCATATTTTAACAGCACTTATCATCTCTTCGGATGGTGGAGGGGTCTGAAGCTAGTCTTCTGTAGGTACAGTTCGTCTGTAAAAGAACTGAAGAGGTTCCCTAGATTTTCAAGGGTGCCTAGGGACCCTTGCTGTGGGAGATACACCGCACATCACCAGAACAGCAAAGCCTTGATGAATCAGGTAGGAGATGATGAACCAGTCTCCCTGGCCTCCACTATGGGGCTTTGCTCCACAAAAAAGAATTTCCTCTGTCAAGCAGTAGTGGGAGGCAGACTGTAGGGGGTGTATTTGCATGTAAACAAGTTCCATTCACCTTCTGTCTGGAGCTGGGTAGGAACTTCCTAAAAATACAAGTGGGGGCTAGGAGGCAGGTACTGGGGGGACAAAGGGCATAGATATAGTGGTGGCTTCTTGTAAGTCACTTCCCCCTGCTGAGCCTTATTTGTTGTAGGGTGGATTAAAGATGAGGTGCTCTAATGTGCTGTCTATGTATACCCAGAGCCAGAATGAATCTGTTCAAAGCCAGTGCTCCAAATTAAGCTGTTAGCTTTGTTCCAGCCTATTTGCCATTTTCTCTTCTGCAGAGCATTCCTGAAGTTCACATGGTTGATTGGCAGCTTCTTTCACCTAGAGTCCCAGCCCCACCTTCTGCATGGTGCTCTCTGGGACCCGAGTTTAGCTGGACCCCTCCTGATCTCCCTCTCTCCCTTTCAGAGGACCGCGAGTTTTCCCGTAGGACTACCTCTCACCGTAGGACTGCCTCTCTCTGGGAGCCTTCATCAGTGCTGTGGCCCCTTTACCAGCTTCTGCCTTCAGAGCTCCCCCTTCTAATCCATTTTCAGTGACCAGACTAATCTGTCTAAAAACTGAAACCCTTCTGTGAATCTTTTTTGCCATCAAGATACAATTTAAACTTTGTGGCTTGGCATTCTAGACCCGCGACCTGCTGACTTCTTTTCTCCTTTCCATTCCCTCTGCCGTCCGTGAACCCTACACTTCTACTGAACTACTTGCTATCACCCCATAGCGTCATCCTTCTCATTTCCTTCTTTCTTTCTTTCTTTCTTTAAGATTTTAGGGGCGCCTGGGTGGCTCAGTGGGTTAAGCCGCTGCCTTCGGCTCAGGTCATGATCTCAGGGTCCTGGGATCGAGTCCCGCATCAGGCTCTCTGCTCAGCAGGGAGCCTGCTTCCTTCTCTCTCTGCCTGCCTCTCCATCTACTTGTGATTTCTCTCTGTCAAATAAATAAATAAAATCTTAAAAAAAAAAAAGATTTTATTTATTTGACAGAGAGAGACATAGTGAGAAAGGGAACACAAGCAGGGGTAGTAGGAGAGGGAGAAGCAGGCCTCTCACCGAGCAGGGAGCCCGATGTGGGGCTCGATCCCAGGACCCTGGCATCACGACCCGAGCAGAAGGGGTCGCCCAATGACTGAGCCACCCAGGTGCCTTAACCCTCCCCATTTCTATACATATTTCCATTTCTTCTACCTGGAATATCCTACTTTAGACCTTCCCATTTAACCGCCATTGCTCAGTTCCCGTGCTAGGTCCAGAAACCTAACCCCCCTTATCTGAGTTGGGTTTCCTTCCTTTGTCATCCCCATGCCACCGCCCAGACAACAGAGCTGACTTGAGGACTGTCTTCTGGGCCCCCTCGTCTCTTGACTGTCCCTACAGTGGCCTGATACAGAACAGGGGCTTGGTCAGTGTGGGTCGATTGATTACTGAGGCCACCTATGCCACATTTGAGGAGTTTTACTAATTTTTTTTTCCTCTTTCTTTTGTTCTCTTCCTTAGGATTTTATTATTTAATTTGTCAGAGAATGAGAGAGCACAAGCAGGGTGAGTGGCAGGCAGAGGGAGAAGGAGAAGCAGGCTCCCTACAGAGCAGAGAGGCTTATGCGGAACTCGATCCCAGAACCCTGGGATCATAACCTGAGTTGAAGGCAGACACTTAACGACTGAGCCACCCAGGCATCCATTTTGAAATTTTTTTTTAAGATTTTATTTATTTAGGGGCACCTGGATGGCTCAGTGGATTAAAGCCTCTGCCTTTGGCTCAGGTCATGATCCCAGAGTCCTGGGATCGAGCCTTGAATTGGGCTCTCTGCTTAGTGCGGAGCCTGCTTCCCCCTCTGTCTCTGCCTGCTGCTCTGCCTACTTGTGATCTCTTTCTCTCTCTATCAAATAAACAGATAAAATCTTAACAAAAAAAAAAAAAAAGAAAGAAAGAAAAGAAAAGAGCCTTATCCCCCAGTGAAGGGCCCTGGCCTCACCAGGTCCTAGCAGAGATAGGAGCTGCTGGTTATTAACAAGCACTTGCTCCCTGGACCCAGGGGGCTTAGAGGAGTGGAACTACTTCTCCGTCCTCTATACGCTTAGAGCACAGTCCCGCAGCCAAGTCTAGGACTTACAGGTACTGCCAGTCTTTTTTTTTTTTTTTTAAGATTTTATTTATTTATTTGACAGAGAGAGATTGCATGTAGGCAGAGAGGCAAGCAGAGAGAGAGGAGGAAGCAGGCTCCCCGCTGAGCAGAGAACCCGATGTGGGACTCGATCCCAGGACCCCGGGATCATGACCTGAGTTGAAGGCAGCGGCTCAACCCACTGAGCCACCCAGGCGCCCCCAGGTACTGCCAGTCTTATGGCACAGTGGGGAAAAGGAATCAGGCAAATTAGCACCATCTAGGCAGCTTTACAGGAGCCTAAAATAATGAAGCCACAGGTTAAGAATTAGCAAAATTCTGGGGTGAGTGGGTGACTCAGTTGATTAAGCATCCGACCTTGGCTCAGGTCACAATCTGAGCATCCTGGGATGGAGCCCCGCATCCACACTGGGCTCTGCTCAGCGGGGAGTCTGCTTCTCCCTCTGCCTGCCCCCCAACTCATGCTCTCTCATAAATTTTTTAGAAAAGATTTTGTGGGGCGCCTGGGTGGCTCAGTGGGTTGGGCCTCTGCCTTTGGCTCAGGTCATGATCTTGGAGTCCTGGGATCGAGCCCTGTTTTGGGCTCCGTGCTTTCTACTTCCCTTCCTCTCTCATTGCCTGCCTCTGCATACTTGTGATCTCTATCAAATAAATAAATAAAATCTTTCAAAAAATTTTTATTTATTTAGGGGCTCCTGGGTGGCTCAGTCGTTAAGTGTCTGCTTTCAGCTCAGGTCATGATCTCGGTCCTGGGATCGGGTGAGCTCCCTGCTCAGTGGGAAGCCTGCTTCTCCCTCTCTCGCTCTCCCTGCTTCTGTTCCCTCTCTCGCTGTCTCTCTCTCCGTCAAATAAATCTTTCTTTTCTTTTCTTTTTTTTTTTTTAAGACTTAATTTATTGGGGTGCCTGGGTGGCTCAGGGGTTAAAGCCTCTGCCTTTGGCTCAGGTCATGATCCCAGGGCCCACATCGGGCTCTCTGCTCAGCAGGGAGCCTGCTTCCTCCTTTCTCTCTGCCTGCCTCTCTGCCTGCTTGTGATCTGTCAAATAAATAAATAATCTTAAAAAAGAAAAAAAGATTTAATTTATTTATTTGACAGAGATCACAAGCAGGCAGAGAGGCAGGCAGAAAGAGAAGGGCAAGCAGGCTCCCCACTGAGCAGAGAGCCCAAAATGGGGCTTGATCCCAGGACCCTGAGATCACGACCTGAGCTGAAGGCAGAGGCCTAACCCACTGAGCCACCCAGGCGCCCCCTGGGCTCTTTTCTAAGGTGACTAATTGTTCTCGGTTCGTAAATCTAGCCAGACAAGTTTGGGGTTCACGTTTTCTTTCTCCTGTCAGTAGAATGTTCTCAGTCACCTATGCCTTGAAGTCTCTAGATTTGGATCTAGAAAGAAGTTTAGGTCCCAGCTGTGCTATGTAGTTCTTGACCTTAAGCAAATCCCTTTACTTCGTGTCCTCTGTAGAGATGGAGAAGTTTTTTAGAACTTTGTCCTCGCGATGATCATATATACAAGAGCCTTCAAAGTAGTTCTATTTCTCCTTTTTTAAATTGTAAAAGTGAGACAGATTAGTAAAATATATGGGTAACTTCAGAGGAAACTGCCATTACTTGTGTTTTCACCTAGAACTTTCTTTTTTATTTTTTTTTTAATTTTTAAATATTTGTATTTATTTATTTGACAGAGATCACAAGTAGAGGCAGACAGAGAGAGAGGAGGAAGCAGGCTCCCCTGAGCAGAGCAGAGCTCCCTGAGCAGAGAGCCCGATGTGGGGCTTGATCCCAGGACCCTGGGATCACAACCCGAGTTGAAGGCAGAGGCTTTAACCCACTGAGCCACCAGGCGCCCCTAGAACTTTCTTTTTAAAAGGTTTCTTTAACTTTTTAGTAACCTCTGCACTCAGCCTGGGGCTCAAACCTGCAATCCTGAGATTGAAAGTCGCATGCTCTTAAATGAGCCAGCCAGGCGCCCCTAGAACCTCTGGTATTTTATACCCCATTTTTCCTCCTCGCTGTGTGGAATCTTTCACAAGGTGTCTTGATGGTGGATGCTTTGTAATAATTTTTTTTCCTGTTGTAGACTTCATGCCTCCAGCTTCAGTTCTCCCTGCCCTCACCACACTCCTTACTTACGTCCCTGCTGTGATGATTTGTAATTATCTTTGTCTCCAGGCCTCAGCTTGATTTTGGGGATCAGTTCTGTTCAGAAGGAACTTCTTATTTTAGAACTTGAGACCTTTGCACACTGGGTCAAGGGCAGCCGTTCCTGTTGGGGTCTGGCATTCCCCACTGGGTGTTTTGGTGTCCAGCAGTGACAAGGACCACTGAGGAGGAGATGGCCACAGGGAAGTGGTTTCTGATAAGGGGGTGGCAGTCAAGTACTTGTTGATTTGCTGCTGTCATGACCACAGATGTTAAAAATAATTTGTAGGAAGGGCAAAAGAAAAAAAAAAAAAAAGCAGTGGTTTTTTTGGTGGTTGTTGTTCTGTTTGGGTTTTTTGGTGCCACTGCCTTATCAGTGGTAGAGAACACAGACCGCAGCCATTCAGAAAGGAAGGCAGTGCCATGTGAGAGAAGAGAGGTGAGGGGAAGGGCAGAGGTGACCCATAAGTGCAGTCTAGTGCCTCACGGCCGTCAGCGCACAGCCTGGTGAGGCCCCTGCTCCGCTCTTCAGTGTGACAAGTGGGCATAACCCTGAGTCTGCCTCATGGGCCACGGGGATCAAACGGAGACCCTGCCCATGTTGTACATTCATAATTGTCGATTAAGGGCTTTACATGTGTCACAATCCCATTTATCTTCATAACTCCCTCGGAGAGCAGATCTTATTATGATTGCCCATTGTCCTGGAAGGATACTGACTGTTGGGCAGGCCAAGTCATTTGTCCAGGGTCACCAAACCTAGTAAGTATCTAAATGTTGCCCAACGCAGTCAGGTTTTAATGACAGCTGAGCCTTGAACAACACAGATTGGAAATGTGCAGGTCCACGCACTTGAATTTTTTATTTTTATAAATATAGTACAGTACTGTAAAGTGTATTTTCTCTTCTCTGTGATTTTCTTTACAACATTTCCTTTTCTCTAGTTTATTGTAGGAATATAGTATGTAACAGTTATAACATGAGTATTTTTTATTTGTTTGTTTTTTTAAGTTTTTCTTTTAAGATTTTATTTATTCATTTGACAGAGAGAGATCACAAGTAGGCAGAGAGGCAGGCAGAGAGAGAGAGAGAGGAGGAAGCAGGCTCCCTGCTGAGCAGAGAGCCCGATGCGGGACTCGATCCCAGGACCCTGAGATCATGACCTGAGCCGAAGGCAGCGGCCTAACCCACTGAGCCACCCAGGCGCCCCCGTTTTTTTAAGATTTTATTTATTTATTTGACAGAGAGAGAGATCACAAGTAGGCAGAGAGGCAGGCAGAGAGAGGGGGAAGCAGGCTCCCTGCCGAGCAGAGAGCCTGATGCAGGGCTCAATCCCAGGACCCTGAGATCATGACCTGAGCTAAAGACAGAGGCTTAGCCCTCTGAGCCAACCAGGCGCCCCTAACATGAGTATTTGTTAATCAACTGTTTCTCTTACTACTGAGGCTTCCGGTAGGCTCTTAGTAGTGACGTTTTTGGAGAACCCAAATTATATGTGGATTTTCGAGTTCATAGTTGGAGTGAGGGGTCAGTGCCCCTAAACTCCTGTGTTGTTCAAGGGTTGACTGTATTAGCATTACCAGTAACGGCATTATGTCCATTTTAACAATTCTGAACTTCACAAGAGCCCTGGGACATTTCCTTATTCCAGTCTGGCAGATGGGAACCTGACGCCCCCAAGAGCAGATTGTAATAATGGGCTGCATTGTCAGCGAGACCTGCCTACTCGTTTGCTTTGCAGCCCTCCATCTCCCCAACCCCCGGCATTAGCCTGTGTTGGAGCTGCTCTTGGGCCCCCAGCCCAGCTGCAGTCCTTGTTTAACGCCTCCCATCTTTTCTCTGACTGTCAGACAACAGTCACGGGAATGTCCTGTGCCATCTTCAGTCGGTGAGAGCGGTTGGCAGAGAGCAGCAGATGCCCAGAGTCAAGGTCATGTGCCACTCAAGTGCTGGGTTAGAAAAAAGCCCCTGTCTCCCTGCTGCTTGTGACCAGGCAGGGTGAGTGTGAATGCAGAGGGCTCTGTCAGAACGACTCTGTGAGTCGAGGGTGCTGTCTGTGGAGCTGGTAGAGAAGGGGCCCAGAGGTGGAGGGGGGGGGCTGTGGATCATCTCTTGCCCTCTGTGTGATTGTCTCTGCGTTTCACAGTTGCTTTGTCCTTTTCTTTTTGCAAGTTACAGTCTTTGCATACTAGTCAAAGTGTTCTACTTCAAAGGTGAGAGTCAAGCTCAGGGATCACTTTACATTTTCTAGAGGAGAACCTGTATTTGGCCAGACAAGAGTCCCACCGAGTAGTTGGCATTATTCTAAACTGGTGGGCTCTGGGGTGGGAAGCCAGATCCATCTGAAGTGATTTTTATTTTGTGAACTAGGGTGTCTCCTATCTTGTCTATACTGTTAGGGAGGCGGTATAGCATTGAGGTTATGAGTGTCCCTTGTGACCCTGAGCCTCTCTGTCCTCAGCCTCAGTTTCCCACCTCTAGAATGGGGTGAGAACAGTTGTACCATATTACATCATTCTGCTTTATTTTTACATAGTGGAGTGCATTCCAAATACAGGATATTATAGGACTTCTTTTTTTAAGGTTTTATTTAAGTAAGCTCCACACCCAGTGTGGGGCTCAAACTCACAACCCCCAGATCAAGAGTCACACACTTTACCGACTGAGCCAGCCAGGTGCCCATGTAGAATTTTTTGTTTGTTTGTTTATTTTTTTAAAGATTTTATTTATTTATTTGACAGAGATCACAAGTAGGCAGAGAGGCAGGCTGAGAAAGGAGGAAGCAGGCTCCCTGCAGAGCAGAGAGCCTGATGCGGGGCTCCATCCCAGGACCCTGAGACCATGACCTGAGCTGAAGGCAGAGGCTTACCCCACTGAGCCACCCAGGCGCCCCGAATTTTTTGTTTTTAACATAAATGTTGCCAAAAACATAGTACCAAACATGCTTTAAAAAAAAAAATTTTTTTTTTTTTTTAAGATTTTAGTTACTTATTTGACAGACAGAGATCACAAGCAGGCAGAGAGGCAGGCAGAGAGAGGAAGGGAAGCAGGCTCCCCGCCAAGCAGAGAGCCTGATGCGGGGCTTGATCCCAGGACCCTGAGATCATGACCTGAGCCAAAGACAGAGGCTTTAACCCACTGAGCCACCCCGGCGCCCCTAAAAAAATTTTTTTAAGATTTCTTTATCTTTAGAGAGGGGGGGTAGAAGGGAGGGGCAGAGGGAAAGAATCTTTCAAGCAGACTCCCTGCCAAGTGAGGAGGCTGACAGGAGGCTTGATCCCACAAATCAGGAGGTAGTGGCCTGAGCTGAAACCAAGATTCGGACGCCTAACCAGCTGAGCCACCCAGGTGCGCCTGACTAAAACCTGCTGAAATATAATTTTAATAGATGAATAATATTCCAACCTGTCAATATGTTTTTTTTTTTTTTTAAAGATTTTATTTATTTATTTATTTGACAGAGAGAGTTCACAAGTAGGCAGAGAGGCAGGCAGAGAGAGAGAGGAGGAAGCAGGCTCCCTGCCGAGCAGAGAGCCCGATGCGGGACTTGATCCCAGGACCCTGAGATCATAACCTGAGCCGAAGGCAGCGGCTTAACCCACTGAGCCACCCAGGCGCCCCGAACCTGTCAATATGTTTTATGTAACCATCCTACTATCTGATGTGAGATTACTTCCAGATTTTCTGTGGTATAAATAACATGGCAGGGACCATTTTTATATAATTCAATCACTGGCCAAGGGGCATGACCCTTTGTAAAGATCCTCTGTACCACATTTTCTTATGGTTTACTGAGCATTTACCCTCCCACCAGAGCTCTGTGACAGAGCAGTTCCCTCTACCTTCTTGCTTAGGTGAGTAATCTTGGCCTTTAATTTGGTAGGCAAAACCCGGCATCTTGTTTTCAGGTCACTTCTGAGAAATAGCACTCCCCCACCCCCACCCCCATCCGTAACTTCCATGCGGCTGTTTCAAATTCTTTTCAGAAGAGAGTGAGATGTAAATAACATGAGACAGCTTTCTTGTTCTGTTTTGAGCTGTTTTGTGATGAGGTCCCACACCAGGTTTCACTGGAGAGGTGAAAGGGTGGCCAGGGCTTGGAGCTCAGAGGGGGCATTTCAGAGCGAGTCCTTGGAGAGGCCACTGCAGTGGTGAGGCTCTCTGGAAAGTAAGATCAAAGTAGTGTGTGGCCATGGTGACAAGACTTATGAACATGCCCTCTGTGGATGGCTGGACCTGGGACTGTCTGGGTCACTTCTGGGTCCCCAGCACAACTCAGCACTGGTGGAGTGCGGGTGCTCAGGAAGTGTTTGTGGATGGAAAAATGAATGAATGAATGAATACATGCACACACCTACTTGTAAATTTCTGTGGTTAAAGAGTGAGGTACAAAAAGGGGCAGGTAATGTGGAACTGGGCTGAGCAGATGACCAGGCACCTCAAAAGGCAGAAGGCTGCGAGAGTCTAACTCACAGTGACTTCCCTAAAACATCACTGGCTTCCCCAACCCAGCTCTGTCCCTTCTTTGAGCTTCATGCCTGCGAGCCAGCTTTTCTGCACCTTTAGCCCTCAGATAGGCCTTGAAAGCCAGATTTCATCTCCTTTCTCTTGTGAGGACACATGTGGTGCATTGTATATGGCTTTTTGTTTCTTGCTGGACTTTCCAGATCTGCCATGTTTGTAAGGAACAGATCCATCTTGGGTATGTTGAAAACTCCATTCAATTCTCTTAATAGAAGAGCAGGCCTGTTTAGGATGGGTGAGGGTCCTGTGTAGTTGTTGGGAGCCCTTCTCCCCACTCATGTGTGACCGCTTCCCATCCTTTGCCAAACACTGAAGCTTCCCACGGAGTGGAGATTTTCTCAGTGCCCACTATAGGGCATGCCCTGTGCTGGGCATTAAGTAGAGAATAGTGAACAAAGAGGATACGGTTTCTGTCCCACGAGCGCAAAAATCCAGCTAAGGAGACAAATTCGGTCCTTGTACAAGTGAATTTACACGAATGACTGTAAAATCACATCCTGAGATCTGGGCATTGGAGGAAAGCAGGCAGGGGATGTGCTGCGGACCAGGATTGCTCAGAGCCGAGTCCCTGTAGTCCTCAGAGTGCACAGCTAAGTTAGTGAGGGTGGCGGAGTCAGGTTGGGAATTTCGGCACAAAATCTGTCCCGTTTCTCTGAGGGCGTGCAAGCTTTCTCTGAGGGCGTGCAAGCTGAGCTTACGGCAGTTGTGGAGGAGCGGGGGTCCTGGAGCGCTGTCCTTTACGCAGTGCTCACGCTGCACCTGGCACTGTCCCTGATGCTTTACGGGGACTGCTTACTTCCCTGAGTCCTTAAAACCTATGATTCCCATTTTACAGAGGCGGCTCAAGGATGTTGTCACGTGCTCAAAGTCACGGTAAGTGGGAAAATTGGGATCCAGCCCAGGCAGTCTGGCTCCAGCGCTGTGGTCCCTACTGCTGCTCCCTGCCCATTTCAAAACCCCCTTGGCTCTGAGGAGCAGCATGTGGATGTGCTGGGGGTGAGTGCGCCCAGGGTCAGTGTTCAGGCCTGGTGGCCAGTGGGGACGAGCTGGTTCCACCCAGTGAGACCACCCCGTTCCATCCAGTGATGCTCTCAGAGTGCCTTTGCTGGTTCTCAGCTTTTGTTAACTCTGTATGTGGTTTTGTCACCTTCCCTGAATGCTCTGAGAGAGCAGAGTATGCGTTTTGCTTTCCCCTGTGCAGCTCAGGGCCTGGCACAGTCGGTGCTCATTATATATTTATGTATTTGTTTTTATCGAGATGTACTTGATCTATAACACTATATTTCAGGTTACAACATGATTTGATATTTGTATGCACTGTGAAATCATCACAATAATTCTAGTTATTACCATCCTTAGTATATATTTATTGAGAAGAACAGTTGATCAACCTTGAGACCTCATGCTTTGGCTTAAAAGGCTGTGGGGAGTGGGGGTGCCTGGGTGGCTTGGTCGTGTTCAGGATCTGACTTAATTTTGGCTCGGGTCATGATCTCAGGGTTGTGAGATCAAGCCCCGCTCAGTGCAGAGTCTAAGACTCTCCCTCTTCCCTCCATCTGCTCAAGCACTCGTGCTCTGTCTCTTTCTCAGTAAGTAAGTAGATAAACACAATCTTTTAAAAAAAAAGTGGGGGGGCTTTAGGGTAGGAGGATAACTTTCCTTTTTTTCTTTCTCTCTCTATCTTCTTTTCTCCATTTCTCCCTTTCTCTCTTCTTTCTTCCTTTCATTTTCCTTCCTTCCTTCCTTTTTCTCTTCTTTTCCTTTCCTTTCTTTTTTATATGTGAGCCAGGAGTCCAGCCGATTTTCAGGCCATTCTCAGAGATAATGAGTCTCCACTAAGTGAGCCAGCTCGGGGAGAACAGGTCTGTGGTAGTCTGGAGAGCTCCAGAGAGATTGGAGCAGGGGGGTCAGGTACAGAGAAGCTTTTAGGTGTCAGGCATAGGAGGTTTTGTGTAGATTTGTTTTTTTACCCCCTCACTTGAGCTATTTTGGGGGACAGCAATTGATTTAGGGCTAATTTGGAATATTAACTTCATTTTTTCCCCTATAAATGTGCTATTTGGGGGGGATCTTATTGATTATGCTAAATATAATTCTGTTTAAATGTAATATAAATTTGTAGAAAGAAATACAGTGATTAATAGTACTGCTTTCCAGATTTCTGTTACAACACAAATCTGATACTCTGATTCAGTTTAAATTTGAATTTGAATGTTAATTTCTTTTTATCAAAATGGTAGTATATTCACATGTACATAGTTTTTTTTCCTAACAAATGAAAAGGTGCTTGGTTTCTCCTTTTTGAAGTTTGCCTTTTTCCATTACACAGGCAAGTCCTGAACTTGGGCAGAGACACTAGCCTATCATCTGTAGCGATGAATGTCATTCCCTTAGACTTTAACAACCTGAGTTAATTAAAAGGTTCAGATGAAGTTAATCAAGTTTGGAACTCTAATTTTGTGCAGTGTTTTGATATGATGCGATGAGTCATCTTTTGGCAGAGCAGCTCTCCATCCCTGACAACATTTGATCTTAATAGAACAGTTTTATAATCTGGAAACTGGTGAGGAGGTGCACTTCAGGAGTGCAGAGTCAAGTGTGTGTGTGTGTGTGTGTGTGTGTGTGTGTCTGGCGGTTTGGGAGGGGTAAAAAGCAGAACAAAGAGGAGAATTTAATAAGCAAGAGCTTGTTAAGGGATAGGGTCAGTTCTGGGGCTGCTGCCTGTCCGGGACATGGGCTTCTCCCTGTCCTCCCCACCCCTGCTGACTGGAGTGCTGACATTTGAAAAAGAGTGAAAAATACAGCTTCTGTTTGCTTTGCTGCAAGTAAGTGGCCGGACTGCCTGGTCCCCTTCCCAGAGTCCCTGAGAGGACTTCAGATGCGGTCAGCGAGGTATCTGGACGGTGCCAGCCTGCCGGCCCTCAGCCAGGCGGCCTGCACCAGGACCAAGCAGGGGGCCCAGAGCAACAGCAGGGCCAGCTGCTGGCCGCCTTTGCTCTCCTCTTCTTCACGCCATCTTCTTTCTTTCTGGGGTAGAGCTGCTCTTCCACTCTGAAGATTGATGGGCAAGGTTTTATATGGCCTCTGCCTCCACTTCTCACACCCCCTGAACTAGCAACTTAAAATTAATGGAACAGTTGGGAGAGGGCAGGGCCCATCTGGAAAATGTATCTCACAAAAATGTGGTTGAATAGGAGTCCTCCTGAGGTCAGGGCAGGGAGCCAGACCACTTAGAATCCTTGGGCCTGCATTCCTGATTGTCTTAACATTTCTCCTGGATTCGATTAGGGTTAAGAAACACGGATTCTGAAGCCAGATCTGAGTTGGCATTTCTTCCCCACTGCTGATTACGGACAGTCACATTGACCAAGCCACTGCATCTCTTTGAACTTCAGTTTCTTCATCAGTGCAGCGGGGAGCACAATACCTATCTCACGGGATCATTGAGGACGAGCGTCAATGCCCATTAAATGTTTAGAACAGTGCCTGGCACGCTGTAAGCAATGTTTGTTTTCCGATTATTATAATGGTCTGAGCTTTGTTCCAAGAGCTGTATTTTTTAACCAAAAGATGAAAAGCTTTGTGGCAGAGCTGAAAAAATGATCCCCTCCCCTCCATCCCTCGTAACAGTTGGTGCTTCTGTTGCAGTGACACAGAAAGGAGAGGATCAGATAGGAGTCGGCCTCGCGCAGTTCCCACACAGTTGCCACCGGGCCTTGGGGTGTTCAGTGCGAGTAGCTTGTGCTCAGCATTGCCTCCGTCATTGCTCGGGAGACAAGGATACTCATTCTGGGTCTGTCCTTATGTACTCTCGGGAGTGATTGACAGGAATAGCGAAGACATTCGATACAGTCCGCCCATGGTATCTTCTCTTTTGGGCCTGACCAGCAGATTTCCAGATTCCTTTGTCTTCACAGGACATTGTTGAAAAAGAATCCTGGTCTAAAGTCTTTTCTCTGCCCTGCCCCCAAGTGCTTGTTACTTGATTGCATTTATTTCCTCCAGATTGGAATCCCAGCAACACGTCTGCTGAGTTAGAAGTGAGGTTTAGGTGACAGCGGTTTGGTCTTAGACAGCATCCAAATGGTCATCCGCTCTGAGTTGGCTGCCAAGTGGTCCAGTAGATTTGAAGATTCTAGGAGCTGTGTCTTTTTTTTTTTTTTTCCTTTCTTTTTTCAAAGATTGTGGTTATTTGAGAGAGAGCATGCGGGGAATGGGGAAGAACAGAGAGAAAGGGACAAACAGCCTCCACACTGAGTGCAGAGCCCCACATGGTCTCAATCCCATGACCCGAGTTTAAATCAAGAGCTGGACACTCAACTGACTGAGCCACCCGCGTGCCCTGGAGCTGTGTTCTGAAAAAGAGGAAAATTGAGGTGCCTGGGGGACTCAGTCATTAAGCGTCTGCCTTTGGCTCAGGTCATGATCCCAGAGTCCTGGGATCGAGCCTCGCATCGGGCTCCCTGCTCAGCAGGAAGCCTGCTTCTCCCTCTCCCACTCCCTTTGCCTGTGTTCCCTCTCTCGCTGTGTCTCTGTCAAATAAATAAATGAAATCTTTAAAAAGAAAAAGAAAACAAGGAGAAGGATGGATTCCTTAGTCCAGAGTGGCTTCCAAATCCTTGAATTTTTAAAGAGCCTCGTAGCAGTTAGATCATTTTCCAGTCCACCTTAATTTTTAGGGAAGAAACCCTTGTATGGATAGAGAGTATAATTTGTTGAACAAGTTCACTTTTCCAGTCAGCAGTTCTCGATAAGACTTGAAAGGAAGCACTTCTTAAACTGGGAAGCCCCTTCGGGGCCTGAGCTACTGTCCCAGAACACTAGGCCCCATCTCTGTCCACCCGCACTCGAAGCGGCAATGTCATGGGTTGGGGGAGGCATTGCCCTAGAGATGGGGCTCCAGGCCGGCTGTGTGCCACCTTGGGGAGCTTGCAGGGAATAAGGACATCATGCCCCCAGCATACAGTGAACATCTTGGACAAGGTGTGGTGGCAGTAGAAGGTGCTGGTATTTTAATCAGTCTTAGGCTCCTGCCTGTGTCTTTTTGTTGGGGTTAAAAATTCAACCCCTATTAGGCTCTCATTACATAGTAGCTCTGATTTGCTGCCATCATCTGAACCTTTCCTCTGGTTCACAAGCAAAATTAAACATTCGTGTCTAGAGGTTGACATAATTATTGTACCAAGGGAGGTTTTGTTTATAATGACCTGCCTGTCTGACGAGTCTGAGCATTTGGCTGACCCTCTGGCTGAAGCAGCCCTTTGAACTGATGCCTAGAACGCATGCCTCCCGATCCTGACCTGTCTTGTGGGTCGTAATTGGGTCTTTTCCCTCTGCTTGAGGCTTCTCCCCTACTTCCCTACCCCTATATTCACACATACTCGACCCAGTCACTACTTCCTTTGGGAGTCCTTGCCTGACAACCACCCCACCGAGGACATCAGATCCTCTTGTTACGCTATTGTGGTACTTGTCACAGTAATTCTAGTTAGTTTTGTAATTTTCGATTGCTGCTCTGTGTTTGTGAATAAATGAAAGTAGATTATCTTTCACTTGGCCCTCATTATAATTAATGTACCACTTTCTGTGTTTATGTTCTCAATATCCGTAAGCATTTGTTAATGAAAAGACTTGGTTTTGGGGGCGCATGGGTAGCTCAGTTGGCTGAGTGTCAGACTCTTTGATTTCAGCTTGGGTCATGATTTCAGGGTCAGGGAATCAGGCCCCACGTTGGGCTCTACACTCAGCATGGAGCCTGCTTTTCTCTCTCCCTCTGTTGTTGTTCTCTTTCTCTCTCTCAAATAAACAGAATCTTAAAAAAAAGAAAGAAAGAAGGACTTGGTTTTTAACCTGCCTCCTTTGCCTTTCTTAGTGCTCCTGAAGTTCCGCACAGATAAAGGAAGAGATCCTAGTTCTGATACCTTCGGGGAAGATTCTGAGCTGCTGCTCCAGATTCGAAACGACGTGCTTGACTCCCTGGGTGTTAGTCCTGACCTGCTTCCCGAAGACTTTGTCAGGTTAGTCTCTGTGTTTATCACAGGTTAGCCTGGATTGATAAATGTCTGCTTTCAGCGTTTGCCTTAATTTGCGCAGATCCCTTATTAAGAACGAAAGTCCCGAGGAGAGACTCCTTCGCCACCATTCTGCCTACTCCCGTTGGTCTCTGGTATAGCACCATGTGTGAAACTGGAAGAGAGGTTATCTTTTGTCATAGATAATTTATACATGGCTGAAAGTTCAAGATAATGTGAAATCTATATACACTCCTCTCTGCCTTTCTCTTTTCACTTTGCATTATCTTTTAGGACTGTTTCCAGATCGGTACCTAGATTCCTCCTCTGTGCCTGCTGCCCTGTGGTGTTTCAGCACGGGAGCACTGCAGTTTATTGAACCCATCCCATACAGACTCCTGGTGGTGGTCAGGCTTCTGTTACAACATAGTGTGGGGCCTTGTGCATATCATTTTGTAGGTGTGCAGGTACAGCTGCAGGATCCTTCTCTGGAAAGAGTGGCTGGGTCAGAAGATTGTGGTTTTATCATTTGGTAGATTTGACCCCATTGCCCTCCATGATCACTTAACCAGTTTCTGCCATCAGCAGCAAGAGCATCCATGCTCCTGGCTTCCACGCCCTTGGATCCTGGGATGCCTTCGCCCTAGGCGACCAGTCTTTGGCTCTCCTACTCAGCGGGTTTAGGATTTAATAGGAGAGGTCCAGATGGTGACTGTGTCAGGAACCCATTTCCAGACAGTTCTGGAATCCTGTCACTCATTCTTTCAGTGTCTTTGGGAGGAGGGTGTGGAAGGCCTCCAGCTGGAGGCGCCAGTGATGGCAGCTGGACTGAGTTTATTGAGCAACAGTTATGTCCCGGGCATTGTGGTGGTTCTCTTCTGGACATGGTCTCCTTCACAGCAACCCATTTTACAGGTGAGGAAAAGTTAAATCAAAGCTTGGAGAAGGGAGCAGCTGGGGGGCTCAGGCAGTTAAGTGTCTGCCTTCAGCCCAGGTCCTGGTCTAAGGGTCCTGGGATTGAGCTTAGCATTGGGCTCCCTGCTCAGTGGGAGCCTGCTTCTCCCTTTCCCACTCCCACACCTCTGCTTGTATTCCTCTCTGGCTGTCTCTCTGTCAAATAAATGGGTAAAATTTTTTAAAATAAATAAATAAAAGATTTTCTTTATTATTTGAGAGCATGAGGAGGGAAGGGGCAGAGGCAGAGGACAAGCAGACTCCCTACTGTCCCTGCTGAGCAGGCAGCCTGACGTGGGGCTTGATCCCAGGACCCCAAGATCATGAACTGAGGCTAAGGCAGATGCTTAACTGACTGAGCCAGGCAGGCACCCCCCCATACCACCTCATTTAACTGTCAAATTCATCCCTTTAAGTACGCATTATTATTATTATTAAATTCTGTTTTCCTGTTAGTTAAATGAAGACACTGATGCTCAGAAAGATATTATCACTTACCCAGGTTTTATTATATAGTCCACTATGTATATACACATACACATATATAGTATATAGTGATAGAGGTCACACCCAGGTCTTAACCGCACTGCTGCCTTGGTTTCTTTTCAACAATAAAGTTAATCAGGGTCCCTTCTGTTCCTAGTCCCTACTTTACTTGTGTCTGGGAACCTCATTTATTTATTTATTTGACAGGGAGAGAGACACAGTGAGAGAGGGAACACAAGCAGGGGGAGTGGGAGAGGGAGAAGCAGGTGCAGGGAGCCTGATGCGGGGCTCGATCCCAGGACCCTGAGATCATGATTCTGAGCAGAAGGCAGACCCTCAATGACTGAGCCACCCCCGCGCCCCAGGGGAATCTCATTTAGACCCTACCAAAGCCCAACCAGTATAGGCCCAGCAGTGGGCCTTGAACCACCTGCCAAGCCATCAGCCAAAAAGAGGCAGCCGTTCACAGCCGTTTTAGGTTGTCACTGTGTGGTCAGGGGCTGAGATGCTGCAGGCTGCAGTGGGGTCCCCGTCTCCTGCTAACAGCCAGATATGCGTCTGGGGGAGGAAGAACGTGTGTAAGAAGCAAGTGGTGTCCGCTCCGTGCTTCACAGTGGGAGGTGGGGCTAGGCCACAGGCTTGCCCGGGGCTGGGTGCCTGGCTGTGAGTATGCAGTTTCGTGAACTGATTTGGGCACCTTGAGTGAAGAACGGCCTGCCTGTGCACTGCAGGCCTCGCCTCCCCAGAAGGGAAAAGCCGGAGCCTAACTAGCTGCTGGCTGGTTTTCTCTCCAGAGTGTTCTCTCTGCCGCCTCTCAGCAGAAACCACTTTCCATTGTCCAGGCCCTCGTGCGCTCAGGCGCTTCCGCTGCCCTGTAAGTAAGAGGTGTTTGGTGGCCTCGTGGAGTATCTGTGGGTAGATAGGTGGAGATGAGGCCTGAGATGGGCCCGGGATGCTGGCAAGGAAATGAGCCGCCGTCTGGCAGCTGAGCTACCCTCACAAATTGCCGTCGGCCAGCTCAGAGCAGGGTATGCCCACTTGAATCTGGAAAGCTGTGCATAAGCCTTCTTTCCTCTCATCTGTCTGTGCTCTCAGACACTGTCCTTTATGTCAGGTCATTTTTTCTCTTTCAGAAAGTTTTATTGCTTTTCTGATTGTGAAAGTAACAGTTTGGGAGCGCCTGGGTGCCTCAGTTGAGCGTCTGCTCAGGTCATAATGCCAGGGTCCTGGGATCGAGCCCCACATCAGTCTTCCTGCTCAGTGGGAGTCTGCCTCTCCCTCTCCCCTGCTTGTGATCCTTCTCTCACTGTCTCTTTCTCTCTCTGTCAAATAAATAAAACCTTTAAAAAAAAAAAAAAAAGTAACAGTTGCCCATTTCCAGAAAGAATTAAAAGAACAGGATCATTCATAGTCCCACCGTTGAGAAGTGGCCACTGGTAATGTTTCAGGGTTTTATCTCAGAGGCTTCTCTATTTACTTTTTTTTTTTTTTTAAGATTTTTTAATTTAATTTAATCTATTTATTTGACAGAGAAAGAGATCACAAGTAGGCAGAGAGGCAGGCAGAGAGAGAAAGGGGAAAGTAGGCTCCCCACCGAGCAGAGAGCCTGATGCAGGGCTCGATCCCAGGACCCTGAGAGCATGACCTGAGCCAAAGGCAGTCTTAACCCACTGAGCCACCCAGGCACCCTTCTATTTACTATTTATTCATATATTTTTTCTCTTTTTAAATATCAAAATGAGATCATGCTTAATATATGATAGCCTTATTTTTTTCAGCATATCATGGGCTTGTTTGCAGCAAACACACAGATTGATAGCCTCACTGGTGCTTCATGTCTCATTGTGGGATAGCTGGTAATTTACTTAACCATTATGTTGGTGGGTGTTTAAGTTGTAGATACTTTGTCACTATTATAAACATTCATAATTTGTATATGTAATATAACTTTTATTGTTTAATTTTTTTTAATTTGGCAAAATATACACAATATAAAATGTAGGATTTTAACCTTTTTTTTTTTTTCTTTTCTTTTTTAATTTTCAAGTAATCTCCATACCCAATGTGGGGTTCAGATTTACAACCACAAGGTTAAGAGTCTCATGCTCTGCCCCCTGAGCCAGCCAGGCGCCCCCATTTAAACATTTTTTTTAAAGGTTTGTTTATTTTAGAGGGAGAGCCTGGGAGGAGGGGCAGAGGGCGAGAGAGAGTCCTGAAGCCTATTTTCCACTGAGCACAGAGCCCAGAGCAGGGCTCAGTCTCACCACCTGGAGACTGTGACCCAAGCTGAAACCAACAGTTGGCTGCTTATCTGACTGAGCCACCCAGGCGCCCCAGACCATTCTTAAATGTACATTCGAGGGCACCTGGCTGGTTTAGTTGGTGGAGTGTACAGCTCTAGTTGGTGGAGTGATCTCGGGATTGTGAGTTTGAGCCCCACATTGAGTACAGAGATTACTTAAAATCTTAAAGGGGCGCCTGGTGGCTCAGTGAATTAAAACCTTTGCCTTCGGCTCAGATCATGATCCCAGGGTCCTGGGATCGAGGCCCGCATACGGTTCTTTGCTCAGTAGGGAGCCTGCTTCCCCCTACCCCATAAGCCTGCCTCTCTGCCTACTTTTGATCTCTCCCTGTCACATAAATAAGTAAAATCTTTTAAAAAAATGTTCAATGCATCAGCATTAAGTTTATTCACATTGTTGTGCAGACATTACTACTGTCCATTTCCAGAACTTTAACCTCATCCTAAACTAAAAATCTTTGCTCATTAAACAATAACTTCCCATTCTGCCTTCCCCCAGCCTCTGGTAATTACCTCTGTTCTGCTTTCTGTCTGTATGAATTTAATTAGTCTAGGTATTTCATGTAAGCAGAATCCTACCATATTTATCCTTTTGTGAAGTTACTGGTTTTTTAAATTACAGAAATAGTATGCGTGTTATGGAAAATCTGATATAGTACCAAATACATTCAGAGATGAAAATCACTCATAATTCTATTACCCAGAGAAAACCACTGACCCTTTGTTATTATATCTTCTTACACATTTTCTTAGCATATATAAAGTCAACAAAATCCTTTGCAGATTTTTTTTTTAGAAGACCCATATAGTCGTTCACAAGGGTGTTGGGAGAAGGCGCAGTCTTTTTAGGAAGCAGTTTGGAAATACGTATCAGGAATCATTACAGTGTTCTCTCTTGGGTCCAGTCATTCTCCTTGATAATGAGACTATACCCTGAAGAAATAATGTGAACCAAGTATTTCTGGTACAGAGGATATTCATAGGCCGTGTGGGGTAACTCAGCAGTCAAGCGTTTAGTTCAGGGCGTGATCACAGGGTCTTGAGTTTGAGTCCTGCGTGTGGCTCCATGCCGGTGTGTAGCTAAATAAATATTTATTATCATATTTAAAAGCGAAATTGGAAAGGCATTAAAGAGTTAATGACACAGAACAGTGCACAGATAAATATTTATTATGAAAAATACCAAGCATATAGAAAAATAAAAGGAATCAGACAGTAGTGAATATACTCAGCTAGCTTCAGTTGTTAATATTTTGCTCTTTCTTCTAGAGGAAGGGCCATACTGATGATGTGATGCTTAAGGATGCATCCAAGTTCATCAGTTGCATTTGGTTCTGACACTTTTCATCTAGGAGCTGGCACACTACAGCTTGCCACCTGGTTTTGTAAATGAAGTTTTATTCCACACCTACTCATTTATGTATTATCTGTGACAGCTTTTGTAGAGTTTTTACAACTCTTTAACAGCAGACTTAAAGAGTTTAAACAGGGACGATATGGCCTATAAAGCCAAAAAAAATTTATTGTCAATTACTTTACAGAGAACATTTTCCAACTCCCAATCTAGAACAGTTTACCACTTTTTTTTTTTTTTTTTTTTTTTTTAAGTCTGGGCCAGTTAAATTATAGAATGTCCTATATTCTGGATTCATGTGATTGTTTCTTCAGTTGGTGCTTGTTTTGTCTTGTTTAATTTTTATTATTTAGATTTGTTTCCTTAGTGTTATTTTTATTTATTTTTTTGTCAATAGGGGTTTTTTTGTTTGTTTGTTTGTTTGTTTATATTTTTGGTGGTTTTGTTTGTTTGTTTAATCATACACAGCAGGGTACCTGATTGGCTCAGTTTGAAGAGCCTGGGACTCTTCATCTTGTGAATTTGAGCAGCGTTGGAGGTAGACATCCTCTGTGTAGAGGTGACATCCATCCATACATAAGAGATGACATGAAATCTTTTTTAAAAAAAAACTTATATACAGAGGTGCCTGAGTGGCTCTGTCGGTTAAGCAACTGCCTTTGGCTCAGGTAATGATCCCAAGATTCAAGATTCAAGTCTTGCACCAGGCTTCCTGCTCAGTGAGGAGCCTGCTTCTTTCTCTTGCTCTCTTGAATAAATGTTCTGTGAGTTGTATGTGGCGAGGGGGTTGTTTTGTTTTGCTTTTAAAGATTTTATTTGGGGCACCTAGGTGGCTTAGTGGGTTAAAACCTCTGCCTTCAGCTCAGGTCATTGTCCCAGGGTCCTGGAATCGAGTCCTGCATCGGGCTCTTTGCTCAGTGGGGAACCTGTTTCCTCTCTCTCTCTCTCTCTCTCTCTCTCTTTCACTCTCACTGCCTGCCTCTCCATCTACTTGAGATCTCTGTCAAATAAATAAATAAAATCTTTAAAAAAAAAAAAAAGATTTTATTTATTTAAGAGAATGAGTAGAGTGGAGAGGCAGAGGGAGAAGCAGGCTCCCTGCGGAGGGAAGAGCCCAATGTGGGACTCGATCCCCAGACCCTGGGATCATGGCCTGAGCCAAAGGCAGACAGTTAACCAACCGACCCACCCAGATGACCCAGGGTTTTGTTTTGTTTTGTTTTTATTTTTTTTTTTTTCAATTGGGTTATTTCTTTTGTTGAATGTTTAAGAATTTTTTAAAAAAATTTTATTTATGTAAATTTTGTTAGTTAACATATAGTGCAATGTTAGTTCCTGGAGTAGAATTCAGTGATACGTCACTGACCTATAACATGCAGTGCTCATTCCAGCTGCCCTCTTTAATACCCATCACGCATCTAGCTCATCCCCCACTCATCTCCTCCATTTGTTCTCTATTGTTAAGAGTCACTTACAGTGGGGTGCCTGGGTAGCTCAGATGGTTGGGCTTCTGCCACAGCTCAGGTCATGGTCCCAGGGTTCTGGGATCAAGCCCCACGTCAGGCTCCCAGCTCAGCAGCAGCGGGGTGGCGGTGGGGAGGTCTGCTTCTCCCTCTCCCCTTGCTTGTGCTCTCTTGGTCTCTCTCACTAAGTGAATAAATAAAAACTCTTTAAAAAAAGAAAAAGTCACTTATGGCTTGTTTCCTTCTCTGTTTTTTTTTTTCTTTTCCCCCTTCCCATATGTTCGTCTGTTTTCTTTCTTAAATTCCACATATAAATGAGATCATACGGTATTTGTCTTTCTCTGGCTGACTTATTTCACTTAGCAGAATACACTCTAGCTCCATCCACGTCATTGTGTGTGGAAGAAAGCATTCTTTTTGATGGCCAAATAATATTCCTGTGTGCGCGCCACATCCTCTTTACCCGTCATCAGTTGATGGACACTTGGGCTCTCTCCATAGTTTGACATTGTCGATAATGCTGCTCTAAGCATCAGGGTGCATGTCCCCCTTCAAATCTGTATTCTTGTGTCCTTTCCTTTGGGGAAATACCTAGTAGTGCAGTTGCTAGATCATAGGTCATTTTTATTTTCAACGTTTTGAGGAACCTCTAAACTCTTCTCCAGAGAGGCTGCACCAGTTTGCATTCCCACGGAGAGGGCAGGAGGGTTCCCCTTTCTTCACATCCTCACCAACACCTGTTCTTGCTTCTGTTGTTAATTTTAGCCGTTCTGACAGTTGTGAGGTGGTATCTCATCGTGGTTTTGATTTGTATTTCCCTACCGATGAGTGATGTGGAGCATCTTTTCATGTGTCCGGTAGCCATCTGGATGTCTTTGGAAAAGTGTCTATTCATGTCTTCTGCCCATTTCTTCTCTTTTTTTTTTTTTTTAAAGATTGTATTTATTTATTTGACAGAGAGAAATTACAAGTAGATGGAGAGGCAGGCAGAGAGAGAGAGAGGGAAGCAGGCTCCCTGCTGAGCAGAGAGCCCGATGTGGGACTCGATCCCAGGACCCTGAGATCATGACCTGAGCCGAAGGCAGCGGCTTAACCCACTGAGCCACCCAGGCGCCCCTCTTCTGCCCATTTCTTAAGTTGATTCTTTGTTTTTTGGGGTGTTGAGAGTTTGGTTACGTTCTTTATAGATTGTGGATACTAACCCTTTATCATATGTGTCATTTGCAAATCCCTCCTCCCATTCCCTAGGTTCCCTTTTAGTTTTGTTGTTCCCTTCACTGCTCAGAAACTTTCCATCTAGATGGAGTCCCAAGTTTTGCCGTGGCTGAGGTCGGGGAGGTTTATGCCTATGTTTTCCTCTAGGATTTTGTTGGTTCTTCATCCATTTTGAATTTATTTTTGTGTATGGTGTTAAAACGTGGTCCAGGGGCGTCTGGGTGGCTCAGTCCATTAAGTGTCTGCCTTTGGCTCAGGTCATGATCCTGGGGTCCTGGGATCCAGCCTCGCATCAGGCTCGCTGGTCTGCTTCTCCCTCTCCCTCTGTTCTTCCCACCCTTGCTTGTGTTCACTCTGTCTCAGGAGGTCTCGCAAATAAAATCTTTAAAAGAAAGAAAGAAAGTGGTCCACTTTCATTCTTCTGCCTGTTGATGTCCAGTTTTCCCATCACCCGTTTGCTTAAGAGACTGTCTTTTCTCCATTTGATATCCTTTCCTGCCTTGTCAAAAGATTAGTTGATCATATAGTTGTCGGTTGTTTTGTTTTTAAAGTTCCATGAATTCAGGGGCTCCTGGTTCAGTTGTTAGACGTTTGCCTTCAGCTCAGGTCATGATCCCGGGGTCCTGGGATCGAGCCCTGCATCAGGCTCCCTACTCAGCAGGAAGCCTGCTTCTCCGTCTCCCACTCCTCTGCTTGTGTTCCCTCTCTGTGTCTCTCTCTGTCAAATACATAAAAATCTTTAAAAAAAAAAAAATTCCCTTGTAGTGCGTTGATAACAAGGCAGCTGATCTTTTCTCTATCCCTGTAGTTCTCCCTTATCCAATAGTGTAACATAAAATTCAGTCATTCAGCAAGCGTAACTTTTTGAATCTGGCTTCTTTCACTTAGCTTAATTCACTTGAAGTTCATCCATGTTGTATGAATGGATCGCTCATAATTCTTCTTGCTGCTGAGCAGTCGTCCACTACATGGATGTACCAGTTTGTTCACCAGATGAAGAGCATTTGGGTTGTTCCCAGTTTGGGACAATTAGAGACTAAAGCCACTATAAACAGTCACATGTTTTCGTGTGAGCATAAGATTTTATTTCTCTTGGGTGTGTAGAACTAAGAGTGGAATTGATGATTCGTATGGTAATTCTATGTTTCACGTCTTCAGAAACTGCCAGACTGTCTTCCACTTTACCAGTCCACCAGCACTTTGTGTGGCTTCCAGTGTCTCCACATCCTTTTTTTTTTTTTTTTTTTAAGATTTTATTTATTTGACAGACAGAGATCACAAGTAGGCAGAGAGGCAGGCAGAGAGAGAGGGGAAAGCAGGCTCCCTGCTGAGCAGAGAGCCCGACGCGGGGCTCGATCCCAGGACCCTGAGATCATGACCTGAGCCGAAGGCAGAGGCTTAACCCACTGAGCCACCCAGGTGCCCCGTGTCTCCACATCCTTACCAGCAAGTGTTTTTGTCTGTCAATTTAACCTTAGTGAGTAATAAATTGTATTTCACTGTTGTTTTGATTTGCATTTTTTTAAAGATTTTATTTATTTGTTTGACAGAGATCACAAGTAGGCAGAGAGGCAGGCAGAGAGAGAGGAGGAAGCAGGCTCCCCGCTGAGCAGACAGCCCGATGCGGGACTTGATCCCAGGACCTGGTAACATGACCTGAGCCAAAGGCAGAGGCTTTAACCCACTGAGCCACCCAGCTGCCCCTGATTTGCATTCTTTTAATAACTAATGATGTGTAGAGTCTCTCTTCGTGTGCTTACCGGCCATTTATATATGTTCTTCAGCAAAATGTCTATTTAGATCATTTGTCCTTTTTTAATTGGTTTATCTTTTTGTTGTTAATCATAAGACTTCTCTGTAGAGGAGCACCTGAGCATCTGGCTCAGTCAGGCATCTGCCTTTGGCTTGGGTCATGATTGCAGGGTCCTGGGATAAGCCCCACGTTGGGCTCCGTGCTGAGCAGGGAGTCTGCTTCTCCCTCTGTTTCTCCTTCCTGCTCATGCTTGGTGTTACTCTTGCTCTGTCTTTCTCAAATAAATAATTTAAAAAAAAAAAGTTCTCTGTAGGGTCTGAATACAAGTCGTTCATCAGATACATGATTTGTAAAAATTTTCTCCTATTCCATGACTTGTGTTTTCATTCTCTTTGATGTGAAAAGTATCCTTCGAAGCGCAGGTTTTTAATTTTTATGACTACAGTGTATCTGGAGTTGTTTTGTTTTTTTTTTTTGTTTGTTTTTTCACATGTGCTTTTCCTAATACAGTATTTAGGAAGCTTATTGCTTAATTTTTAGTTTTAGCTATTACATTTAAAAGGTCCTATAAGTCATTTTAAAAAGTTTTTTTTTAAGATTTTATTTATTTATTTGACAGACAGAGATTACAAGTAGGCAGAGAGGCAGGCAGAGAGAAAGGAGGAAGCAGGCTCCCCGCTGTGCAGAGAGCCCGATGCGGGGCTTGGCTTGATCCCAGGACACTGGGATCATGACTTGAGCCAAGGCAGAGGCTTTAACCCACTGAGCCACCCAAGCGCCCCACCATAAGTCATTTTTGAGTCAGCTTTTTTTTTTTTTTTTTAATTTCTTTTCAGCATAACAGTATTCATTGTTTTTGCACCACACCCAGTGCTCCATGCAATCCGTGCCCTCTCTAATACCCACCACCTGGTTCCCACCCTTGAGTCAGCTTTTGTACATGTGAGGTAGGGGTTCAGCTTAATTCTTTTGCATGTGGAGACCTAATTGTCCAGTACTATTTGTTAAAGACTTTCTTCATGGTCTTTTCCCCTTGTCAAAAATCAGTTGACCAGGGGCATCTGGGTGGCTCAGTGGGTTAAAGCCTCTACCTTCAGCTTGGGTCATGATCCCAGTGTCCTGGGATCTAGCCCCACACTGGGCTCTCTGCTTGGCAGGGAGCCTGCTCCCCCCTCCTCTCTCTGCCTGCCTCTCTGCCTACTTGTGATCTCTATCTGTCAAATAAATGAATAAAATCTTTAAAAAAAAAAAATCAGTTGACCGTATATGTAGTTCTTGTTCTGGATTCTCACATTTCTATTTCACTGATATATATGTCTTTCCATATAGATAAAAGTGCCACAGGGACGCCTGGGTGGCTCAGTTGGTTAAGCAGCTGCCTTCAGCTCAGGTCATGATCCCAGCATCCTGGGATCAAGTCCCACATCGGGCTCCTTGCTTAGTGGGGAGCCTGCTTCTCCCTCTGCCTCTGCCTGCCACTCTGTCGGCCTGTGCTCACTCTCGCTCCTCTCTCTCTGACAAATAAATAAATAAAATCTTTAAAAAAATAAAAGTAGGGGCGCCTGGGTGGCTCAGTGGGTTAAAGCCTCTGCCTTCGGCTCAGGTCATGATCCCAGGGTCCTGGGATCGAGCCCCGCGTCGGGCGCTCTGCTCAGTAGGGAGCCTGCTTCCTCCTCTCTCTCTGCCTGCCTCTCTGCCTACTTGTAATCTCTGTCAAATAAAATAAATAAAATCTTTTTTAAAAAAAAAAGTGCCACAGTGTTGGGCGCCTGGGTGGCTCAGTGGGTTAGGCCTCTTCCTTCAGCTCAGGTCATGATCTCCGGGTCTTAGGATTGAGTCCCCCTTCGGGCTCTCTGCTTGGCAGGGAGCCTGCTTCCTCCTCTCTCTCTCTCTCTCTCTCTCTCTCTCTACCTGCCTCTCTGCCTGCTCGTGATCTCTGTCTCTCTCTCTCTGTCAAATAAATAAATCTTTAAAAAAAAAAAAAAAGTTACCACAGTGTCTTGATTGCTGTTGATTTGTAGTAGTAGCAGCAGTAGTAGTAATAAGTTGAAAAATTGGGACATGTGAGTTCTTCAGCTTTGTTCTTTCTCAAGACTCTTTTGACTAGTCTGGGTCTCTTGCATTCCCAAATGGATTTTTAGGATGTAGAAATTTGCATTTCTACAAATAAGGCAGCAAGAATTTTGGTTGGGATTGTGCCAAATATATAGATTAAATTTGGGGAGTATTGCCACCTTAACAGTGTTAAGTGTACTGATCCATGAACATGGGATATCTTTCCATTTATTTATATCTTTTGTTTTTTTCAACAGTGTTTTTTAGTCTACAGGATATTAATTTTACAGAGCTATTGTTAAATTATTCCTAAATATTTTATTCTTTTGGGTGGTATTGTAAATGGAGGTGTTAATTTCATTTTCTGAATGTTCATTTCTAATGTATAGAAATACAATTAAATTTTTGTATATTGATCTTGTCCCTTGTAGCCTTGCCAAATAAATTTAATAGTTAGAATAATTTTTTTGTGGATTCCTTAGTATTTTCTATATGCCACATCGTGTTATCTGTGAATATGTATTTTCTTCCTTTCCAGTCTGGCAGTCTTGTTTATTTTTTCCTTGACTGCTTTGGCTGGAACCCCTAGTACAATGTTGGAATGAAGTGGTGAAAGCAGACATCCTTGTTGAGTGTTTTTATCATGAAGAGGTGCTGGATTTTGTCAAATGCTTTTTCTTCTCCTCTGTCACTTGAGATTATCATGTTTTTATTGTCCCTTTATTTGTGTAATATGGCAATACTACATTGATTTTTCCGATAGTATACCAACTTTGCATTCCTGGTTGTAAATCCCACTTAGTTATGGTGTATAATCCTTTCTGTATGTTCCTGGTTAGGTTCTCTGTCATTTTGTTGAGATGATACACTTTTTGAGAGAAAAAAAGCAGAATATTAAATTGTAAGTCTGATTGCACAGAATATAGGAATATTTTTTAAAGGAAGAATATTTCCACATTTGATTATCTTTAAGTAGTGGGATTATTAGTGACCAGTTTTTCTTTGGTATAGTTCGTTCTCTCTCTTTTTTTTGGATTTTGTTTGTTTATTTGACAGAGACACAGCGAGAGAGGGAACACAAGCAGGGGGAGTGGGAGAAGGAGAAGCAGGCTTCCCACTGAGCAGGGAGCCTGATGTGGTCGATCCCAGGACCCTGAACCAAAGGCAGAGAGGCCTAATGACTCAGCCACCCAGGCGCCCTTGGTATAGTTGTCTATTAGTTTTATGTTCTCTAAAGGAACTTGATAATCCAGAGGAAAAGTTAACCTCCGTGGTTGCAAAGATGGCAATGCTGGTCCCGCCAGGGTGTGAGGAGATAGGCAGCTTCACACACGGTTGGTGGGAGTTGAAATGGTAAAGCTTTTCTGGAGGGGATTTTGGCACAGTGTGTCAGGACCCCAAAATTCTCTATTTAGGAATTTGTCATAAAGCATTAACTGGACACCGGGCGCCTGGGTGGCTCAGGCAGCTAAGTGTCTGCCTTTGGCTCAGGTCGTGATTCCAGGTGCTGGGACCAAACCCCACATCAGGCTCCCTGCTCAGTGGGGAGCCTGCTTCTCCGTCTCCCTCTGCCTGCAGCTCCACATGCTTATGCTCATTTGCTCACACTCTCTCTCTCTGTATCAAATAAATAAATGAAATCTTTTTTTTTTTTAAAGGAATTATTGGACGCCTATGCCAAAGATGTATGTTTGCAATGTTGAGCAGCTTAAATGTCAATCAGTAGGGTACAGAGCAGAGTGAATAATGATTATTATTACTTGGATTTTAAATTATATATGTTTAGATATGTGCATTTTTTTAAAATGCACATTTTTTTAATTTACCACATTGGGAATATTGGAGGTGTCTTCCAGTGTCTTAGGGAAGCTTTCCCTTTAACTTATATTTCCACATTTGATTATCTTTGAGTAGTGTTCCACTTTGCTCATTTAAAAATTACCTTCTAAAAAAAAATAAATAAAAATAAAAAATAAAAATTACCTTCTGTGTTCAGTGCTGGGAACTGGCAGAGTTCACTTCCTCTGGGGAGGGAGTGGAAGTGGGTTGTCCTACCCAGGAGCAGTAATTTGGAGGGGCAGGTGACGGTATTAGCTAAGATTTGTCCTCTGGATGCCCCATCCCAGCCCACAAGGGTTGGTATCTCTGTGAGTAGCAGAGGCTTTGTGCCCCCATGCTTCATTACAGGCCCCAGCTTTCCCATGCCTCCTGCATGTTAACACAGGCCTTCTCCCTGACAGTTGTCTGGGAATAGCAGATAGAAGCCCGCTGCCCATTGTGGGTAAGAAGAGAATTGCGAGAATGTGACCGGGGCACTGAAACATCTGATATTTGTTCGACCTTATTTTTAGGAAGCACGGATATAGTGTTTCCTTTAACTTAAACAAAAAAATTGGAACTTAAACAAAAAAAACTGAAACAATTCTTGCCCGCCTCGCAAGGTCCAGAGGTCTTTCCCAGCTACCTCCTGGAGCCGATTTCGATTTCACGCCTTGGTGCCAGCATTAGGATTGGTGTCTGAACTGACTCCTCCTGGTAGGAGGTGTTTCCATTCAGGCAAGCCCACTGCCGACCTTTGTCACATGTCCTCCCAGCCTTCCTGTTCCTCGGGGCTCCAGTTCATTTGTCTTCTCTTCTAGGTACTGCTTCTCCGAGATGGCCCCAGTGTGTGCAGTGGTTGGAGGAATCTTGGCCCAGGAAATTGTGAAGGTAAAGAGACCCTTTGGAGCCGAAGATCATTGCTTCACCATGACCTTGTCCGTGCGCCAACTGGGAGAACCCACGGCCGCCTCGGAGGGCTGCCTGGTTTCTCTGACCCCAGTCATTCTCATTTCGTGCTCTGCCTTTTTCCCTTCTTCGCCTCTGCACGTTGTCCTGTTCTGTCCAGCCCTTGCAGATGAGCATACGGCAGTGATCTCTGCGCGTCTCCTCTGTGCCGAGCCCAGAGCTGGGCACGGTGTCCTTCAGGTCCTGCCTGCAGACTCTCCCTGGACTATAGTCGTGAGCTCCGTGGTGCTTATGGGATGTGCTGTGTGTTCTGCTTCTCACAGCTCTGTGAAATGGATACTGTCACGATCACCATTTAAAGGGGAGGGGGGACACTGAGGCCTGGAGATAGGTGCCAAAACGTGTGCTCTTAACTCCTTCTTGATGTGGCCTTTCTCTGTCCTCAACCGCGGCATCAGGGCTCCCTCCCGTTGATGCGCACAGCCGGGGCGTGAGTTCAGAAGGGGCACCCAATACCAATGGGGCATGTGTACTATCCCAGCAGCCCCACAAGGCTCCAGAGAGGGTGACCTCTGACCACATTAGGTTTGGTGTCATCATCCCTCTCAGAAGCGAAGTATTACACTTGGGCTTACGTAACCAATAACGAGCACGGCCAGCCTTTTGAGTCTCTTCTGGAACATTTTGGTCGTTGGAATGATAGCATGTCCCCAGATACTTTCTTTGGGGCTTTGATATTTGCCCAAAGACTCTCAGTCTGCCTTTCGTAGGTTCTTGACTGCTTCGCTAGATTTGCAATGATGGTTTGTCCTTTTCTTTCATGGAGCAGAGTCCTGCCTAGTTGAGTGATTTTCCATGCTCATTTACATGATGTGTTTGAGTTCATGGGGACCATTTGGAGATCCAACTCTCGCTACTCTGTCTTGAAGTCAGTAAATTTGCTCTAGAGACATTTGACTGAATTTGATAGTCCTGCCTTCCTTAAGGCTCTTTTCTCTTTCTCTCTTTCTCTTTCTCTCTGTATTTCCTGATCTTTTTCTCTGGACCAAATTCTGTCCCTAAATCTGGCTTTCTATGTCATAGGGAATAGGGACTAGAGCCCCAGGGAGATTCAGAGGGAGAAGAAGAGAGGGATGCGATGACCACACCTGTTTCCTTGCATGCCTTCTGCTTAGTTCAGACTGCTGTGAAAATCCTGTGCCCAGTCTGAGAAGTCTGCTGTGGCTGCTCAGGAGACTGTGGAGAAGGATTCTGAGGCTGCCTACGGACAGACTCAGGAGGAGGAAGCGCCATGATGGGAGAGTCATAAGGGAACATACTCATTTTTGTAGCCTGCAGTGACAAAAACAGTAACAGTGCTTACTGAAATGCCTACCCTGTATTCTTCACAAGGATACACTTGTCTTTTCCTCACAAGAGCCCTCTGAGGTAGGACTTCTGTGAGCACCTGCTACGTAAAGGGAGAGCCAAGGTGCAGACTAGTGGTGGAGCCAGGATCTGGGCCCAGGCAGTCTGGTCTCTGGGCCTGGGCACTATCTTTGGCCTTCAGCCTCACATTGTACATCTCGCCAAGAAGCTGCTCCCTGCGATTTTCATGTGGGATGGAGATTAAGGGTCAGGGCGGCTGGCCTTGACCCCATTGTTTGCGGTGGCTTTCCTGCGTCCCAGTCCTAACCTCTAATGTGGCCCCCTCCTTCCTGCCTGCTGGGGACAGCTGTTACCCGCATCTTGTTTCTGTTTATCCCAGACAGCCAGAGGACTCTGCATTCTTGGTTGCTGGGTGTGTTTGGAATCTCCCTCTACCCCCATCTTGCTTGGGAAGCACTTTACCTTTTGCCCCATGTTCACCCCATGGCCTGGTGTCTTGTCCCCACCACCCCCACCTCTTACTGAACACGATTCAGCCTTCAGCCAGCTGGCACCAGGGTCCCACAGTCTGAAGGCTGCAGGACCCTCCCCCTCTCCTGAGGACCATCTGACCATCCGTAACAAGTAAACTAGGGGACAGAGGGCAAACGTAATTCCCTTCCCTCCGAATCCTCTTGGTTTTCTTCCTTCCATCATTCCAAACACCACATACTCCATCCATATCCCCTTCCTGTCATGCTTCCTTAGGTGTCAGTCCTCCTTTTGTCTCCCACTGTCCCCGCTCGGCCTCCCAGTCTGCCGTATAGTGCTGATGGTGGTGGCAGTGGCCCTATTGGCTTCCACTGTGTCATGTCCTATAACTTGAGTCCTAGGGTCTAGGAGTTCCAAATGCGGGCTCTTGGGCCCTTCACCTGGCTGCGTGCTTGGGGTCCTCAGATTGTGGTAAGGGACCCCTGGCTCCTGGTGGTCCTGGGAGCTTGCACTTTTGGAGAATTCGTCGTGTCCCAGACTCATCACAAGCTCGATTGCATCTCATGTTCACCAAAAACTGTAGCAGGCACGTGCTCTTGATTTGCCTTTTTGCATGTGAGCCCAGAGAAGCGGGCCTCTGTCTTAACCATGTCTTAGAAAACTCAGTACCTACTAGGATACTGGGCACAGAGTAGATGCTCTAGAAGTTTTCCATGGACGGATGGATGAATAACACTTGAAGGAGGTGTAATTGCTCCCATTTTACAGAGGAAGAAACAGGTTGAGATTGGTGCTCGATTCAAAGCAAAGTTCAGGCTGTTTGGAGTGCATTCCTAACCTTGTAGAAGCGGTCCTGCCCCGTGAATGACAGGCCTTTGAATCCTGCCCAGCAGCGTGCTTGGGCGATGTCCTCATCTTTAAATGGCAGCCGTTTTTGAGTTAAGAACCTCTTAGAAAACTCACTGACACCCGTGAGTCCTTTCTCCAGTACACACATGATTCAGCACGTGATTTCAGGAGGTCTAGCTGCACCTTTAAAATGCCCTGTGCTTTTCTTAACCCCAGAAGTTAATCACCATTTCCAGGCTAAATGGCACCTCTAAGGTTTTCTGGATCCCAGCCAGCCCTGGCCTGTCTTGCAGACGAAGGCAGGCAGCATGTCTCCTTCTAGAAGATCCACGTCTGGCTCTTCCAGTGTGTCCCGCAGCTGATGGGGTGCCACCGTCCTCAGTCGGACAGCCCTGCACAGTTACTCCTGCCGCTCCTGGCGCTGCTCCGGGTGGGGTGCCGTTTCACATGGCTCAGGAGCAGCATCTCTCAATGGCGAGGACAGCATGTGTGCTGTTTTCATTTCACACGGGGAAAATGAGGTTCAGAGAGGCTAAACGATCTGTCCAAAGACACGAGTGATTGGGGACAGTGCAGAGAGATGTGGCAGTCATGGTTGTGGCTTAGACATGGTCGTGGCTTAGACATAGCCAGTGACCCCCTGGGGAGAAGAACCAGCCTCTGTTGAAGACTGCTGCCAAGTTCTAGAAGATCTGGTTTTTGAGGGCTTTTTCTTTTTCTTTTTTTTTTTAAAGCATCTGAGCTGAACCCTTGTCTTGTTTTTCTTCCCAGGCCCTGTCTCAGAGGGACCCTCCTCACAACAACTTCTTCTTTTTTGATGGCATGAAGGGCAGTGGGATTGTCGAGTGCCTCGGCCCCAAGTGAACCCAAGACTTGGCTACCCTGGAGATACTGACCTGCAGCCTGACCGCACGTGTGCCCTGTCCCCTCCCCCCGATGAAGGCTGCTCCAAGCGGGGGGAAAGTGAGGCCACTGGACTAGTACAAACCATTTCCCACAAGCAATGAGCTTGTCCAGATGTGCGATTTCCATGCACCAGCAGCTGCTCAGCAAGGGGCTTAGGAACCAGTGTCTCCATCCCACACCGTCGAGGGCTTCGTGCTGGCATCACCTGTACGCCCCCTCTGACGTATCCCCCTGTCCTGGGGCCACCACGGCATCACCAGCCTTTTGAGCTTCCGCAGGAGACGCCTGCCAGGGACAGGCACACCTTGTTGCTTGGGATCGTCTTCGCCACCTCCATGGACTCATTCCCTGCCTGATGTCGTGCGGAGAAGAGCATGACTCCAGGTGGGGAACGAGGCTGGGCCGGGTGAAACTCTAGTGGAGCCGCAGTTCCACATGCAGACAGGTGCCCCAGAGAGGGAAAGACAGGGCAAGTGGAATGTGTTTCCTCCAGAGTTTGAGATCCTGAAAAACAACAGGTGGCCTCTGGTGTGCTGTTCTTGAGTTTTAGTTCAGGATTAGTTGGGTTTTAGCCTGGATTTTGGAAGAGAGGAAATGTTACCAGAGTTCCCTTGGGCAGTAGGGCGAGACCTTGCAAAGTGAGTATTAGCGGGAAGACTTGTTTTAAAAAGGCAGATTCCAGGGTGTCACCTCCTGAGGATTCTGAGGTATCGGGGCCACAGCTAGGACATAGGAGCCTGTCTTACCAGAGCCCTGTCCATCCCCAATCCCTGATGCAACTCAGATCGTCCTGGAGCCCGTTGCTTTCGAGGGCTGTGTCAGTCCTTCCTTTACCCCCCGAATTGCAGCTTTGTGTTTTGTTTTGTTTTGTTTTTTTATATTTTCTACGTTTCCTTGGTTCTTTAAGAAGGAATGATAGAAATAAAGTTATTTGCTTTAGGATTTGTTTATTTATTTTTCCACATATCAAGCGCCTTCCGGTGATGAGGGAGTGATCCTATCAGTCGCCTTTTCTAACCTAAAGAAAAATCACTGGATGCTTCAGTTGATGCAGAGACTCCTCCCCTCTGTCCCCATTCCTGCCACTGTTTTTCTGGGTAATGCAGCAAGAGTCAGGTGGCTCAAATTCTAGATTGCGTAGAAGCTTCTTGTTCCAACTGTCTTGTGTCTAATTCAGTTCAATAGTGGCTATTCTCGGAGACAAGAGTTAAATTAATGGGGAAGAAGTAAAAGATGCGATACTGATCCTGCCTTCCGTGGGGATCCCCTGTGCAGCAGGCCCTGTGTGCGGTCCAAGTGGGCAGGGGCTCCGTAGGAGACCTAAGTGACACTTCCGTCATGTGCCGCAAGTCCCACGGCTGGCAGGGGCCAAAGCCTTCACTGGTTCGGGATGGCAGGTTTGTCTTTGAGTTGACAGCCCGCGCGTGCTCTAGCTCGCACCATCGTCCTGGGGTTTCTCTTTCTTGTAAAATTGTGTGAGCTGTGAGTCTGGCCAGTTCGAACAAACTCCTTTCCTATCTCAGTCCTGCTGCAGAAGAAAAGAAAAGAAAAAAAAAATAGGTCTCCACAGAGAGGAGGCACTTAATTCCTTGACCCTCCCTCAGTCCCCTCTCCTCCTCCCTGGGTGAGGCTAGGACTGTGTTTCTGGAGGGGCCCCTTTCCTGACCCCAGCAGTGTCAACTCAGGGGCACCAAGGGCAGTGTTTTTAGCAATTCATGACTCTCACCCTGTCTTTGACAGATGGAGCCGATGATACCCTTTTACTTTGCAGTGTGGGGCCTTGGTCACAAGGGGGAGCAGGTGGGTCTGGATGGATAAAAACAAAATTGTCATCACAGGATCTTCCTGGAAGCTTCTCAAACTTTTCCACCCCTGTACCTTTCATGGCAGAAATCGAGTCATCGAAAAGACCCCTTGGGAATCTGGGGTGGGCGCTGGAAGCTGCCAGCCCCAGGCGAGAACGGTCTTTATTCTCATTTCTTCAAATCTCATATTCTCCCATGTTCAACATTCGTACTATCGTAAAAATAGATTTCGCCGAGTCTCCAGGAAGAGCACAGTGATCGTCCTGTGGCTTCTCATACCTCCAGGAGATTCGTAGCTACTTGGGAAGGAGGATCTAATCTGTGAAGGTAACGAATATTTTCGGGATGCTCGAGTTTCCAAATAAGAGGAAGGGGGCTGTCTTTGGGGCTGCCAGGTTTCTCCACTCCGTACCCCACTTCTGTTGTCTGAGGGTGATATCTAGTAGCCAGACCCTGTTAAGTCTAAGCCTCAAAACATTCTAGTGGAATAGGTGCTACTCAAAAAGAAAAAACATGCAAAGGTTAACATTACAATGTTAAAAAGCTCTCAGTCCCATCAGAGCCTCACGTTCTGTGGTTTCCCTTTGCAGTGTAGACGCTTGTCAGTTTCTTGCGTATGTTTTGGTAAATACAAATGCGTGTGTCTGTTGATGTGTGTCCTGGTTGCCCTTTGTAGATGGAAGAATGGAGGCTTGGGTTGGAGTTGGCACGTCAAAAGAGTTTAATAATAGCTAACACTTTTGCTCGCACGCCTGCCTGGCCCCTTTCAGAATGCTTGCACTTCAGCTAAATTGTTTGAACCCTCACAGCAGCCCCATGGGGGTCGATGCTGTTGTCATGCTCATACTGCAGAAGAGGGAACAGCCTGCCCCAACAAGGAAGGGGCAGAATGTGGGCTGACGGGGAGGCTTCTCCACAAGACACTCAGTGGACATTTACTTAGTGGCACCTGTACTTGTCAGAGACTCGCGCTTTACCTTCCCAAGGTTCTGAGATCTAGTCGCCCCTGAAAACCTAGCAGGCAGGACGGGGTGGCGCAGAAGGACAGGTATATTTTGTTTTAAGCTCATAGTAAAACGTTCAAGTAATACACACATACAGGGGTGAAAAGATCCCTCCCAGCTGCCTCATAGGGCCTGGCAGCTCAATGTCGGCCACGTAGCGGGAGCAGCCGACTTCCTAGCTAAACTCGGGATTTTGGGGAGAAAAGTGAGATGCTTTTTGGATATGTTAGCTGTATCCACTTTCATACATACCTCCCAGAGCTCACTCTTGGCAGCATTTGACAGCGAATCTTTCCAGACTGTCAGGTTTAAGCCCAGACCATACGACTTGCTATGCGACCTTGGGCAAGTGACCTTTTTGTGCCTCCATTGCCCCGTGTGTGAAACGGGGTAATCGCAGTACACTGCTCTGTTAATGTGGGGGTCGAATGAATACATTCTTTGAGGAGAAGTTGCTCCGTGTTAGCTGCTATTATGCATAGCTTTCTCTGCAAATTGCCTTTTCTCACTGTGTCTTGGAGATCCTTGTCAGTGCATTGGACATTGAATTCCAAAACCACAGATGAACCCGTAAGCTGTTTGATCAGTCTGCTGTTCAGTGACATTGAGCTGTTTCCCTTTGCACACCCTTGGGAAAGACTCTCCAAAGCCTGAGGCAACGGTTATGTACAGAGTGTATAAATGCACTTGATGTTGCTTCCTTCCAAAAGACTGGCGTGGTAGCGTTTTTTTACATATCCTTTGTTGTTTGGATAGATAATAGGTGTGCGTAGTGCAGAATTGAAAGGTTTACAAAGACATGCAGACGTAGTTTTTAAGGAAGGAAGATGCAACATGAACAATGAAAAGTAAATCTCTCCCTTCCAGAAGCAACCATTGCAGAGTGGAATTACTGGAGGCGGCTGAGGAGTGCCAGTCAAGTTGGGATTAGTTTGCTGGGGCGGGGGAGCACGGTTTGCCAGTGGCAGAGGTTCGGCTCTGGACCTCATTTGCCAGGTGCTCTGAGCATCTGCTTTGCTAAGCCAGAGAGCCACTCAGCATCTTGGTTCCAAGAGAGGAGGCCAGCAGAGATGACTTTACGTGTTTCCTTTCCTCCTGGAAAAACTAATCCTTCTCTTCTTTTATCAGAGTCCTGTGGACTTTGCAAATAAAATATGGCCGTCACTGACTTGGACTGTCCCTGGGTCTGTGGCTCTTTCCATCTATCCTGTGTAGCGGAGTAGGGTTCTCCACTTTCAAACCTAAAAAATAATAGGTTTAGGGACACCTGGGTGGCTCAATGGGTTAAGCCTCTGCCTTCGGCTCAGGTCATGATTTCAGGGTCCTGGGATCAAGTCCCACATTGGGCTCTCTGCTCGGGGGGAGCCTAAAAAATAATAATAATAGGTTTAGGTCTGTCAAAATACAGAAGCTCTGTTTCTGGTGTGGTAGAGTAAATTTCTAACAGACAACCGACCCCACCCCTCTGCAAATAAACTATATATTCTAGACAAAATGCCAAAAACAACCCCTCCCCAAAACCCCAAAACTACTGGAAGGCTCTGGAGAGTGCTCGAAAGCAGGTGGATTTTGGGGAGAGGGTGAGTTGAAAGTTGCAAGAAGAGCTCACCACAGGGTGAGTTTTCTGGTGTGTGTTCATTTCTGGTGTGTGCACCCCGAGGGCAGGCTGCAGTCCCGGCACAGCTGGGCAGCCAAGACTCAGGTAGAAAACCAGCTGTCTTCCTGGCCTGAAGAGCCAGAGGACAGAGCCTAGAGGAACCACAGCAACTGGCAAGGAGAGCGCCAGGGAGGTTCCCTTCCCCCAAGTGACCCATATAAATTCAGCCCAAGTCTCTTGCTGATCACCAGACTGTGGATCTGTGGGGCCGACTCCGAGCATGGCTGAAGTGATCCAGATTTACACCATCACCCTCTACGGTAAGTTGAGTCTAGCAAATACAAGTATCCCTACATCAAGACCTTTCACATTTCTTTGGAGGAATATAACAGAATCCAGAACATCTACAATATTAACATATCTGGACAAAAGGCAGAATTACCTAATACACATAGAATTAGGGAAACGTGACTCATTCTCCAGGGAAGAGACAAGATGACCAAGAGAACCCAAGTGTTAGGCGGGCACCTTGCTGGCTCAGTGGGTAGAGCATGCGACTCCTGATCTCGGGGTCATGAGTTCAAGCCCCATGTTGGGTGTGGAGCCTATGTTAACAACAACAAAAAAATAAGTGCTGGAGGGCGCCTGGGTGGCTCAGTGGGTTAAGCCCACTGAGTGGCTCAGGTCATGATCTCAGGGTCCTGGGATCGAGTCCCGCATCGGGCTCTCTGCTTGGCAGGGAGCCTGCTTCCTCCTCTCTCTGTGCCTGCCTCTCTGCCTACTTGTGATCTCTCTCTGTCAAATAAATAAATAAAATCTTTAAAAAAAAAAAATAAGTGCTGGAGTTAGCAGGCAAGGACTCTAAAGCAGTTATTACAACTGTGCTCATTGAGGTAAAAGTGTAATGTTGAAAAATAGGAAATATCAGCAGAGAAATAGAAAAATGTTAACAAAATGGATGTTCTAACACCGACAATACAGTATCTGTGATTCTAAAGATCCACTGGTAGACCTAATAGAATGGGAATGAGAGACTCCATGAGCGGGAAATATATTAATGGGAATTCTCCAGTCTCAAAAAGAGACAAAGATTTTTCAAATAAAGTCTTGAAAGCAGTTGACAGAAACAACACATTACAAGCAGGGCAACCATGATTCAAGAAAACGACCCCAGAATTTTGTAACCAATGAAAAACTATTTTTCAGTACTTGAAAAACAAGTATTTTCAGATAAAAGAAGACTAAGAGAACTTGTCACTGGCAGAAAGGCACTACACAAAACGCTAATGGGAGTTCTTCAGGTGTTCGGGACATTATCCCAGGAGAAACTTGGAACTCAGGCTGATTGCTTGGAACTCAGGAAAGATTGCTAAAGACTATCTAGCTGCTTCATTTCTTTAAAATGTATATGGTTTTAAAGCAAAAGTTATGGGTAGCCTGGGTGGCTCAGTCAGTTAAGCATCTGCCTTCGGCTCAGGTCATGATCTCAGGGTCCTGGGATCAAGCCCTGCATCGGGCTCTCTGCTCAGCAGGGAGCCTACTTCCTCCCTCTCTCTCTGCCTGCCTCTCTGCCTACTTGTGATCTCTGTCTCAAATAAATAAATAAAATCTAAAAAAATAAATAAATAAATAAATAAAATCTTAAAAAAAAAAAGTTATGGATGCCTGGGTGGCTCAGCTGATTAAGCCGCCGCTTTCCGCTCGGGTCATGATCCCAGAGTCATGGGATCTAGTCCCACATCTGGCTCCTTGTTCAGCGGGGAGCCTGCTTCTCTCTCTGCCTCTGCCTGCCACTCTGCCTGCTTGTGCTCGCTCGCTCTCTCTGACAAAATCTTTAAAAAAAAAAAAGTTATGCCATTGCCATGAGGGGTTTGTGAGTGGAGATGTAAGCCATGTGACAACGACAGCATAGAACAGAGGGAGGAGTGGCAAGGACGTGTGGCCTGAGCGGTGGTGGATTCTGCTGGAAGTGAAATGACACCGTACGGACTCCGGACAGACTGAGAAAGAGTGCACCTGCGGGCATCGTCCCTAGAGCAGTACTAGAGACCGAACTGCCGAGAGCGAAATCTCAAAAATAACTGGAAAAAAGTATTCAAATAATCCAAGAGAAGGCAGGAGAGCGGAAACTGGAACAAAAAGGGAAAACAAATTAAAAAATCTATAGACCTAATTCCACCATATCAGTGATTCCACGAACTGTTCCTGGAAAGGAGAAGCCTTCGGTTGCCCGCGTGGGAAGCATTCTCTGCCGAGGAGCAGCCAGACAGAGGGCTGGGTGTGAATACCCCTACCCTTGGCCTCTGTGCACAGCGTTTAAGTCCCGACGGAAAATACAGAGATTAATATAACAACACCTAGGTACCCGCCACCATTTTGTCACCTGCTTTTTTTTTTTTTTTTTCTCACTGTTACTTGTTATTTATGGGTAGAGTTCTAGTTCATTCCGGCTACCCCCTGTCCATTATTCTGTTGCATGCCTAGAGCAGACTTGAGACCCTTTCAACTGCTGCTGGAGACGTAGAGTTGTTTTCTGGAGTTGCCAACCTTTGGACACTCGTGCCCATGCATTTCTAAGGGAGGGCACCCAGGAAGCCAGTTGCTGGCACAGATAATGCCCCTCCCCTGCTTGGCAAGCTTTTGCCAGATTCCTTTCCAAAGTGATAGTGCCCGTTTACCCCAATCCTTTAGAAGGGTCATAGCTTAAGGTGCTCTCCGTCCGGGAGGGTGGGGACAAGGGCAGCCTGATGGCTAACAGATGCCCTGGGATTCCTGCTGGTGCTTCTTTAGAAGTTCTAGGTCATTCATTCATTCCCCAAACATGGAGCTTCCAGGATGTTCTTTATCCAGTGGGGATAAAGTGAGGATAAAGCACCAGAGAAACCTACCCCCTGCCTTCAGAGGCCCTGGCTGACTCCACTAGTGGGGCGTGGGACTCTTGGCCTCAGGCTTGCGAGTTCGAAACCCACATGGGTTGCGGAGATGACTTGAACTCTTAAGACAAAACGAAGCTCCGCTCTTCTAGGGCTTTGCTTTTTGGGGAGTTGTATAGGGATGCATGGAGGCCGGGTGTATACAGTGGTGCCCGTGCTCCTCAGCCTCCCGTTGGATACAGCTGGAGAGCCTGATGGGCTCTGTGGGTGGACTGCCTCTCCCACCTCCACCTTGTCCCAGAGAGGGGTCACGGAGGCTTGGACCAGACCACGCCGTGGGGAAAGAAAGCAGAAAGAGTATCCACTGTTCCAATCTGATTTTATTGAAAAGGAAACATACAAAAATCATGTACAAAAAAAATTAACCAAACATGTACAGAAAATTCATTCCGGTATCTACAGCAGCGCATATACAGTATTTTACAGGCTGGGCCATCCCTCCCCGCTCCCAGACTCCTCCCTCTTCTGCGATTTCCCTCCCTCCCTGACTCCCCATCTTCCCCCCAGCGCTTCGCCCTGGGGACTAAGGCTGGGGCGGTTTCCGCCAAAATATCCCACCCCCCAAATGAATGCCAGTGGTCACACGTGCTCTCTCTAAACCTATGCAATGGGATTGATGGGGGCGGGGGGTGGTCACGGGCAGAGCACAGGATTCACAGTCTGGGCCCCTCCTGGCCACCCCCAGATGAAGGTGAGGCAGGCATACCCACCACCCGCCGGCTGGCTCAGGGAAGATGGCTGGGCGCTGGGCTGGGGCAGCCATCAGACCCACCCCATTCTCTGGCTCCAGGAGGCTAGTGGTCATGTTTGGCTCATTTGCTCTTCACAGGCCCCCTCCCCAGGAGGAGGGGGGGAAGCACCAGGGGCCTGAGGCGAGGCCCAAAGTGAAGGAGCACTGGGAGGGAGGTTCCCCCCGCCCCCAGTGTCACCCCTGCAGCTGGAACGGGCAGCCAGCACCAGCAGCCTTTCCTGAGATGGTGGTGGGCGGCAGAGACGGTGGCTCCGTCCCCATCCTCTCCGTCACCGCTGCCTTCAGACGCTGAGTCCGTCAGCCCTCTCTCCCCTGGCTTCCCAGCCAGGGACCCAGGAGTCCACATCTCCATCAGTGTCCCCAGGCTAGGCCGGGACTGGGGCTGGAGTGGCGGCCCTGGCCCGCCCCTGGGACGGGCAGGGCTGGTAGTCCAGTATGCTACATGGTGCAGAAAAAGTCCCCCGCGCTGGCCAGGGCATCAGGAGGTAGGAGGGTCCTGCCCCCCAAGTCCCTGACGTCCACCGGACGGGTGCAGGCACCTAATTGGGCTCCATCTCTGGGGCTCCACGGCCCCTGGGTAAGGGCAGGAGTCCCATGATGAGATTGTACAGGACCCTCCAGGGGGAGGGGCGGTGTCGCTGCTGCTCCTCTTGTCTCTAGGGAGAGGGAAAAGAGGAAGTTAGAGTGGGCTTCCGACAGGGGGACAGGGGCATGTGGGTGATTAGGCCCAGGGGCCAGGAAGAGGGAGGCAGGTTCCTAAGGGTGAGCTACCAGCCCTCAGCGGTGGGCACTACCATTGCTGACTGCGTCCATATCCCCGCTCCTCCCCCCACCAGGGTCCAAGTCAGTAACCTCAAGGGAGGACAGCGTCCTCATCTAGAACAGAATAGGATGGATGGCAAGGTCGCAGACCCATTGTCCTCAGCACAGTGCCTGAGCCCAGCAAGTGCTCCCCTAGTCTCCGGACCAAAATCAGCCAGGGCTGGGGGGTGGCAGGATTGGGGGGCGGCTGGATAGCAGACTGTCCTGCCCTCCCCTCAAAGGCTGGGAAGTGACAGAGAAGGGAGCAGGGAGCCTATAGTCTCAGTGATTCCAGACCGATCTGTGGAAGGACAAGTCCTGGGAACAACAGTTCACCTTCTGTGCTGAGGCTGCACGGAAATCTGTGCAGGCAAAGCTAACCCGTGCCCTCTTTCCAGCAACAGGATGAAAGTTTGCGGTGGCCTCTAGGACCCTCTCAGTTCCACATTGCTAGGCAAGTGAGAACGAAGGAAGCCACATGGAAGAAAAGACTCCCCCCCCCCACCCCGAGTACAAAGGAAAGGTAAGCTGCAGCTCTCTCCCATTCCCTATACTGAGTGCAGGGCCAGGCCCACCGCTAACAGGCAGAGCCCCCCTGGTCTCATCCCGTGAAAGAATGGGAAGCTCCTCCGACCGATGAGAACAAAGTCAGATAAACCATCCTTATGACCCTAGTGGGTTCCAGGCTGTGGGATGCCCTGTACCAATCCCCGCTCTCTCCTTACTCCCCACCAACTCTCGAAGCTGGGAGGTAGCAAAGGGGGCATGTCAGAATGGCATCAGCGGGAAAGCCTGCCAATGTTTCACTGCTTTGGGGTGCTGCCCAGCACAGTCATCTCTGGGAGCAATCTAGCAATCACCAGGTAAACCCAAGCAGCCATGTCTGTACTGTGGGGTACACACAAGTGCACCGAAAATGTGTATCCTCAGGAAGAAACCAAAACCAAAACGAACGAACAAAAAACAAGCTGATGAAATTTGAAGCATTCTTTTTTTTTTAAATCCTAAATACCCATCAATGAGAAAATGAACAAGGATACTGTATGTTGATCCAACAGAACGCTACAGAAACAGCGAAAACACTTTGCCCACACGGATCAGTCTCAAAGCCTAATACAGGAGGGGAAAAGTTTGGAGAGAAACACACCATATCTCGTATATGTAGCCCAAAAACATCCCGCCAACCTAAGCATTGTTTGTGGCCTGATCACTAGCCTGTAGAGGGATCAACACCTGCGGAGTCATGGGACACGCCAACTTGAGAGGTTTCCTTTGGAAAGGAGAAGAGGGTGGGGGGGGAGCGAGGGGCTTGACAACATCCGGGTTTTGTTTTTCTTTCAGTAAGCAAGCAGCGCGGGTGTAATGTTCAGATTGGACAGAACTGGGTGCTCGGCGCCCTGATATTTGTTATTCTCTATTCTACGCCATAAGCTCCCAAGATTTTGTCTTAATCAGAGGCCGAGCCGCGGGCTTGGGGGCGGGGCCTCCAGCGGGGGCGGGGCTCACGGCCCGCCCCTCCCGGGCCGCCCGGGAAGCTGTGTGGCGCGCTGCAGGCCGCGCGCGCCGGCGGGTGGGAGGGGCGGGCGCGGCCGCGCCGCCGCTGCTGACTCACCGGCTATAAATAGCCCGGGATATATGAGCCGCTCTGCCGAGCGCCGCCCTCAGTCCCCGCGGCCGCAGGCCGCGGGCGCGCCGCGGCGCTCGGGGCGGTCCCGGCCCTGGCTCGGCCTGTGCCAGCCGCCGCGGCGCGGGCACTTCGGCAGGTCCGCGGGCCCACCGCCCCTCCCACCTGCCTGTCCCCAGCGCGACCCCGCCGCGCCGGGCAGCAGCTGCCGCACATCTGGCGGGGCCCGCCCGCAGCCCCCTCCGGGGCGGGAAGTCCCACCTGCCGTCTACCCCGCCCCCAGCACTCACCCGCCGCTCGTACAGCGCGTTGAGGTCGTCAGCCATCCTCCGCAGCTGGGCCCCGATCTCCCGGGCCCACTGCTCCTCCTCCCCCCGGACTCCCGGGGCTGCCTGGGTGGGGCCGCCCGCCAGGGCCCCCGGGGCACTGGGCACCGGCGATTCCAGGTGCGGCTCCGCCGGCGAGAGTGAGGGCTGAGGACCTGGGAAAAGCCGGGAAGGGGGGGCGTGGTCAGCACCCACCACCCCTGTCGGGCCTGAGGCGGCCCCGGGACCAATTAGCCAGGGCCCGCTTCTCCCTTTTCCAGCCTCCCAATTTCCTTTCTGCTCCCCGCCTCATTTCTAGCGATTCTGTTTTTCCCTTCCAAAAGCCAGGTTTCTCAGCTTCCGCTCCCCAGGCGCCAGAAAGCAAGAGGATGTCCTGGGGAGGCCTCTCTCGGGGTTACCTGGCTAGCCAGCTTACCCCCCTCCCCCACTGCCCGTGTTAGTCTGGAAATCTCCCTCTTATCCGACCCAACTATTCCAAAACGGGACCAAATTTTGCCTGTTCCACTTAACAGATGGGGAAACTGAGGCCCACCCTAAGAAGTGGCCCAAGGTCACATAGGGATACGGCGACTGACTACACGCAGTCACAAGCCTCAGGTCTCCTGCCCTCTGGTGTCCAACCACAGCGAAGCCACACCCCCGGATGTGGCAGGGGCACGGAGACCAGAAGGCCAGACTGGCTGCCTCCGAGCGAGCCCGGGCCTGGGGGGGCTGGGATTCGGGATATGCCTTCCTGCCCCACCCCTTCTGGGCCGCCCCGCATATCTGCCTCCCTCCAGAGCCACACCAGGTCCTGGCGAGGGGGGATCCTCAGGCCTAAAACGGGGGCCTCAGTTTCCACAGCTGTGCCTGTGGTCTTGAAATCGGGTCCCCTCTTGCCTCTGCTGCTGGGGAGCCCAGCCGGGGAAGTTTTCTCTCCCCTGATCTCCCCGGGCTCCAGGTTCAGGGTGAGGGGTTGGGGTGGAAAGGGAAAGCGGGACGATCTTCCATGCCACCGAGGGTAGGCTGGGATGGGGCTGGCAGGGCACCACAGGGTTAACAGCCCATCCGGCAGGGGACCTTTAACCCTTCCCTCCCCAAGACTCACTTTCCCACTCTGGCCTCTCCCACCCCCACTTTCCCTACACAATGGCCCCTCCCCCTCTCCTTCCTCCTCCCGGACTGCGGAGAGGGCGGCCCTGGCCAGAGATGCAGATAAAGGCAAAAGGCCACCCTCCAAGTCCCGAAGTGACAGTCCTCTCGCTCTGCCCACACTCCCTCCAACTATAGTCCTCGGGGAGGTTAAGGAGACCCAGACTCGGGGAGGTGGGGGCTGGGAAACAGCTGCTGCCCCGGCCCGGAAAAGGCCGTGGGCTGCAACTCGGGGACTGCAGTCAGATTCCAGGAGGGACTTCCCACCCCGCCTCCCCCCACCCCCAGCCTCCCACTCAGTCTTCCTGCTTCTTGCAACACAAAGACCACACTGGCCACACCCTCCCTGTGGCCCGGCCGGCTCGCCACCTCCTCCCCCCTGCTCGCTCCCACTTCTCCAGTTCCTCAATGTCTCTTTCCTGGCTCCCCGCATCCCGGGGCGCCCGTGTGGGGCGGCACTCACCGTCGGGGCGCGGGCCTCGGGGCCGGCTGCGGGGACCCCCAGGCCAGCGGGGGCCCCCCAGGGCGGCGGTGACGGCGGGAGGGGCTGTAGGGGCGCAGAGGTAGGCGGCGGGCAGCAGGGCGGGGGCGGCGGGGGCGGCGGGCAGGCCGGGCTCGCAGAGGCCACAGGACACGGCCGAGGGCACCAGGCGGCTGAGGGGAAAGGGGCGCGGACCGTCGCGGGACAGGCCCTCTACGGGCTCCGGGGAGCTGCCCTCCTGGCGTGCTCGGGCCATGGCGCTCCCTGGGGCCTGCAGGACAGGGGGAGAGGGGTGCGGTCAGGCAGGCAGTGCAGGGGGCACACAGGACACCCCCACTCACTCCTGCACACAGCCACCAGCACCTTTGGGGGGCAGGGGTCCAGGGAAGGCCTCCCAACACACAGGGCCCAGATGGGGCACTATAGGCAGCTGCGATGGCCCCACAGAACAGATGGCCACCGAGGGTCTGTTGCAGGGCCCCCCAGGTGGGGACCGTCTCCCATGCACGTGGTGATGGGAGCCCACGGACGGTCAAGGAGGCACAGGACAGCTCTCACAGCAAGTCCAAGGGCTCACACAGGACTCAGATGGAGGAGTCTGTCAGGAGTGTGTGTGTGTGTGTGTGTGTGTGTGTGTGTGTGTGTGTGCAGGAGGGGAGACAGCCTCAGAACACAAACTCACCCAGCCTGGGAGTCACCCAGAGCATGGGCTGGTGGGGCTGACTTCCGGAACACGGCGATGGCCATGCACAGGGACTCATGCAGGACCTCAATGGCAAATACTACTTCCGGCAGGGGTGGGAGAGGTGGTGAAGGGTACATGCCACACAGGTAAGGGCTTCTTTGGGACTGGCCAGCCTGACCTCCCACCTCATCTCTCACTGGCACAGAAATGGTTCTAATCTCTGACATTGCTACTCAGTACAGGACACACATATGCACACACACACACACCCTGACCAAAACGTGGACATACACATACACACAGACCATCAGAATGCAGACGGGCTGCCACATCCCAGCCCCTCCATCCCTGTGCACACGCATACTCAAACTGTCAGAACCCACTGACCCACTGTGGATATGCGCGTGGACACACACGCACAATGCAGCCATCGCAAACACAGAGACACACCACACAGGCACTGTCCCCCTTCTCAGACACATGCCCCTCCCCACACACACATACACACACCCACGAGGTCAGACCTGCACACCTCAGGGCTTACACAAATACCAACACCCCACGGACATCTGTGGACATACACAGAGACCAACACACCTGAAACATGCCCCCCCCCATCGCCAACTCTCAGATCCCGGGATGCACGGAAATGAGGCACACACACACTCCTGTCATCAGACCCAGAAGCATCAGCACACACGCCGAAGAGCCGACCTCAGCTAACCCTCCACCACCAACCTCAAAACACCATCTCCAACTGTCAGCCTCGGACACACATGCACACACGCACACACCCCAGCCAACTCTAATCCCACACAGCCGTGGCAGCGCGCACACCTCAGGCACCCACAGAAAACACTGGTCTCACGTGACCGACATAAACACTCCACACACGCAGCCCACATGACACACATGAGCCAGCCGATCACAGAGACAAGCCCCTCAGACCCAATACACACACACACACACACACACGACACACACAACACACACACAGGCTCAGACACAGCCCCAGACTGCCAGTAACACCCACTGACAGCACCACACAGACCCCACCGAGTCCTCAATTCCCAGACTCGGATGCCAGACACACAAGCCAAACACAGACCGAGACACCCCCCCCAACACACACACACAAACACACACACACACGCGCGCGCGTGTGCTCACGCACCTGGACAGAAAACAGCCACTGCGCTCAGCAGGCATACCATCCCAAATGCTTAGCTGAGACATGCCCTAGAGATCGACACAGACAGTACCCACAGTCAAGACACACAAGCACACACAAACAGCACATCGGGCAAGACACGCGCACACAAACCCTCATACCCAGCTCACTCAAGCAACACACAAACACCCCAGCCACATACTATAGCTCACGCAGGCAACACAGACCCAGGGAATCAACCCCAAACAGCACCCACTGACAACTCTCACAGAGCACACAACACACACACACATACACACACACGCAGGTACACCACGCATAAACAGCACCCAGCCCTCGGGCACGGCATACACAGACCATCACACAAACACTCATGGGGAGACTCAAGCACACACCCCGACCAGCCACAGCCCCAACATTCCCCCGGACTGACACCTCCACCCCCTGCGGACCCCAGTACTAACTCGGAGCCAGACACATGCACACACCCAGGCGAGACACCTGCAGATCCACAACCCCGCACACGCGCGCTCCCACGGCGGGCCCAGACGCCCCGCTCTGCTGTCACAGCACACCCCCCCACCCCGCCGCCGCCACGTGCGCCCGCCCCGCCCGCCAGGCGAGCGAGGGGCCAATAACCGGCTGTTGCTGGGGCGCAGCCCCCGCCCGCAGGAGCCGCAGACTTCACGGCCCGCAAGCCGCCCCCCCCACGTCGCCGCCCCCAGCGGGCGCGCGCCTGGGGTGTGGCCGCCTCTACCAGCCGCCCGCCCCCCCCGCGCGCGCCCCTCCCGGCCTGCGGGGGCCGGGGCAGTCGGGGTCGACTCACTTCCCCGGGCCCGCACTGGCCGCCAGGGGGCGCTGCCGAGCCCGCGCCCCATTGTTTGTAAACAAACCCGCCGGACCGCTGAGGCACCTGCGCTCCCGGACCCTTAATGCCTCCGGCCCAGCGACCCCAACCCAGGGTCGTTCGTGGGATGGAGGGTGGGGAGAGAGGGAGGCACGGGGTGGGGATGCAGCGCGCTCCCACTGCTCTCCCAGCGCACTCCTGCCACCTCCTCCAGGGAGCCCACCCGGCCTGGCCAGTCGCGGCCCGCGGGGACTCGGGGTGCGCACACTCACCCCGGGGGCATGAACACGCCGGAGGGGGCGGTGATGGGGGGCGGGCGGCTTCCTTCGAGAGGGCGCGCCCGCCTAGCGCCGCTCGCTGCGGCGGCTGCTGCTGCGGCGGCGGCTGCTACTGCTGCTCTAACTGCAGTGGTGGCTGCTGTGGCTGTGGCTGCTGCTGCTCCCGCTCGGGCTGTAGGCGCGTCCGCGTCGTGGCCCCCGCTGCCGAGTCTGCTGCTGTCGCCGTTGCCGCCGCCGCCGCCGCCAGGCGCCCGCTCGCATGTGGCTCGCGCCGCGTCTCAGGCCGCCCGGCGGATCCCCTGCCCGCTCGGCGGCCGCCCCGCCCCGCCCCGCCCCGCCCCCGCCCGGCGGGTCCCACGCCCCGCCCCCTCGTGACGCCACGGCCCCGCCCGCCCACCCGCCCGCGGCGGACAAGTCGGGACTTGCAGGCGCGCGCCGCGCCCCCCTACCTCCGCGCGGGGGTTTCCCTGCAGCCGGGAGCGGGGCGGGGCCTGGCCCGCGGCGAGGAGGACCGAGGCGTGCCGACCGGGGCCGCTTGGCCGGCGGGACAGCCGGACACACGCGCTGACACACTGACACACTGACTGGGACCCGCAGACACACGCGCCTAGAGACTCGTACGCCGACTGACCGGCTGGCGCTCCAGGGTACACAAAGTCACGTGCTGACAGGGCCACGGCGACGAGCCACTCTCAGGCGCACGGCCACACTCGCACAAATGCACCCCCTGGACCGGGCAGCGGATATGCCAGCTCCCACGCTGACTGGGGCGCACAGTCTTGCACCCAGACACAACCAAAGAGACCGGCTAGCTGACAGGGTCCCCGGGACACGCGGACGGACGCAAGGAAGGGGCTGTGTTGCACAAACGCCCACACCGATAAGCACAGGGGACCCACAAACTGTGTTCACCAACATTGCCACGGAACGGGCACCCCAGCACACACACGCAGTCACCGGCTGAGGCTGAGCGCTTCTTAGGAAACACACGCTTCCTGATAGGTGCAGGTGGACACGCGCGCGCACACACACGCACACACCTGTCACAGGGACACCTGAACACAGAGCTTGATCTAGGTGACGCTCCTACAGGGACACACACAAACGCACCCACACCAGTTCACAACTGGCCCATTACAGCTGTCAGTAACTGACCTCAGGGATACAGATCAAGTCAGACACAAACAAAAACGGACCCCCCAGAACAGTCCCAAAGCACACCTGTCACAGGTTCCTGGTAACTGGCCCACTGCCGGGGACACTCTGCAGCAGGCACACCTGGCCACACTTGCCACAAATCTGGCTGGCAGGGGACTCAGGGCAAGAAGGAAACCCCTAGCACCAGATGGGACATGCCCGGGCAGGCTGCCCCTGCGGGCTGTGCTAGCACCCTGCCTCCTGGCTTTCACTTCCCTTTCTCAGTTACTCCTTGCTGGTCTTTCCTCGCTCTGCGGTGGTGACCCTATCTCCTTCCCTCTCCTCAGGACTCAGGAGCTCAGGCACCTATGCACTTTCCATTCCCTCTATGTCACACCTCTAGCCCAACCTATGAGCCACGGAAAGTGGGCTTGTCTCCAGGTTCTCGGACTTACTTGGTTCCCTCCGGGCCCAGATCCCCCCATGTCCCAAGAGGAGCCGGAGGTGCACATCTGTGAAATCTTCCGACTTTAAATATTGGGGAATTGCGGGGGGGGACCTGGTTGGTTCAGTTCCTAGAGGACGTGACTCTTGGTCTCCAGGTCTTGAGTTCAAGTCCCGCAGTGGGTGTAGAGATTACTTACCTACATAATACATACATACAGACATACATAGTGGGAACTCCCTCAGCCTCCCTCTCTCCTTCCCTTCCCTCATTCATTCATCCCTTCCTTCCTTCCAGTGCTCTTCAAACTGTGGGTCATGAGTAAACCATGCATTGTGAAATGACTTTTGTGGCTCTTACTGTTTTTTACTTAACTTTATTGAGACATATATCCATTTAGTGAAGTTTACTCTTTTTAGGTACACAGTCTGGTGAGTTGTGACAAATGTCTGCCATATGTGTAAATGACTATACACCACCCCAAGCAAGATTTGGGACATTTCTGTCACCCCTACCCCATACTTCCCTGGTGCCCCTTTCTTATCAATCCTTCTACCTATGACTTGAGGGGCTCTTGACCAGACTTTTAAAAAAACAAAAATATAAAATAGGACATCATTTTAAAAAAATCATGAAGTTAAAGAAAAACTGTTTTGTGGAAACATTGCTTATACCTAGTGAATACATATCAGGTCACGGAGAAAGCGTATTTTTGACTGTAGACCAAGTTTAAAGGTGTGTGAGAGATGCTGCTTTGGACGTTTATGAAATGAGGTCATGCATGGAAGTTACTGAGTGCGTTTTCTGACACCGACTGAGCACCTAATAAATGGTAGCTATTATCACTAGTATAACTAATTATTGTGGGTGTTCGCTCTGTGCCTGGCACTAATGAAGTTGGGAGACAGGCCCCAGGCCTGGGCTAGCTCCTAGTCTATCCTGTACCCCTTTCTTATGGGTCTGTGCCATCTGGTTGCCCAATCTAAGTCTGGACACCAGGAGACCAGATGTGTTAGAGTGTTCTGAGCTGGGGGTGGGGATGGGAGTGAGGAATGACTGTGAAGAATGCTAGGAATCTGGCTTGGTGGGCAGAGGAGTGGGCCTAGAGTTTTAGCAAGTCATAAGCACCATAAGCACTCGTCACCGGTCATGATCCTTCTCACCGTCTAGTCCAGATCCTGTTCCAAATTCTGGCATCCTATCACCCCAGACCGGGGGGACTCAACCTCGTGATTAAATAAACGAGAGAAAGGAGTCCCGGGTCAGGCAATAGGGCGTGGTGGGGACTGGGGCTAATTGGAACAAGTATTTTTCCTTCTAGAGGCATACAAACTCCAGATTAAACGCTGTGTGGCCAAGAATGTTTGTGACTAGTTTGAGGGCTGCCCTTTGGAGACCCCTACCCTAGGGCACAGGGACGGAGAAGGCCCTACCTGCATCTTCCAGACTACATATACCTACCTCGACCTCTACCGGGTCTCCTGAGGGACCAAGGGACTCCCTCCTCTCTAGGTTTCTGGAAGAGCATTCTGGGCCTCCTTCCAACCCTGCCTCTGGTCTCTGTTCCCCTGGATAGGGGAAAAGGGCCTCTTTTTTTGGGGGGGGACAAGGATCTCTTAAGATTGGAGGGCTCACCCACACCCCTGATGGAGGGTGAGAAGCAGAGGTAAAAAGAGATACAAACAGAGACAGTAACACTCAGCTCAGGGAAGTGGAGAAAGTCAGAAAGAGACAGCAAGAGAGATCAGCTGGAGAGATGAGAGGGGTTGGTGGTTGGTGGTGAGGTGGTTGATGGGGAGGCGGTGGGTGGCGGTGGCAGCTGTGATGGTGGTGGAGTTGGACTTGGCATACACCGGGGGTTCTCAACCTCCTCTATTTGGGCCCAGATGATTCCGTGCTGTGGAGAGTCGGCTAAGAGCACTCGATCAACATCCCCACAGCTGTGGCCCATCTCCACCAAAGTTGCTTGCAGATCTCACCAAAGAGAATCAATGGCCTGAGTTAGAATCCCTCACTCTGCTGCCTGCTAGCTGTGTGGCCTTGGCTCAGCAGTCATGTGCCTGAGTCTCAGTTTCCTCCTCTTGGTGTCGGGACAGCACAGGTCCCTACCTCACAGGATTTAGCAGAGTAAGAAGGTCAAGAAAAAGAGAGCCCTGGGGCCTAGTGGGTGATTCATACATGTTACCGATCACGAATACTACCAATGTGGGAGTGCACTGATTCTCTGAGAATCCAAACAAGGACTTTAAGCTAAGACCCTCAAGTTGGGGCAGGGGTCTCAAACCAGGGGTCCACAGGCCAGCCACTAGTGAGTGGGTTTTGCTTCACCCAATTTCTCACGGGCTCTTGATCTAAGGGTCATGAGTTCAAGTCCCACATCAGGGGCAAAGAGTTACTTAAAAAATATAAATGATAAGGGCGCCTGCATGGCTCAGTGGATTAAGCAAGCATCAGGTCATAATCTCAGGGTCCTGGGATGGAGCCTCGCATCTGGCTCCCTGCTCCAACAGGAAACCTGCTTCTCCCTCTTCCACTCCCCCTGCTTGTTTGTGTTCCCTCTCTTCCTGTATCTCTTGTCTGTCAAATAAATTAAATCTTTAAACAAAATAAAAATGATAAAAAATAATTTTAAAGAAAGCTGTGAATATGAATGCCTCTGAGAGAGAGACATTAAGCACAGTGAAGTGATAAAATACCCAGACTTTGGAGCCCCGCTGCCGGGTTCAAATGATGACCTTGAGCAAGTAGCTTTCCCTCTCTGTCTCAGTTTCCTTATGTGTAGAAAGAGGGTCACCGCGGGACCCAAAAAGGAACTGTGAAGATTACGTGGGTTTCTGTTTGTAACACACTCAGAACAGTGGCCCGAAGGAGTAGCCTCCGTGTGAATCATCGATTCAAGAAAATAAACGTCCCAGCTGGTTTACTGGCGACCCATCAGCTTCCGCGGTATCTTGTAAGCGATTCTGGGTGAGTAGATTTCGCAGCTCGGGGAGAGGGAGTTGGGAAGGACTTAACTTTTCACTGCAGGGCCTAAGTCCTGGCTCTCCACGGAGGGGAGGGGGCCTCCTGGGTTCCTCGATGTAGCCGGCCTCCCAGGCCTGGAGGCTGGACCGGAGCCGCGTGGGGGCTGGGCGGGGGCGCGGGTGTCCGCAGGGTCCGAGCGGCCGGCGTGTGTGAAGGTTACCGCTCCCCGGCGGGGCGGGGGCCGCGCGCTGTTGCTGGGGTCTGCGGGGCCTGCCTGCGCCCCCGCCCCCCCTCCTTCCCGGCCAGCCAGTGAGCGGTACCCGCCGCCGTTGCCAGGGGAAACTCGCCGCCCCGTTACCCAGCAACAAGCCTGGCCCAACCAGGCGCGAGGACCCCCAGGCCCCGCCCGCCGCTGCCCACCGCGTGCCCAATGCCAGGCGGGCAGAGCCGGCCCGGCTCCCGGAGACGGCGAGCGCGCTCATTGGCCGCCGCCGCGCCCGCCCGCTCGGATCTGGGGGAGCCCTCGGCGCGGGGGGCGGGGAACCGGGCCCCGGGGAGCTGCCGGGCACACGGCCTGCAAGCCTGGGGGGCTGGGGTGAGGCCCGGGCTGGGCACCGTCCCATCCTCCCACCCCAACCCCCCCCTCCACCCCACCCCGTACTCTCGGGGCGAGGATGGGCACTTGGGATGGGCAGGAAACAGGGGCTGCGCATCCCGTCCCTCCGCCCCGCCAGGAAGGTACGCTGGAGTTGGCCTTGTGAACACAGAGGCTGAGCGTTCCCCTCCCAGAGGAGACGTGGGCGTCTTGACCTCACGAGGGCAGGGGCTGTTTGTCCCCCCACCCCCACCCCAGAACGAGATTCAGGCATTTTGAAAGAGACGCTGAGGATTTCCCCCTCCTCTGAAAAGGACCCAGCGTCCCGACCCCATAAGTGGCCCCGCCCTCCCAAAGGACCCAGGCATGCCCTCTCCTGTGACATCAAGATATGAGCCTCCTCACCCTGGGGGATGTTAGTTTCCTAGCCCCAAGAAACAAGGGCTGAGGGTGCCCCCAAAAGGGGACTCCAGGTCTGTCTGATGCAATAAAAGTTAGGACGCAGCATTCCCCCCACCGTCCCCCATCTCCCCAAACAGAGACCCTGGGCATCCTGGCCCTCACCCGTATTGGTACTGGTAGCCCCCCCACCCTCCCCAACAGTCACCAGACCCTCATGTGTCCCACCTCATCCGGATGACCACCTGCCCAGATCCAGGGAGCAGACCTGCTAGCTTCCCTCCCTTCTGAGCCCTATTCCCCAGCGTCAAGTTGCTGATTTCCCAGGACCCAGGCATCTGACCCCACAGCCACTCCCTCTACTCCCTGACACCCACCGCCCAGCCCCCGCCCCCAGGGTACCAGCCTCACAGTGTCAAGGACTTCGGAGTCTAAACTCCAAGTCTCTCAGACACTCCCCCAGACACCTGCAGAGGTGACCCAGCCCCTCATAGTGGTGCAGGGGCATTCTTCCCAGTTCCAGGACCCTCCGATGCTCTGGACCCCAGATCTGGAAGTTCCAGCCTTCCAGTGCCTTTAGTTGGCCACCAGGGATCCAGGACTGGGAGCCTCCAGCCATAAGGGACCCTGATGTGAGTCCCCAGGCCATTCCAGAGCGGCTCAGATTCCTCAGTCCCCACCCCAGGGAAACCCAGGGAGCAGAGCCCCTAGCTCCAGACCCTGGTGAGCCCAGGTGCGGCCCGCCCCTACCCCGGTACCTGGGGGGGGGCGGAGTCGAGGATTACTCAGCCTCCAGAATGAGGCGATGACATCATCCTGGGGGGGGTTGACTAATGGCCGCGCTGGGGGGGGCGGGGAAGTTTACCCGGTAACAGCGGCTGCCGCATGGCCCCGCCCCCCAAGAAGGGCCGGGAAGAGGAGGCATAAGCACACACACACACACACACACACACACAAGCCCACTCAGCACACCCACCCCCTCCAGCATCCCACACTGCACACATCTTACTGGGGCAAGGGCAAGGATGGGGCAGTGTTTGTGTGACTGTGTGTTTGTGTGCGTGTGTGTGCTGGAGAGTTCTCTGGAGCTCTGCTGGGTCAGTGTGCTGTTTGTCAAGGGGTTGACATATGAGGGTGGTGGTTGTGTCAGGGTGTAGTATGTGGGTGTGTGTGACTGTTAGTGTGCTATTGTGTGTCCGTCGGTTGTGTGTGTCAGGAAGGTGGTATGGTGTGTCAGCCTGCTACATTTGTCCCACTGGGTGTCTGTGACTGCGGTTGTGCATCAATATGCTATTGTGTGATGTTCTGGTGTGCTGTGCGTGAGTGCGATGGTGTATCTGCGTGTTGTGTCAATGTGTTGTTTTGTGCAGTGGGCTGGTGTGCATAGGTGAGATGGTGTGTGTCCATGTGATTGTGGACACAACATCAGTGTATGTCCATGTGATTGTGTTGGCGTGACATGTGGATTGTATATGATGGTGTGTGTCTGTGTGATTGTGTTGGTGTGGCATGGGGACTGTCTACGTGTGGGAATCATGTGTTAGTAGAAGTGTTTGTGAAAGTGCTGTGTCATTGTACCCTTGTGTTAATGTGGTAGGACGCATTGGTGTAACATTACTGTGGTGTAGTGTGTTGGGTATGTTGTGTCACTGTTGTGTACCATTGCGCTCCGCTGTGTGTCAAGAGATGTGCTCGCACGTGTCACTATTACTGTGTGTGTCTGAACAGTGTTGTGTATGGTGGGATTGTGTGTGTAACACTGTCATTGTATCTGAAGTGTTGTGTGTTCATGGCACCATGCATTACTGAGCATATGTGCATCCACGCAACTCTTCGTGTCATTGTGAGTATGTGTGTCGTTGTAATTGTGTCATTGTGGTTGTGTTGTCAGGGTGATGTGTGTCTCTCTCTATATGGGACTCTATATATGTTAATAAAATGGTGTCTCTGCAATGTTGTGAATCACCGTGACTGAGTGTGTCACTGCGGTTGTGTGTCACGGGGATAAATTGGCTGTGGGGTTATGAGGGTGTCACTGTGATCGTGTGTGTGTGTGTGTGTCCCTGATACTGTGTGTTCTAGGGACTAAGTCATAGAGACTGCACGTTCTGGTGGATGCGGTTGTGTGTTGGCCTAAGGTGTGTCGTTGTGGTTGTGGGTGCGGGCAGTGCTCGTGTAAGTCCTGGGACTGTGTCTGACGAGTGAGATTCGGTGTGCCCCTGCGATGCCGTGGGTCTCGGCGTGCTCCGGGTGTGTGCACGTCTGTGTGCGTGTCACGGTGATGGTGCGCGCGTGTGGGGGCGATGCTGCGCGTCCCTGGGACAGTGTGTGTGTGCGAGCTATTGCGATTGTGTGTCCGCGTGCTTCGCTGGGTGTCGGGGGAAGGTGCGCGCGTCTCCGGGCCTCCTGCCCGAGAACAGCGGCGCTGCCTTCTGATTGGCTGCAGCCTCGCCAGTGAGAAGCTCGCGAATCCTGCGGTAACTTGGTAACTCGGGAACTCGGCCGCCGCCGACGCCGCCCCGGGGATGGGGGTGGGGAGGGGCCCTCCCCGCGCCGCACTCCGCGCCCGGCCCGCCCGTGCAGCCGACCCTCTCCCCACTGGCGCGCCCACAGTCTGCGGCTCTGTACCCGGGACTCCGTCCATTTCCCCCGCGGGGCTCTGTGCCTCGGCTTCCCGTGTCTCTGCCACTCGCTAGGTCTCGGCGCGGCTCCGTCTTTCCCACGTTGTTCTCTCGCTCCCTCTGTGCCCCTGCCGTCGCGCTCTCTCTGCCTCTGTCTCCCACACCCCGTCTCTGTCTCTTCCAGGGTCTGTCTCGCCATCTCTGCATGCCCTGATGTCTCTCTGTCTCCCCATCGCTCTTCCTGTCTCTGTCTCTCTCCATCTCTGTCCCTCCCTCTGGCTTTGCCGAGCTGTCTCCTCAGTCTCCGTCTCCCCTAACTCTGCCTCAGTCTCCCCAGTTTCGTCTCCCCTTCCCTTGTCTCTCCCACCTCTTGTCTCTGACTCTCCCCCCTTCCCTCCCCCCTCCGCCCTCCCCCACCCCCTTTCTCTCTCACTCCCACAGCCATGCTCAGAATTCACTTTTCATTCTGCGGAGGCAGCCAGGGGACTATTCGCGACTTCATCCTCGCCCCTCCCTGCAGGCCTAGGATTCTGGCAGCAGGCCCCACGCAGGGCAGACTTCAGGAAGGACTTCCCGCCCTGGTTCAGCACCGGAGCTTTATCGCTCGGGCCAGGCGGAGGCCTGGCGGCCCCGTGGCTTCCGGAGGCGCCCGGGCGGGATGAGCTCACTGCTAGTTGGCTTGGATTTCATCAGCTTCCTCTGCTGGAGTTACCCCCGCTCATTTTCCCGCGCGGGCCGCGCGGGCGAATCCTTCGGGTGCCTGCTGCCCCCGAGCGGCGAAATGCGGAAGCACAGGTGCCGCGCAAAAAGTCCACCTTTGCCACTGACCACGTCGCGGGGTTATGAACGCTGCAAATAGGAACCCATTTAATCCTCACAACGACCCCGCTGGGGAACAGACTATCTTAAATTCCATTTACAGTGGGTAAACTGAGGTCAGAGAACTGAGGTTGGCTGCCTAAGGTCACAGCTGGTGAATGGAGCCCTCTGGGGGCTTACACGGGGAGAGAAGGGAATGGGTAAGACCACCAGGATGTCTGTGGTCGGTCATTCATTCATTCATTCATTCATTCAGCAGAGGCTTATCGAGGGCCTCCTCTGGGCCAGGCAATGTTGAAGGCACTGGGAATACAACAGTGAACAGAACAGACAAAAACCCACGTCCCAATCCATGAGGCTGAATCTCTGGTCTAGGGAAGACAGACAATAAAGAACGCAAATAAGAATGCAAAGGGAGTCTTGAAGTCCAGAAAGGAAGCAGGGGAGAGGGCTCAAGAGTGTTGAGGGTGGTCTTATTCTCAAGGGTGACCGAGGAAGTGATAGTTTAGTAAAGGCCCAAAGCAGATGAAGAAGCAAGGAGTGTCCAGACAGAAGGAAGGGCGGGTGCAAAGGTCCTGAGACCAGAGTGGGCATGTCCAGGATGGTGAGAAGCTCCTCTGCAGCTGGGAAGAGCTGGGAGTGAATGAAGAAGGGGAGAGGGATGGAAGGCGAGGTCTGAGAGGGGGTTAAATCCAGATGAAGACTTTAGCTTTTATTCTGACAAGGTGGGAGCCTCTGGAGGGTTCTGAGCAGAGGGAGGTGAGCTGATTTAGTCCTAACAGGCGTCATCTGGCGGTCAAGTGGGAAACAGGCTGTGAACAGAAAGCAGGGAGCCCAGCAAGGAGGTGATCCTTGGGTCAGATCCAAGGGGGAGCCAATGGGATTGGCTGAGGCATTGGGTGTGGATGTGAAGGAAAGAGAGAAGTTTGGGCAACTCCAGGTTTTGGCCGGAGCAGCTGGAAGGAGGAAGGGACTGAGAGAAATATCAATCGTAAATAATGACACACCTACTGTGTACACGACGTCGTTAAATCCTATGGCTATCCTGAAAGGCAGGAAGTAGAGGTAGGAGATGTGGTAGGATTCTGGATTTATTCAGATGTATAGATTTTGAAAGTGAAGTCTACATTACTGGCTCAGTAGCTGTTGGCAGATTCAATGGATCATTGCAGTAACAGCAAAAACATGCAGTGTGTGAGGCACTGTTCTCGGCACTTATCTTATATAATCCTTATGGCATGTTATCATGAGTGCCATTTTCCACATGGGGAAACTGAGTCACGGAAAGATTAAGTACCTTGCCTAGCACAATACTGCTAAGAATTGTAATAGACTTGTCAGAGAGGTGGTATAGTGAGCTCTGGAGTCGAAAGATCCCTACAGGCTCAAATCCCAGCTGGACGGGTGACTCTGGGCAACTCACAGCATCTCTGGGCTTTAGTGTCCTGCTTTGTAAAGTGGTTGTTTAGAAGGGCTTTGGGATGTGCTTAGAAGATAATTCATGCAACAAAAGTGAGGCCGCCACGTAGAAAATGCTCTTTAAGGGGCACATGGGTGGCTCAGTGAGTTAAGGCCTCTGCCTTCGGCTCAGGTCATGATCCTGGCGTCCTGGGATCGAGCCCCACATCGGGTTCTCTGCTCGGCAGTGAGCCTGCTTCCTCCTCTCTCTCTGCCTGCCTCTCTGCCTACTTGTGAGCTCTCTCTCTGTCAAATAAATAAATAAATAAAATCTTTAAAAAAAATGCTCTTTAAGCACTGTAGTTTAACTAACTGGAATTAAAATAAAAACGTAAATATATGCTGTTTAAATATTAACACGGACTCTCTTTCAGGGTTGGAGATGTGGCTGTAGGCAAGCCAGTTGGGACTTTAAAGCAATCATGATAAAACAAATACTCTACTTTATCTTGTGCCACCTCATCCAGGCAGGACCCGCTGGTTGCTTCCTTGCCTCTCTCCAGCCTCATAGGAGATCATCTGCTATGTACCTCAGCCTGAGGTGTTTGCGCCAGAGAATATGTCACTCTTTACTTCCTTCTGGGCTTGGCTGGGTCTACCTGATTCTCCTTTTCCACCTTGCTGCTAGTGAACGGAGGGAGCCACCGTCTTTCTTTCCTTCACCTGGGTCGCCCCCGTATTCATCTGGCTTGTCTGCCTCCACGTTTCACTCTGGTCTCTGCTCAAACGTCACCTCCTCAGAGAAGCCTTCTGGAGCCATCTCTGTCCTGTCACCCAGCCTTATTTTGCTCCGCAGCGCTCTTATTAACATATTCATTTGTTTAGCTATGTAGGGTCTGTCTTCTCTTGGAGAAAGTGAGCTCCACGGGGACAGGGACAAGCCTCCAGGACAGCTGTACGTTCTGATCTCCGTTTCACAGTCGGAAAACCAGAACGAGGCCGGGCACGGAGAGGGCTTTCATGGTTCAAGTACTGTTCTTTGAACGAATGCTTGTCCCGCGTGTAAAGCGGCAAGGAGTGCGCCACAGCGGCTCCTGGTGGCGAGCGGGAAACTCGTTCCGCGAAAGTCGGTCCGCTTGGCTGTCAAATTTCCTACCAGATCTTCACGTAGTTTGGGAACTATGTACTGATGCTAGAACTTAACTCCATTTCACGTACAAACACAAGGTATTTTTAATGGTGTCTTTTTTTTTTTTAAAAAGATTTTATTTATTTATTTGACAGAGAGAGATCACAAGTAGGCAGAGAGATAGGCAGAGAGAGGAGGAAGCAGGCTCCCCGCTGAGCAGAGAGCCGGATATGGGGCTCTCTCCCAGGACCCTGGGATCATGACCTGAGCCGAAGGCAGAGACTTTAACCCACTGAGCCACCCAGACGCCCCTATTTCCAAAGTTCTTTAATACGTTGTTGAGACAAAGGCATAACATACACCCTTTCCTAAAACCCACAAATCCCAAGTGTAAAACTCCACGTCATCAGCTCTCCAGGGAAAGGGATAAAACAGGACAAGCTCCAGCCTCTTCCCAGGAGGAGGCCCTTTCGAGTCCCTCCCCCCTGGACCATCATTATCCTCGAATCTTTTTTTTTTTTTTTAACTTTATTTATTTGAGATAGCGAGAGAGGGAACGCGGGCAAGGGGAGTGGGAAGGGGAGACGCAGGCTTCCCACCGAACAGGGAGTCCGACGAGGGGCTCCATCCTAGAACCCTGAGATCATGACCAGAGCCCCCCAGGAACCCCATTATCCCCGATTCTAACAGCAGAGGTGACTTTTGCCTGTTCCAGAACTTCCTATCAGTAGAATCACACGGTATGTGCTTCTTTGTGTCCGTCTGGCTTTTGCCACTCGCCATAATGTTCCTAAGATTCGTGCATGCCGCTGAGCGTGGGGAGAGATGGTTCATTTTTCCGGCTGGATGGTCTCCCCCTGTGTCAAGACACCGCAGTGAGAATATCCACTGCCCCGCTGATGGGCGTTCTGGTTGCTTCTGATTTGGGGTGGTATCAGTTTTGCTCAGTGCGGCCACCACCAAGCAGCCCAGACTGGATGGCATGAAGCAACAAAACTTTCTTTTCTCATAACCCTGGAGGCGAGAAGTCCTACCTCAAGGAGCCAGCAGGCTTGGTTTCTTCTGCAGCCTCTCTCCTGGCCTCGAGGATGGCTGTTTTCTCCCTGTGGCCTCCCACGGGCTTGTATATTCTGAGTGCGTTTATACTAATCTCTTCTTATAAGGACACCAGTCACCTGTGATTAGGGCCCACCCTAATGACCTCATTTTCGCTGAATTACCTCTGTAAAAGGCCGATGTCCAAATTAGGTCACATTCTGAGGCCCTGGGGCGGGGGTTGGGTGTTTGACACGTGAATGGGGAGGCGACACAAATCAGCCCAAGAGGGGCAATTATGTTAAAGCTGCTATGAACATCTAACCCCCTTTTTATTTATTTTATTTTTAAAATTTTTTTTAAAAATTAAAAAAAAGATTTTTATTTATTTATTTGACAGAGAGAGATCACAAGTAGGCAGGGAGGCAGGCAGAGAGAGAGAGAGAGAGAGGGAAGCAGGCTCCCCGCTGAGCAGAGAGCCCGATGCGGGACCGATCCCAGGACCCCAAGATCACGACCTGAGCCAAAGGCAGCGGCTTAACCCACTGAGCCACTCAGGCGCCCTAACCCCCTTTTTTAAAAAAAAGATTTTATTTATTTATTTGACAAAGAGAGAGAGCACAAGCAGGGGGAGCAGCAGGCAGAAGGAGAGGAAGAAGACTTGTCCTGGAGCAGGGAGCCCGATCCCTGGACCCTGGGTTCATGACCTGAACCCAAACTAGCTACCCAGGCGTCCCGCTGCTACGAACATTCTCATAGGTGACATGTCGCTTGGTGAATGTGTGCATGCATTTCTCTTGGGTCGATCCTGACGAGTGTGTTTGCTGGCGCCTAGGGTGAGTGTTCGCATCCAACCATAGCTGAAATTGCCCAGAGGTTACCCCACAGTCGCGGCGGCATTTTGTATCCCCCTCCAGCGGTGGGCAAGGGTCCCCGCGGCTGCACAGGATCTTTACTACCGCTTGACCTTGTCAGGCCTTTGCACCTGAGACATTCTTTTGTGGGTAGACACAAAGTGTTATTGCAGGGTTTCAGTATATCATGAATTTTCCAGGGAGTCCCCTACTTGTGTCAAGGGAAAATTGTGCTACGTTGTGTTCAGAAATCAACCGAGGGTGATGCATCATTCCGGATCATCACATCACGCCTGCAACCCTGCTCCTGCTGTCAAAGTCACACCCGAGGAGCTCACCACAGCCACCAGCTGCGGTATTCCAGGGTCCCCGGGAAGACACACGTGGAAGACTGTACTGCACACGCGCCTGCGCATGCGCTCAGCCCTTTTTAGAAATCTCCCCTACCCGCAAAAGGATGTTGTTTGATTAGCAAGCGTTCCAACACCCAAGCGTATTCGTTGTAAGAGCTGAAAGTGTTTGACTACTTCTTTTTTTTTTTTTTTTTGCGTTTGACTACTTCTTGACGATTTCCAGGATTCACGTGTGTTGCTTTATTATAAATTTCTTCCCTTCGATTTCTGTAAGTTCTCCTTTATGGTCAATTTAGGTTATTATACTAAAAATGATGTGTATAGGGGTGCTTGGTTGGCTCAGTCTGAAGAGCATGCGACTCTTGGTCTTGGGGTCGTGTGTTCGAGCTCCAGGTTGGGGGTAGGGTTTATTTAAGTTAAAAAAGAAAAAAAAATGGGATGCTTCAGTGAAGCATTGACCTGCTCACGTCATGATCCTGGGTTCCTGGGATGGAGCCCTGAATTGAGCTCTCTGCTCAAGGGGAGTCTGCTTCTCCTTCTCCCTCTGCCCCTCTCCCTGCCTCGTACCCCGTCTTTCAAAAGGATGAATAAAATCTTAAAACGAAAAAAAAAAAAGATGTATGTAGGTAGGACATACTGTGTAGGCATTTCATTTAGAGGGGAGTACAAGTGGTATTTTGCAAGGAGTTTGTGTCATAAAGCATATTTGGGATAGGATGGAGTTGGGTCCTGCTGGGCTAATGGTTTGGGGACACCGAAGCTCTGGGAGAACGAGGTTGCTTTAGTGATTCCATATGTATTGAGAACTACTGTGGCCTTGTGCTGGACGGTTCTGGGGACTCAGTGGTGACAGCAAAAACCCCAGCCCTGCCCCTGGGCAGTGAGGACTGGGGTGGGCAGGACTGGGATGTGAGAATCAGGGCGGTGGCGGGGGATGGGGACAGCCCAGAGTGGCACCTGACCAAGCTGGGGGTAGGAGGGTTTCCTGGGGGAAGTGACCTTAGCGCTGAGCCTGGTGGAAGAGGTTTCCAAGCAGGAGGACTAGCCTGTGCCACCGCCCAGGACCCAAAACATTGTTCTGTGGGCCTGGAGCAACATTCCTTAAGATTGATTCCCTTGGATCTTTCTGGTGTGCAGGGCTCTACGGAGGGCTGGGCCACGTGAAAGCTTGCAAGACCCTCGGACTAAGTTCCAATCCTGGCCCTGCCGCTGCTGTCGCCAAGATGCCTTCATCAGGAACCTGAGAATGGGACCATCTCTGGAATAAGGGCCTTTGCTGGTGAATTTCAATTAGGGATCTTGAGAAGTGATCATCCTGGATCAGGGAGGCCCTACACCCCACAATGGGTGTCCCTGGAAGAAACAGAAAAGGAGGAGACACAGAGCCACGGAGAGGAAGGCCACGTGAAGACCCAGGCAGAGATCGGAGTGATGCGTGTAGCCACCGAGAAGGGCTGGGACAGGTCCTAGCGCAGAGCCTAGGGAAGGGGCAAGTCTGCCCACACTTTGATTTCGGACTTGTGGCCTCTGGAACTGTGGAGAGATACACGTCTGCTATTTCTAATTTTTTTTTCAATTCATTTGACACAGAAATAGAGAATACGAGTAGGCAGAGCGGCAGGCAGAGGGAGAGGGAGAAGCAGGCTCTCCGCTGAGCAGAGAGCCTGATGCGGGGCTTGATCGCAGGACCCTGGGATCATGACCTGAGCTGAAGGCAGAGGCTTAACCGACTGAGCCACCCAGGCGCCCCATTTCTAAATTTTTAAAAACATTTTATTTCTTTCTTTCTCTATTTATGAGAGCGTGAAAGGGAGAGTGCGTGGGCACACTTGGGTGGGGGGAGGGGAAGGTACAGGCGGGAGGGGGGAGAATCTCTAAGTCTCTAAGCGGACTCCCCGCTGAGCTGAGCACGGACTGGATGCGGGGCTGGATCCCAGGACTCTGAGATCATGACCTGAGCCCAGACCAAGAGTACAATGTTTCACCCACTGCGCCCCCCTCCTGCCCATCCCCGCTGAGTGCCCCACTTATGCTGGTGTAAGTCATACAGTTTGTGGTTGTTGGTTACTACCAAGCAGCTGTGACCCACTGTGCAGGGGAGCCTCAGTGAGCCTGTCTTCCTCTCTGTAAAATGGGCATCAAGAAGGCCTATCAGACCGTGAGGTAGATGCAAAGGGAGCAGCCCTTTAGGCAATAAGGCAGCAAACGTCTGTGACTGTGACCTGTCGCCAGAGGCCTTGGTCTGGCCAGGGGTGTTTCAGGTAATAATAAGACAGTTAAGGGGCACCTGCGTGGCTCAGTGGGTTAAATGACTGATTCTTGGTTTCAGCTCAGGTCGTGATCTTGGGGTCATGAGATCATACCCCGTGTAGGGCTCGGTGCTCAGAGCAGAGTCCAGAGTCCCCTTGGAGTTTCTCTCTCCTTCTCCTTCTGCCCCTCCATCCCCCCTCCCCCATCTGTCTCTCCCTCTCAAATAAATAAATCTTAAAAAAAAAAATGAGTAACGTTAAGCATACCCACTGTGTGCCAGACACTGTTCTAAGAGCCTTTTGCTGCCATCAAACAACACACATTTATTCTCTTACAGCTGTAAGAGAGGTTCTGTAAGAGAGGTTGCAGAAGCAAACCTCCCTGGGCCAAAATCAGGGTGTCAGCCTGGCCACACTCCCTGGGGAGGCTCTGGGGAGAATCAGTCCCCTGACCTTTTTGAAACTTTTCCCAGCGGCATTCCTCACATTCTTTGGCTTGTGGGTCCTTCTTCCATCTTCAGTGGCAGCCACATGATATGTTGCCCCTCCCTCTGCTTCCCTCTTATAAGGACCCTTGGGATTACAGTGGGCTCCTTGAAATGGTCCAGGATCTTCGCCTTATCTCAAGATTATTATTTTTTTTAACATTACAACACAGATGCAACTGAAGGTGGAATCTTTTTTTTTTTAAAGATATTTATTTATTTATTTATTTGACAGAGAGAGAGAGATCACAAGTAGGCAGGGAGGCAGGCAGAGAGAGAGAGAGGGAAGCAGGCTCCCCGCCGAGCAGAGAGCCCGATGCAGGACTCGATCCCAGGACCCTGGGATCATGACCTGAGCCAAAGGCAGAGGCTTAACCCACTGAGCTAACCAGGCGCCCCAAAGACAGAATCTTACTGTACTTTTCAGCATCCCTCTTTCATTCCACCCCCACAAGCAACGGATATATGCATATATGCATGTGTGTGAAAATGCCACTTTTTAGCCAGGGAGAGGTGACTCAGACTACATAACCCTTGGGCCATTGAACTGGGAAAGATTGAAAGTGTTAAAACACTGTGTTAGCGAGGTTGTGGGGAAACACGCACTCTGGCCTCCCTTGGGTGAGTGGAAGTGGGCATGGCTTTTTTGCTGAGCCGCCAGCATCAGAGGAGGCTGTCCTGTGAGGCAGATGAAGTACGAGCCTCCAGATGTCTCGTCCAACAGAGCCAGCACTCTGTCCAACACCCTGGATGGTGCTCTTGTCTTATACTTTTTTTCACTCTCTGTTTCAAGAGGGCTTCCGACCTTCTAGACACTTCAGACCCTAAACTACCTGTGTCCGCCGTGGTTTATTTTTACTGAAACATCATAATGTAAATTACCTTTTGATCTGGGAATTTGTCTACCTAGAAGTCATAATGATGGTCTCCATGTATTGAGAACTTAACAATATCTCAGGCCTCACGCCAAGCACTTTCTGTGTTTTCATTCATTAATCCACTCACTTCTGCACTACAGACCCAGTAGGGAGGTGTTATAGTATCTCCTTCACAGATGAAGTTGAACTCCAGAAAAGTTCGATACATCGCTCAAGGTCACGCGGTTGGTAAGTGATAGATCAGGGTCACGTGGTTGGTAAGTGATAGATCTGAGATTCAAACCTGGGCCTTCTGGTTTCAGAGTCTGTGGTCTTAATCATGATATCAGGAGTCCTTTTTGAGCAAGCTTATGGGTCATGCACTTACAAAGATGTGTGCCCAGAGAAGTTCAGTGTAGCATTGTCGGCCATCTCCCCAATTTGGAAACAACTCAAAACATCCATGAGACCAGGCAGGGCGGATTATGGCCCATCTCTAGGACAGAATATCACACAGAAGTTTTTTTTTTTTTTAAAGATTTTATTTTTATTAACAGAGAGAGATCACGGTAGGCAGAGAGAGGGGAAGGGAAGCAGGCCCCCTGCTGAGCAGAGAGCCCGATGCAGGACTCGATCCCAGGACCCTGAGATCATGACCCGAGCCGAAGGCAGTGGCTTAACCCACTGAGCCACCCAGGCGCCCACACAGAAGTTTTAAAGGTTGTCAATCATCCATTGCTTAAATAAAGATACATGATCTCAGCGTAGTATATATGGTTTTGTTTCATAAGAAGGGAGGAAATAGTCGTAACGGAGATTGATCCATTCATAAATACATTTTTTTTGTGTGGGGAGGAGATAGCTTACTGTGTATGAGGCCCTGTTGAAGGCACTGGGGATGCAGCAAGTTATAAAAAGAGGAGATACAGGGGAGCAGACAGGCAGAGAAGAAGAGAAATAAGACACTGGGTAGTTTAGAGGGTGAATGGTAAAATGGAAAACTAGAGTGGGAAGAAGAAAAGGGATGGGAGATTTTGCAATCTCCAGAGAGGCAGCTTCAAGGAAGTCCTGTTAAGTGGGCCTAACATCTGAATAAAGACCTGAAGCAGTAGATAGTGAACTTGGCAGAAATTTGGGGACTTCCAAAAAAATTCGGTTGTATATGTAGAAAAGGTCTTTGAAAAGCTGTTAACAGTAACCTTATAAGGGAGCAGGGATTAGAAGGTGCTTCCACTCTTCCTGGTTTGAGTCTCAAGATAAAATTGCCAGCAACCTCAGGGAATCTGGTCTGCCCACTTGTAACTGTCAACGCTTTTTATCAACTGTAATGATAGGTTCATTACATCGAATTTTTGGTTAATGTGTGTAACCCCCTGGCCTCTGTAACAAAATCCAGCGGATCCCTCTCTGAGCTTCCTTCAGTCCCTGTAATGCAAGACACTCACGCACCACAGGGCCTTTGCACAGGCCGTGTTGTCGGCCTGGACAGCCACCGCCTGTTATCCGGAGGCCTCTCTGTAAGGTATCTCCCACATTTCTGTATCTGTTATTTCGTATTTACTTATGCCTCCCCTCACCAGCTCATCTCTTTGACCCCCTTCCTCCCCATGCACTGCACCTTCCCCCAGCCTGGCACTCAGTGCAGATTTAGAGAATGCAGGAAAGATTCAATCGGTTGAAATTCTTAAGCTTCTACTCTAAGGTTTCATTGGCAGGAGCGTAAGGGATTCCCCAGCCACCCCCAGCACAATCTGGCATCAGGAGTCTTTGCCTCGTGCCTGGTATCTATTTATTGGAACCAGGAAAGAGGAAGCAGGTAAAGGCCGGAAAGGGGTTGTTGTCTCCTTTCCCCGGAAGGAGGTAATCTAGGCCAAACGAAGTTGAGCAAGCTTCCAGAATACCCCCGCGGACCACCTAGACACACTCCCACCAGCAACCGAGGGGGCGCGGCGCCTTTAAGGTTCCCGGAAACGGGCCGGCAGGACCGGAAGTGGCCCTCTTTAGTTCCCCTCTTCACGTGGTGCGGGCGGGAAGTGACGCGAACGGCCCGGGAGCTGCGGACGCGGAGGCCGACGGAGCCGGAGTAGCGGACGCTGCGGGGTCTCCGGGACAGGTGACCGGGGGAGGGGGTCGGGAGCGCTCCCGGAGGGGGCGGGGCCTGGCGTCCCACGTGGGGGGAGAGGGAGCGGGTGCGGGCGGGGCAGCGTACTCTGCGGGGGGCGGGGACAGGACGCCCACATGGGAAGCTGGAGGGGCCCAGGTGGGGCGGGACGTCGGCGGGTGGGCAGGACCCGGGCGGGCCGGGCTGTGGGTGGGGCCGGGGCGTGGGTCTGAAAAGTTGTGCCCGTGCTGGGGGCGGAGCCAAAGTGTGGCCCAGAGAGCTAGGGGGCGGGGCCAGAAAGTTTCGCCTGAGCGTGGAGTGGCTCCAGATCGTCGACCCTGACTTCCGAGGGTGGGGCCGGGGTCAAAAAGTTGTGGGTGGCAGGGGCGGAGCCAGGGTGCTGGCGGGGCATGCTGAAGGTGGAGTCAGAAAGTTTTGCCGGGTGTCTGAGCGTCCGCGCGGACGCTGGGGGCGGGGCCAGAACCTCGGAGGGGGTACTGGGGGCGGGGCCATAGCTTGACACGACGAGGCGGGGCTGGGAGGCAGGGGGCGTGACCGGGAGGCTGGCTGGTCAAATCGGAGGCGGGGCCGGTGTAATAACGCGAGAGTAGAGGGCGTGTTCAGGCTGTTGCTGTGGGACCCAGGGGGAGGGGCCTGGGGGAGGGCTGGGAGAGTCAGAAGCGGGGTCTAGTTAAATACGCGCGTGTGGGCGGGGTCAAGGGATTAGCGGGAAAGGCGGGGCGGAGAAAGTTGGTCCTGGGGTGGGGCGGGGCCTTGGCCTTCCCGACCCGGTAGAGGCTGGAGCTTTTCCCTGCAAAGGCGCGCGCGGGCGGGGAAGTTTTGTCTGCGTCGGGGCAGGTGGAGTATTCCCTGGGTTGAGCCAAGCCCAGGAAACCTCGCCAGTGGACACCGGGCCTGTTTTGGGAATCTGCGGGGTTGTTGAGGAGGCAGCGGTACCTTTCTCCGGACGTTGGAGGCGGGGCTTGGACATCCCTGAGGGAGGCGTGGGTTTAAAGTGCTCTCCCAGGGTCAGGGCAAGGTGTAGGGTTCGAGCTTGTTTTTGTGTGGGGTTGTTTTGAACCGTTCCTGGGAAAGAGGTGGGTTTAGACGGTTCACGGGGATGGAGGGGCACCGGAGTGGGCAAAGAAAGGTGGGCCTAGAATCTTCTTGTACAGATAGGGAGCGGGAGGATGTGTCTAAAGCACTCCGGAGATGGAGGCCTGGGTTAAAACTCCCAGCACCGGGGTCTAGAGGCTGGGCTAGAATCTTGTTTTGGAAGGGAGCAGTGTTGGGATGTTTCCTTAAGCTGTAGGGTGGGACCAGAGCTTTCTTTCCCAAGGTGGGTGCGACTCTAGTGTTTAAGTAGGGAATGGGCACAAATGTCCAGAAGGTGGTGGACTCTAGATTTCTCCCGGTAGGGGTCGGGCTCGCACAAGAAGAGGGAATGGTGGTGAGGACTAGAATTCTCTTGGGGGTGCAGCTGGGGTTGTTCATGTGCATGTGTGTTTGGGGGGATCCTGGGGATGGGTGAGACGGAAGCAGATTGGGGAGACATTGGCCTTAGTCCTTTTGTTCCCTTTGCCTTCAGGAACCCCCAGTGCTGTGTCCAGATTCTACAGGGGAAGGTTGCTGTGACCCTGGCCCCACCTTGCCAGTGGAATGGTGAGATGGAAAGTGGGCTCTCTAGAATCTACGCTTTGGGTCAGGGGCTTGGGAGGAGGGGACCCAGGACTCAGACCCTGGATCCAATGGCACTGGGTTGGGTATAAGTTTTTCTTATGTTCTCAGTTGTCTCCTTCTTTCAGTCAGCCACACTGGATCTGAAATCGAAGGAGGAGAAGGATGCCGAGTTGGACAAGAGGATCGAGGCTCTTCGGCGAAAGAATGAGGCCCTCATCCGGCGCTACCAGGTGCCCTAGCCCTGCCCTGGGAGACCCCATCCCCTCTCCTCCCCGCAGTGAGTTTCCCTCACCTCTCCCTTCAAATCTTTTCATGGCTCCCCATCACTCTCAGGATAAAAGCCAAAGGCCTTAGCCTGCCATTCCTTCTTTCATTCCATCGTTCCATCGTTCATGCAGGAATACTTCCGGGGCCTTCACTGCCAGGCTCTAGGCTGAGTGTGGCTGGACACACAGCTATGACTGAGACATCCGTGAGGTTATTCCAGACTTTACAGTCCAGAGTTCACAGTCCAGTAGGAGCACCGGCTGTTCCTCAGGCAGTGATGACCTGCAGTAGGCTGGGTTAAACCACAGGTGTTTAGAGGTCAGGCGGGAGCCAAAGGGGGCTCTTCACCCAGTGTGGGGGATGCTTGGGAGGGCTTCCTGGAGGAGGAGATTCTGAGACCCGAAGGGTGAGTTAGCCAGCTGGAAAGAAGAGCCGTATGTGTTTCAGGCGGAGGGAACAATTTTCTGTAGAAACTCAGAGCTTAAGGTTGGAAGGTCAGTGGAGGGATATTGACCCTGGCAGCCAGACTGGGAGTTTGGACTTTCTCTTGAGGGCACCGGGGAGCCCTGGAGGGCTTTGGAGCAGTAGCAGGATTAGGTCAGAGTAGCCTTTTAGGAAGAGCCCCCTGGCTGCTGTCTGGTGTTGGTTGGGAGGAGGGTATACTGGAGCTCAGAGACCAGGGAGGAAGGAGAGGAGGTGCGGGGCGTGTGACAGGGCTTTTGGGAGGGCTCAGTGACAGGCTGTGAGGAGCGAGAGGTCACGATGCGGCCCAGGTCTTTGTCAAAAGTGCCAGGGTGGTTGGTGGATCTCTTCCTGAGAAGAGGCCTGAGAGGAAGAATGGGTTTCATTTATTCATTTTTCATGCACTCATTCGTTTATTTAAAAAAAAAAAAAAAAAAAAAGAGGCATATTGAGTTTCTGTTGCGTGTCATGGATGATTCTAGTTTTGGGATATACATCAGTGAACAAAAGAGCCAGATACCCCTGTTCTCAGGTAGCATCTGTTGCATGGGGGAAGGCGGACAATAGGCAAAATACATGTAATGCCGGGTAGTGAACAGGAGAAGGGCCAAGAGAATGGTAGGAAAGGTCAGGGAAGTCTTCTCTGAGAAGGGGACATTTCAGGAGCAGAAACCTGAAGGAGATGAGAGACTAAAGGCTCTCTGGGGTAAGAGTGTTCCCAGCAGAGGGGACAGTAGGCGCAAAGGCCCTGAGGCAGGTCTGAGCCTGATACGTTCTAGGAACAGTGAGAAGGGCAGGGTGAGTGAGGGGGAGAAGGTAGGGGATGAGGTCAAGTGGTCATGAGGCCGGACCCTGTAGGGCCCCATAGATTGTGGGGAAGCCTTTAGCTCATACTCAAGAAATGGGTACCCCAGGAGGCTTCTGAGCTAGAGAATAGCGTGGTGTGGCAGTGGTGGGGAAGATGCTGAACTGACCAGCTTTCCTGTCAAGCTCAGGAGAGAGGCCTAGGTGGGGGCTAGTCTAGGGGGGAGTTCGGGGGCTGTGGGAATCCAGCTGGCACCAGTACCTCTGACACTCTCCTCCTGCTATTTGGTTCTAGGAAATTGAGGAGGACCGGAAAAAAGCTGAACTCGAGGGAGTGGCTGTGACAGCTCCCCGGAAAGGCCGCTCAGTGGAGAAGGAGAACATGGCAGTGGAGGCGGTGAGCTCCGCACTGGGGTGGGGGACTCCTCAGGACAGAGAGGGGGTGAGCATGGAGACCTGGGGCCTGAGAGCTCTCCTGTGCTGGCTGCCTCAGCCCTGGGGCTGGTCTCCAATCTCACCGCTGCTCTCAGGGTTTGGGGGGGTCCCAGTCTCCTCATCCCGGTGACTGTACTTTTCCTCCCTTCCCTCCTCCAGGAGAAGAGCTTGGGTCCCTCCCGGAGGTCTCCTGGGACCTCGCGACCTCCAGGGGCCAGCAAGGGAGGCCGGATGCCCCCCCAGCAGGGAGGGCGGGCAGGCATGGGCCGGACAGCCCGTAGCTGGGAGGCTGGTTCTGGGGAGCAGCCTCGAGGAGGAGCTGGCGGCCGTGGCAGGAGGGGCCGGGCCAGGGGTTCCCCTCATCTCTCTGGAGCTGGAGATGCCTCAGCTGCCGACCGCAAATCCAAGGTAGAATCCCGGGATAGGCTGGGGTCATCCGGCAGAGGCCCTTACCCTTACTGTCTCGTTGCTTTTTGGTCCTACTCAACGTGGACCGGTATCTGTTTGTCTGTCTTTCTCCACCTCTCCATCAGCTTTTTCAGTGCCCCATCTGTTCTTTCTCGCTCTCATTCCTCCCTCCCTCCCCCTGATGGGTGCTTCGTGTGCTCTCCCTGGTTTTTTTTTGTTATCTCCCCTCATGTTGCTCATTCTGGTGCAACGTTTCCGTCCGGTCCATGTGCGCTCGCTCACTCTCTTACTCTGTCCATCTCGCAGCTGGATTTCTTCGTGGGGAGCAGTGCCCCCACGCAATCTGCAATTGCTCTCCCTCCCAGATGCGCGGGTCAGGGGCTGGGAGACTGTCTAGCAGAGCGGCTCAGGGCCCACCTTGGACTTGGGGTCAACTTGGTTCAATTAATTCCCTGCCCTTGGGCAGCTCACTTTCCCCTGGGAGCTTCTGAGGAGAGTAATAAGAGTCAGGTTTCAAGGGTATTGCGAACATTCTGGGACATCAGGCATCGAAGCCCTCTGGGGAAGCACTTGAAGAACATTACTTGCGGGTGTTTATGATTTGCACACGTTAAGCTGTTGTCCTCAAAAGACCTCAGGACACCGTGGCTTAACCCAGGTGGAAGTTTATTTCTCCCCCGTATGCCAAGCTGTGGGAATGCAAACGTCCTCTCTGGCAACTTGGCGGTGTGCTCATCTAAAGTTCTGTTCCCACAGAAGAAAGGGAGAATGGATTGTACGGCGGAGGGGGGGGCACCTCGCCATCTGCCAGATTATTACTGCTGTTACAACATCATTTCTGTGACAGCTGTGGGGTGTTGTGGTCCCTGGCTCCTTTTCCGTGTGCAGGGGTCCCCTAGAAAGATTGGCAGCTGAGATCTATTACAGTGGGAAACGGAGGGGAGGAGGCGGAGGAGACTACATCTGGAGGGGATCAGATGTGGGCTCAGGAGCGATCTGGTCTGTTATAGCCACACCTTACGGTGCCCTCAATTCCTCCAGCATTGAATCCTGATGACAAAGGGCTGCCTACCAGGGACTCCCTGCCTGGGGTTTCCGTAGGTCCCCTCTGCCTCATACAAACCCCAGTTCCAGACCCCAGCAGGAAAGCGGGTGCCCAGTAAATGCCACCATTGGCACAGACAGCTGAGGTGCTTTGAGCTCCCTTCGTAGCTAACCGTTGCCCGGGAATGTGCCGGGAGCCGAATGCCCAGATGCCAGCCCGGAGCCGGCTTGGTGAGCAGGCCTGTCTGCAGAGAGTCTCCGGCCTGCTGTGGTTGTTCCTCTGCGCGGATGCTGACTCCTGGTGTCCCTGTCTCTGTGTCCTGCCTGCCCCCAGGAGTGGGAGGAGCGGCGCCGGCAGAACATTGAGAAGATGAACGAGGAGATGGAGAAGATAGCGGAGTACGAGCGCAACCAACGGGTCAGTGCCCTGGGTGTCCCTGCGGCGGGGTGGAGCCGCCTGGGCCCCCGTGAGCTCTCCAGCCCCTCCTCCCCCACTCCCTGTGCCTGCAGGAAGGTGTGCTGGAGCCCAACCCGGTGCGGAACTTCCTGGATGACCCCCGACGACGCAGTGGGCCCCTGGAGGAGCCTGAGCGGGACCGGCGGGAAGGCAGCCGCCGGCATGGGCGCAACTGGGGGGGGCCTGACTTCGAGCGGGTGCGCTGTGGCCTAGAGCAGGAGCGGCAGGTGGGTGCCAGCAGCCGGGGCACCCTGGGTCGAGCCCGTCTGCCAACGGCCTTCCTTCCTGCAGTGACTGTTGATGGGGGGTGCCGGGGGGTGCCCGAGCACCAGGCCCAGGGTGGCCAAGACAGCGGTGTGGGGGCAGCCTCAGCCCCGAGCTGGTGGTCCGTTCTCATTTGGGCACCGTCGTACTTTCCTCTTTAGCTTTATGGAGCCTTTGGGTGACGTCCTCTCGCGAATGTCAGTAGTGTTTATGGGACCTTTTGGGTGCTGGATATGGACTTAGGTGCTAGGGCTTTTTTTTTTCTTTTTCTTTCTTTTTTAAAGATTTTATTTATTTGAGGGAGAGAGAATGAGCGAGCAAGCACAAGTGGGAGTACTTGGTAGAGGGAGAAGGAGAAGAGACTCCTCGCTGTGCTGGGAACCCAATGGGACTCGATCCCAGGACCCAGAGATCATGCCCTGAGCTGAAGGCAATGACTTTAATGACTGAGCCACTCAGGTGCCCACTGGGACTGTCTTAGGGCCAAGCTACTGCCCCAGTGGAATTGATTCGGGGGGGTGCTGTGTAAACCAACCTGCAGTGGGGTGTCAGGTAGTACAAAAGGTTGTGAAGAAAACTCCAGCAGGGAGAGAAATTAGAGAGGGCGCTACTTGCAAGGGAGCGATCTGGGACGGCCTCTCTGCAGAGGTGCCTCTGGAGCTGACCTGGTTCTAGCCTCCAGGCTGTCGCCCCTTGTGTTGGGCATGGCCCTACTGCTGAGTGCAGCAGGCACATGGGGGCTGGGTGGGCCGGCCTGGGGAATGGGGCCTTGACTGCCTGTCTGTGGGTGGGCAGGGCCGCCGGGCTGGCCTAGGCAGTGCTGGTGACATGACGCTGTCCATGACGGGCCGGGAGCGGTCAGAATATCTGCGCTGGAAGCAGGAGAGGGAGAAGATTGACCAGGAGCGTCTGCAGAGACACCGCAAGCCCACTGGCCAGTGGCGGCGGGAGTGGGATGCCGAGAAGACCGACGGGATGTGAGTGTCCCCTCTGCTTGCCCCCGTTTGGCTCCTTGGCCTTGACCCTGACTTCCCTCTGTCTCTGTCTCTGCCATCCCGGCCGGGCTTGGCTCCCTGGTGCAGGCTGCACTTGGCTCCCCGTGGGTTCGTTCTGGGGCTCAGGTGGCAGACGCTCTCTGGAGAAGTGCTGGGCATGGCATTGGCAGGTGTGCGGGAGGGAGGGGGACACGCTCCCTGCCCTGTTGGCGATGGCGGCATTGCTGTGGTGGGAAACTAAGCTGATCTAGTTGGTGGTTTGTGCAGCGGTGCCCTGGCTAAGGGCACGGATGGAAATTCTAAATAGGGAAGGTGTAAGGACGGGCGGCCGGTGATGGGACCTTCAAACTGCATGCCCGCTTCCCCAACCCACACCCCTCATCCGGGGGGCACCTTTACCCTTATCTGGCCGGGTCCCCTTTCGGGCCCCAGGAAGCAGCCCATTAGTCCAACTTCAGGCGAAGCTCTTCCTTGTGTCATTGACAGGAGGGCTGGTGTCCGGACTGAAGAGCCAGCCAGCAGTCATCGATAGATCTGCAGCTGGAGTTTATTTATTTATTAATTTTATTGGGGGAGGCGGGGACAGAGGGTGAGACAAAGACAGTCCTCATGCAGACTCCTTGCTGAGAGCAAAGCCCCATGTGGGGCTTGATCCCATGACCCCAAAATCATGACGGGAGCTGAACTCAAGAGTCGAACGTCCAGCCGACTGAGCCCCCACCCCCGGTGCCCCTGCCATTGTCGTCGTTATGTCGCTGCCTGCCCCGCTGCTCCGGAAGTGCTCACACCAGCCCTGTTCGGTTGGTGTTTGCCGGACAGAGAGGCTGTTGGCTGTGTGCCCAGTGCACAGAGCGTTCATTTCTGGATCAGGGGCAGAGCTTGTGCAAGTGCGAGACTATGTTGCACAGATACTGTAGCTGACCCTTTGGAGGCTTTTAGGGAGACCTTGTCAGGGTTCGTCCCTTGTGTCTCTGAGGCAGCTTGCAGTCGGTCCATTAGCCCATGCGTGCTTTGATTTCCATAGCTTTTTTTTAAGATTTTATTTTATTTTATTATTATTATTTTTTAAAGATTTTATTTATTTATTTGACAGGCAGAGATTACAAGTAGGCTGAGAGGTAGGCAGAGAGAATGAGGAAGCAGGCTCCCTGCTGAGCAGAGAGCCCGATGCGGGGCTCGATCCCAGGACCCTGGGATCATGACCTGAGCCGAAGGCAGAGGCTTTAACCCACTGAGCCACCCAGGCGCCCCCAAATTTTATTTTTTAAGATTTTATTATTTAAGATTTTATTTATCTATTTGATAGAGATATAGTGAAAGAAAGTACAAGCAGGGGAGTAGCAGCCAGAGGAGAAGCAAGCTCCCCACTGACCAGGTAGCCCGATGTGGGGCTCGAATCCAGGACCTTGGGATCATGATCTGAGCTGAAGGCAGACACTTAACCAACTGAGCCACCCAGGCGCCTCAGCAAAAAAAAATTTTTTTTTTAAGATTTTGAGGGAGAGCAAGAGCATGCACGGCTAGTTGTGGAGGGTAGAGGGAGAGGGAGAAGCAGGCTCCCCACTGAGCAGGGAGCCCCACACAGGGCTTGATCCTGGTATCCCACCAGGCTCGTGACCAGAGCTGAAGGCAGATGCTTAACCGACTGAGCCACATAGGCAAATATTTATTGAGTCTCTGATCTGTGTCATGAAGGGTGATGGCAATACAGTGATGAACGAAACACTTCTGCCTTCAGGGAACCTCGAGTCGAGTTGGAAAGGTAGAAACTCGATCCAGGGGCAGGTCACAAAGAACAGCAAAGAATACGGAGAGGGATGGAGGCTCTTGTTTTAGACTTTGGTGATATATCTAAAATAACATGTGATTATGTTAGGGGTTTAGGAGGGTCTGAGCTGAGGCCTGGAGAGGTGAGTGTGCAGGCCACAGAAAAGTCTGGGGAAGTGTCCCAGGAGCAGCAGGTGCAAAGGCCCTGAGGTGGAGCTCTGTGTGGTAGGAGACTCTGCTTAGCCAGGGAGATGGGGACAGTGATAGGAACAGAGGCCAGACTGGAAGCTAGAGATCATGTACTTCCTAAATTTTTGTTGTTTTGGGGTCAAATACTGACTTTTTTTCTATTTGTCTCTAGAATGCCAAGTTTGCCTCTTGCCCGTCCCCTGATTCTGTCTGCCTTCTAATCAGTGACCTCCTCTGGTTGACCATCTCTCCTTCTATGATCTTGATTTTTGACCCCGGCCCCCATCTGTCTCCCTATCTCTTCCCACCCCTCTTGCTCCCACTGTTCCCCCAGCTGCGTGCTCACCCCCTTTCTCTTTTTCCCAGGTTCAAGGATGGCCCAGCTGCTGCGCTCGAATCATCCCACCGCTATGGTGAGTGGGTGTCCTGGGGCGGGGGGAGCAGCTGGCAGGGCCCGGCACAGGGGTGACTTTGTGCCATGCCCCTGTCCCCAACTCCTCCCGGATTCTGTTGTAGATGACCAGGCCTGGACGCGGCCCCCCAAACCCCCCACTTTCAGGGAGTTCCTGACTCAGCACAAAGCTGAGGTCAGCCGCAGGAGGAGGAAGAGTAGCCGACCCCAGACCAAGGCAGCCCCTCGTGCCTACAGGTGCGGGCACCCCTTCCTTCAGTGTGTGCACACCCCCGCACCCTCAGCAGGGCTTCTGGCTTGATCCGTGGTGGTTCTGACTCCTGCACGTGGGAGCATGTCTGTGCTGTCTCACACCTGTCTTTTCTTGGTGCTCAACTCTCTGTGGGTCTGGCTCTTGTTTCTGGGGAGTTCAGGCCTAGCTCTCTGCTTTACCTCCATCTCTCCCTTCATCTCCCATTTGCTCCTCTTCTGCCACCTGGCGCCCCTCCATCTGTCTGTCCCTGACACCTGGGGACACACCCCCCCATTTCCTCCTCAGCTCTCCCATGTGCTGGCTTTGCTCCTGGAAAGCTCCAGCCTCCTCGCGCCCTGAGTTGAATTTGGTAGCTTTTCTCCGGGGGAGGACCTGGAGGTGAGATGCCCCTTCTTCCTGGCCACCCGGGCCTCATCTCTTTCCTCTGTCCCCTCCAGTGACCATGATGACCGCTGGGAAACGAAGGAGGCAGTGTCCCCGGCCCCTGAGGCCCCCCAGCCCACTGCCCCTGAGGAGACGGCCACGCAGGTAGGGCGGGCTCTCGTCGCTGGGGAGGGGGCCTGGGGGTGCTTGGGGCCCACCTCCTCTCCCCGATCTGCCTTGTGTTCCCCACAGCCACTGGAGACCCCAGCTCCTCCTGTCCACCGGCCCCCTGAGGATGAGGGGGAGGAGGACGAGGGGGAGGAGGACGAGGGGGAGGATGAGGAGTGGGAAGATGTGAGTGAGGAGGAGGAGGAAGAAGAGGAGGTCGAGGAAGAAGAAGAAGAGGCTGATGATGAGGAGGAAGAACCAGCCCAAGACCACCAACCCCCGGAGACAGAGGCCACCAGAAACCCTACGGGAAGCCACACCGGAAGTCCCACCGGTGAGCAGGCTGACACAGAGCCGTCAAGGCCAGAGAAGCCCCCACCACTGCCCCAGGCCCCTGCCACGCCTTCTAGCCCCTTTTCACCCCCTGGGGACCACCAACCCGTGTCTGACTGGGGTGAAGAGATGGAGCTGAATTCTCCCCGGGATGCCCACCCGGCTGGTGTCCTGTCCCTGGGCGAGGCCTGGCCTTTTGGAAATGCATGAAGTTAGCTGCTTGTGTGTGTGCGCACGCGCTCCGGGGGTGCACTGGCTGTGGGGAGTGTCTGGGGCTGGGCCCCGGGACCGTGGGTGCCCCACCGCCCTGGTGGCTGGGAAGACAGCCCATGCCTGTCTCTGGAATGCCCCGTCCCCAATAAAGAGTTCAAGTCCTCAAATGATACTCCCCAAGTGTGTCCTTGAACACCTCTCTCTCCCCCAGGGCCTTCTCTCTGTGTCGGGGAGAATTGGGAGGGGTAGGGACTTGACTGGGCCTCCTCCTTCCCCAGGAGGTGACCAGCCAGCCCCTGCCTCCCTGGAGAGTGGGCCCAGCCTCCCGGGAACCCAGAAAGCTGAGGAGGAAAGGTCTGACGCAGCTCCAGGTGGGGGAGTGGACGGGGCCCAACGGGGCCAGCTTCCTTCCTCTTTTTCTCCCTCTGGCGCTGAGGGGAGGGTTTGGGGAGAGTAGGACAAGAGTGGAGCTGGGTATGTGGGGCATAGCTGTGGACGTGGGGGTGAGGCTACAGTGCTAGGATCCTGCTAGACTGGGGCCAAGGTCAAGGCGGTGGAGCTAACTGGAGAATCTCGTGCTAGGGGATTGAATGGAGGAGGGAGGGGGGCTGTGAGGAGGTGGAGCCGAGATGGGACTGCGATTTGGAGGCAGACCCCGGTGTCTGGGGATGTCCTCTAAAAGTAATGGGGTGGGGCTAGGTTCAAGGGGGCGGGGCTGAGGGCAAAATTAGGAATTTAAATAGGAGAGGGGTAGAAATACAGATTTAGCTGAGGGCAGGATTGGCGTTTTGAGGTCTAACCACGTAGGATAAATTAGAATAGAAACGCAGACCCCCATGAGAATATTGGGCCCAAGGCTGCTTCCACCTCCATCTAACTAGGTTGCAATCCAGGAACCTCCCCAGGGGCGGGGTTAGAGTTTGGGGCAGAGCCAAGGGAGATCTGGTCAGCACTCTTCGTGGGCAAGGGCAGAGAGGGACAGGTCCAACAGGGCGGGCGTGATGGGAGTCAGTTTATGCCTGTGGGAGTGTGAGGGGGGCGGCGGCTGGGGTGTGCGAGGACAGAGTTTAGGGTGACTACAATGATTTCATCGATTGTAAACAGGCTTCTTTTGGGGTGCACGCAGCTTGTGGGTCCTTTGCGAAGATGAGGGGAGTCCGAAACCCATAAACCATTTAGCACGGGGCGACTGCAGCCGGGCTTAGTTGGGATCAGAGACAGAACTGGACGGGGCGGGGGAGGAGGTGTCCTGGTGGAGGGTTGGGGAGACCGTCCCTCCGCTGACTGCCTCTTCTTTCCTCAGAGGCGGGCACCGAGGGCCAGGAGACCGCGGAGATCACCGACTTCCAGAGGGTGCGTTTCTGCAAGGTGGTGGCTGCCGCTCCGCCACCGGGGGCCGCCCGCTGACCGCACCCGCCGACTGTGGCCTCCGCGCTCTGCACTAACCTCCTGCCGCCTTGCGCCTCTGTCCTCTGCTTCCGTCACACTCCCGCCAGAAGAGGGTTAAATGTAAGGGGGGCGGAGCCAGGGAGCGTGAACGGGGTGGGGCCAGGGCAATAGTTCAGTCTCACGCTTCGGGGGGCGCCGTGGCACCGGGAGGGCTGAGACGCCCCTAATCACCCACCTAATGGAAGCCATGGGGTGATAGATGCCGGTCCCCGGGCCTAGATTACTGCCTCCTGGTTTACATCTGGGGCCTGGCAGATAGCCGGTGACTCTTCCACTGGACTCGGAATTACCGGGCCACCGGCCCCATCGCCTATTAAACGCAGTGCTTCCGCTAACCTTTGAACTGTGTTTCTGGCAGGGCAGGCTGGGTTGCTATGCTTGGCGGGCTTTTCCGTGGCGGAAGAGGCGGGAGGAAGGGGGTCTTCCTTTCTCCACCCCCCTGATACGTCTTCCCTCCCCTCCCCTCCTCCCGCAGGCCTCCCCGAATTCCTGAAGACGCTGCTGGGAGGGGACTGAAGCTTCCCCGCCTTGATGGGGTGGGGGCGGCAGGAGGGGGTTAGTCTGGATTCCCAGGCTGCGCTTTCTCTTCCCCGGAGACCGCTCTGAATCCCGTGACTTTAGGGAGAGGGAGAAATAGAGGGTGGTGGGGAGGAGTTGGGGAAGGGGCGTGATTGGGTTGTGGGGCCCAGCTGGGGCTTCGGGGGTGTTTAGGCCTCAGGACACTAAGTACGGAGGAGGTTCGGCCGGGGGCGTGGTTAGGATGCCGGCGCGGGGCCAGAAGTCTGGCGGACGGAGTTAGAGCGCAGGATGGCCTTAGATGTGGATGGAGCGGCCGGTTTAGATGGGCGTTCCTAATGCGGGTGTGGGGTGCAGCCCTCGGTTGGGGGCGTGTTCAGTACGGTGCTGGTGGAGTGTACTAGTACTAGTGGAGTGAGGCGGAGGAAAGGGGTGGAGCCTGGACTAGAGAGCGTGAGTCCAGGGAGAGAAGAGGGTGGCTTCGAATGCAATAGATTTCGAGTCTGATTCGGAGAAAGGCAAGTTAGAAGCGGAGCGGGCCTGCGGGCTAAGGACCAGGGCGCTTTGTGAGGCTTGAACCTCGCAAGGCCGTGGAGCTCGGAGGCGGGGCTGGATGCCTGGGAGAAGTCTAAATCCCGAAGGGGGATGGGGTTAAGGCTGGGGGAGGAGGCCAGAAAGGGGAGGGCGGGGCTAGGCTCTGGGCGGGCTCTCAGGTAAGAGGTGTGGGCATCACACCGAAGCCTGGCGGTAGTCGGAAGCGCAGGGAGCTACTTTGCAGGCCTAGGGCGGGGTCAGAGCTAAGTGAGGGGTGGGGTCGGAACGCTAGTTAAGCCTTAGCTTGATGATGGTTGGCTAGAGACTGGGGAGGGGGTGGACCCAGAGCCGATGGAGACCCGCCCGTTCGGGGGCGTGACCATGCTGGCGGGGGCGGGGTTGGACGAGGGAGATTTAGAACGCGGAGGCGGTCCTCCGAGGGGGTGGGTGGCGGGGGCGGGCCAGGGCGCGGGGGCGGGGCCTGCGCGGGCTGCTGCGCGGGGCCCAGTGGGCTGCGGGGATGCGGGGCACGAGCTGCGTGGGCGGCGGCGGCGAGAGCCCGGGTGGCGCCGGGCTGAGCGAAGGCCCGCGGGGCCGCTGGCTGCGCCTCGCCCCGGTCTGCGCCTACTTCCTCTGCGTCTCGTTGGCCGCCGTGCTGCTCGCCGTCTACTACGGGCTCATCTGGGTTCCCACGCGGCCCCCCGCGGGCCCTGCCGGCCCGCCGCCCAGCGCGCCGTCCCCTCCGTGCGCCGCCCGTCCGGGCGTGCCGCCTGCCCCGGCGCCCGCCGCTGCCTCGGTCTCCTGCCTCCTGGGAGCCCCCGGCGGGCCGCGACCCCAGCTCGAGCTGCCGCGCAGCCGCCGCCGCCGCCACAGCGACCCCAGCCGCCGCCCGAACCGTCAGACACCCAGAGAGACGCCGGAGGCCGCGGGGGGGCGAGGACCCGGGTAACCCTCCCTTCCAACCCAAGCTGGATCGCCGCCTCTCAAGAGCCCGCGCCCCCACGGCGGATGCTCCGTTACCCGGTTGGGCCCGGGCTTCCTCTTCATGACATCGCCTAGCGTCTCCGGAGTCGTCATCCAGAAGAATGGGGGTGGGGGCGCCAAGGGGAGCTGGCCCGGGGCCTCGCTCCTCTGCCGTCAGGCCGGGGTCCTCCACCATCTGGCAGAGCGCATCCTGACCTCTGCCTTCCGACACCCTCCCTAGTATTTTGAGCATAGAGCCCACAGCCCACCGCCCTCCTGTCTCAATCTCCGTGTCCATGTCCCTGTGCAATAAATTCCAGCCCCAACTGCCCGGTGCTGTGTTGTATTGTTTGCGAGATGGCTCTACTTTCAAGTTTGTGAGGGGAAGGCCTTACCCGCATCTGATCTTCATCTCTCTTGCCCTGGGTGGATCGGGTGGCTTCTCCCCTGACCTGTGTGGGGTTGAGGTGGGTGTTCTCTCGCCATCCTGTGGTTTTTGGGCCTGGGAGGAGGCTTCTCTGCAATGGGGCAGTTGAAGGTCAGACAGTGTGAAGGACCTCACAGCTCTGCGGATACTTGGGGCAGAAGAGGAGGGCCTCTGGAGGGAGGTAGAGGGTCTGCCCTCCTGTTACAGCACAGGAGATGAGGGGAGAGATGGGATGATTTCAGGCAAGAATTAGGGTTTGGGGGATTGTGACTACTATAATTACAATGTCAGGGATAGAAGCTCAGTCACCCTGAGACGTCAGGATGCTACCGGAAGGGACTGAGGTCTTCATCCTGGGGTCTGAGAGAGGAGGGTGGACAGGGGTGGTAGTGGGCTTCTCTGCCTCCCTGGAAATCACAGAGGAAGTTACCAGCGCTGTGCTGCCTTTGAAGAGGAGTACAACCTCCCTGGTCTCCATCACTCCTGGTGGACAGAGGCAGAGAAACTTAGTCCTGCTGAAAGAGTCAAAGGTAGTTTAGTCTTTCTTCCTACCCAGAAGACGGAGGCCTGGCTCTGGGCAGAACATTGGACCCTATAGGCAGGAAGCAGTTTTCCTGTCCAGCCTTGTCCCTTGAACTGGGACTTTCCCAGAAGAGTGAAGCTTAGCCTCCTCCCTCAGGCTGGGACATCTGTGGATGAGGACTGGGCTGAGAATGTCAGTCATTCTGGTTGCCTGCCTTCCTCCCTTCTACCCTTCCAGCACCACTTCTCAGAGGGGGTCTCCAGATGGAAGGGGAACCCAGGAAGATAGCGCCCCTTTATAGTTAGCACAGTTGATGGTTAAAGAGCACTGATTCTGGGGCCAAGATGCCCAGATTCAAATTCCTGCTTTTCCTCCTCTCACTGGCTCTGTGACCTTGGGCAGGTTCCTCAACCTTTCTGGTCCTGTAAAGCGAAGATAATAATAGTACAGCGTTTCAGTGAGGATTAAATAAGCTAGTGGTCTGCCTGGAGCCTTTTGAACAGCATCACATGTTCTTTCTCTCCACCCGCTTCTGTCGCTCAGGGATTCAAAAACCCCAGCCTGGATCCCAAGGGACATCAAGTCAATCTGGAGCTTCTGGAGACCAGCAAGTGGTGAGTTGGAGGTGGGGACTGCTGCTGCCTCTCTGTTCCCCCGGGGCTGTCTTTCTAGCTTCCTGCCCTCTTCTCCCCAGCTCCATTTCTCCCCATCCCTCCGTTTCTCTTCCTGTCTCTGTGTCTCCCTCTCCACCATCCTCTCCCGCCCTCCTCTCATGTGTCTCTGCCTGTCTTCCCCTGACCTGTCTCAGTGTAGTATTGGCCTCTGTCCCTCACTCGACTCTCTGACTCACACTCTTGCTTTTCTCTCCCTTTCTTCTTCCTCCCCCATTTTGCCCCCACAGGCCCACCTTGCTCTCCCGCCCAAACTACTTTCCCATTTCTTCCCTGGTTTAGCCCCCTCTGCCCTATCACCTCCCCTGTGCTGGTCTCTCTTCATGATCTCTCAGTCTCTTTTTTGGCCACTGTCTCTTAACTGTAGGCTTAGCAAACATTTACTGCGCCTATATGATGTGTGAGGCATTATTTTAGGCACTGGGATCACAGCCATGAACAAAACAGGCAAAACTTCCTGCTCTCCAGGGAGCTGACATATTATAGGAGATACAGACAAAAAATAGGATTAATAATTTAGATATACGTTATGTCCAGTCATAAGAAGCACCAAGGAGGAAAATAATCAGGGTCAAGGTGACAGAGTGGGATGGAGTTGCTGGTCACTGGGCAGAAGTGAGGGCAGGGCCTGCCGATCTCTGAGGGAAGCTTGTGCCAGGAAGTTGAAACAGCAAGTGCGGTGGCCCTTAGGCTCAGGTGCTTGGCTTGTTCAAGGAACCACCATGAGGCCAGTGAGTCAGCAGAGCGAGTGATGGGGAGAGCAGGAGGAGATGAGCCGAGAGAGAAAAAGGGGGCTGATTGTGCAGAGCCTTGCGGGCTGCCCTGAGGGCTTCGGCTTTTGCTTGGAGTGAGGTGAAGCCATGGGAAGTCTGTTAGCTGAGGAGGGACAGAGCCAGCTTAGCTGTCAACAGGACTTTCTCATTGCGGGGTGGGAAGGAGCGGTACGGGGTGAGGGTGAGAGCCAAGTGGGGAGCCCAGGGGGGAGCCACTCCCGTGATTCAGGTGAGGGAGGGACAGTGGTGGCCAATGGTGGGTCGATCAAGATAAGATGGTGGCCTGGAAGAAAAGTGGGTGGTCAAAATCCGTGGTATGTGTAAAGTACACGAAGCATAAAAGTACCATTTAAACCATTTTAATGGAGCACAGGGTTTTGCAACCATCGCCGCCTCCACCCCTCTGGTTGCCGTGAGAGGAGGGAGGGAAGGAGGGACTGGGCCAGAGGGCCTGAGGCTGGCACAGGGTCCCGAGGGAGTCGGGGTGGCGGTTTCTCGGGGTCCTCAAGCAAAGGCTGCCCATCAGAGTGCTGGGTGGAGTGGTAGCGGGCGGGCACTAGTACCCGCCATGCCGTCGCCGGGAGGAGCCTCAGGGAAGCATGGCCTTGGCCCCAGCACGGTGGCGCTGTCGGACAGCTGGGCCCTCAGCAAACCGTTTCTGGTTCTTTCTGTGTATAGAGTCAGCCTCATGCCCGAGCGGCTTCGCAGGGCGCCTCCCTGAACTCCTTCCCATCCCTCGGAGGGACGGAGGCCTGGCCCCTATTGGTGTACTGAAGGGCCTTTCTTCAGTTTCATTGGATCAGTGCATGTCACATGACAAACCTGGAGCCAATGCCTGAGCCTGAGCCAATGGTCAGGTGCGGTTGGTTAAGCCTTGGGTTCAACCACTTACTGGCAAGTGAAGGCGGGATTACTCGGATGGTTTAGGCCAATCAGGACCCATCGCTGGATCAGGCCAAAGTCAGTAGACATCCCTTCTGCAGTCGAGCTGCGAGGGGTGGGACTGCCAGGAGGGGGCGCCGAAGGGTCGCCGTCTGCCCAGTCGCCACCTCCCCGGGGATGGAATCCCAGGTTTACAAACAAAGCTGGAATCTAAGTGCCTGCACTTGCGAGGGGCCTGCTAACGGTACCCCTTGTCCCTTATCCACAGTTCCGAATTCGTAAAAGCTGTGACAACCGAGAAATATTTCTTTGGGGGTAATTTTGGCCCACGTGGTGGCAGGTGAACTAATAGGAGTTATTTACACTCTTTATTTTATCTCCTTTTGGTGTGAATTTTCACACGTGTTTTGCTGCAAATATATGAACATGTCTGATGGGGAGGGGGCTGCCTCAGGCCCCTGGGAGTGTTACGCAAAATATAGCATTAGCTCAGAATTGCCTTTCTAAAACTGGAGCAGTTCTGAGTTCTGAAATGCATCTGTCCCCAAGGACTTCAGCTAAGGGATCGTGGACCTCTGATCGGGCATGCTGCCAAACCCAGATTCATCTTAATTACTTGTTCAACATTTATTTAATGGCTTTGGGAAGAAACTCATTTTCCATTACAATAAAAAAAGAGAGAATGGGGGTAATTTACTAAGTGCCCTTTGTTAATCATGCTATTTTTAAGTGTCGTGTGTGTATGCGTGTGTGACTGTGTGCCCATATGTGAGGCTGGGTCTCTGTTACAGTATTGCTGTGTGTGTGTGTGTTTGTGTATGTGTGTGTATGTGGGTCTGTATGAGAGTTTGTGTGTGTGAAGGCGTGTTTGACCGTGTGCGTGTGTGTGAGTTTGATCTTGTGTGTGTATGTGTATTTGTGAGAGAGCCGAGTTTTGTCCTCTACAAAATTACCGAGAAATTTCGCGCCGTCAAGCAATAACTCGTACTTCCACTAGAGGACGTCTGTCTGCTTCGGCCGGAAGAAACATAAAACTACATTTTTTTGCCTTTTAATCGGGAATTTGTTGATTCTGGCAGAGATGTGTCAGGGACAGTTAGCTCAGGCTCAGCTCAGCTGCTCACAGAGCAGAAGTTCTCAAACTTGTTTCTCTTAGGATTTTTTTTTAAACAATCTTAAAAATTATTATTATTAAAGATTTTATTTATTTATTTGTCAGAGATCACAAGTAGGCAGAGAGGCAGGCAGAGAGAGGAGGAAGCAGGCTCCCTGCTGAGCAGAAAGCCCGATGTGGGGCTTGATCCCCAGATCCTGGGATCATGACCTGAGCTAAAGGCAAAGGCTTTAACCCACTGAGCCACCTACGCCCTCCTACAGCCTTAAAAATTATTGAGGACCCCAAATAGCTCTTGTGTATGTGAGTTGTGCCTATTAATATTTAGTATTAAATTAAGGCTGAGAAGTTCAAGGGGCGCCTAGCTGGCTCAGCGGGTGGAGCCAGTAGCTCATGGTCTCTGGGTTGTGGGTTTGAGCCCGATGTTGGGTATGGAGATTACATAAAAATAAAAAAAAGACTGAGGGACGCCTGGGTGGCTCAGTTGGTTAAGCAGCTGCCTTCGGCTCAGGTCATGATCCCAGCGTCCTGGGATCGAGTCCCACATCGGGCTCCTTAATTGGCGGGAGCCTGCTTCTCCCTCTGCCTCTGCCTGCCTCTCTGTCTGCCTGTGCTCGCTCTCTCTCCCTCCTCCCTCTCTCTCTGACGAATAAAAAAAAAAAAAAAAAAAAGACTGAGAAGTTAAAAAATTTACTTATGGAGTCATTTAAAATAACCATGATAAATTCATTACATTTTTGGTAAATATTTTATTGTGGCAAAATATATGTAACGTAAATTTACCATTTTAAACATTTTAGGTGCACAGTTAGTGACATGAAGAACGTTCACACTGCCGTGCAAGGATCACTACCATTCCTTTCCAGAATGTTTCCATCTTCCCAAACTGAAACTCTGTACCCATCAAACAGTGCTCCCCATTCCCCCTTCCCCCTTCCTCAATCCCAGGTAACCTCTAGTCTATTTTCTGCCTCAGAGTTTGCCTGTCCTATGATCTCATAAAAGCCTCATATTATGTGCCTCATAGTAATCCAATATTTGTCCTTTTGTATCTGTCTCATTTCACTTAACATCCTGTGGTCAAGTTTCATCCAAGCTGTAGCATGTGTCAGAATTTCCTCCCTTTCTAAGGCCAAGTAATAGTCCATTGAATGTATGTATCACACTTGGTTTATCTATTCATCTGTTTTTAAATTTTTTTTTATTTTTTTGAGAGAGAGTATGAGCAAAGTGGGGGGAGAGGCAGAGGGAGAGGGAGCGAGAGAATGTTTTTAAAAAATTTATTCATTTATTTGACAGACAGAGATCACAAGCAGGCAGAAAGGCAGGGAGAGAGGCGGGAAGCAAGGTCCCCGCTGAGCAGAGAGCCCGATGTGGGGCTTGATCCCAGGACCTGAGATCATGATCTGAGCTGAAATCAAGAGTCAGACGCTTAACTGATCCACCCAGGTGCCTCTGTTGCTGGACATTTGGAAACTCCTTGCATTTTAGCATAAACAACATTTTAAATGAAAAGTGCTACTATGTTCGGGCGCCTGGGTTGTTCAGTTGATTAAGCATCTGCCTTTGGCTCAGGTCATGATCCTGGGGTCCTGGGATCGAGCCCAGTGTCTGACTCCTTGCTGGTGAGGAGTCTGCTTCTCCCTTTCTCTCGGCCTGTTGCTCCCCTTGCTTGTGCTCTTTCTCTGTGTCAAATAAATAAATACAATCTAAAAAAAAAAAAAGAAGAAAGAAAAGTGCTGTTTTCCAAAACAAAAAAATTTAATGAGAAGAGTGGCATTATTTCACATTTTTAAATTATTTCACATTTTTGAGAATACTTAATGTCTAGCTCAATAAAAGACAACTGGATTCTCAGAGCTGCTTCTGCATTCCATCTGTTGCAATGTTACAAGTCATGTAGCCTCCGGAAGAATCTGGGTGAAGTCCAGCCAAGTCATGGGAAGTCCCGAGAATGGGTTTTCCAAGCCTGTTAACCCTCCAACCACATCATCCTGAAACTTACACGGTTGTAAAACCGCCTTCAGCCCTCCAGATCCTGTACATTTAACATCTGGCGCTGGGTACAATTTCTGACAACATTCCCGGCACCCTCTTGCTATGTGGCCCATGGATCTTAAATAAAATAATCTGGCCATCCCATAGTCACGCTGCCACTATGTAATGATGTTGAGTCTGTGGGTATACAGCTGGTAACTGTCAGTTTCCTCATTGGGTGATCAAGAATGAAAACCTGTGTGTGACCCACACATACGGATGTTTATTTAGCACAGGCATCTGGGGGGTCGGCTGAGGGTCAGCTGATTCGTGCTTGGAAGGCTCTGCTGATCTTGGCTGACCTCTCCTCTAAATCTGAGGTTATCTGGGGCTTGACTGATTGGGGCTGGGCTGGGCTCCAGTTGGGTGGCTTGATGATCCTGGCTAGGCTCTCTCAGGTGTTGGTGGGTAGGCCGACCTTGGCTAGCCTTGGCAGGTGCATCCAAAGCATGGGACCCATGGGCTATCCCAGGAAGGTTCTTCTAGCAACAGCAGCTGTGTGAGCCCAACTGCATTTCAAGCCCCTGCTTGGGTCCTGTGTGCTTTCCTCCTGCTGGCCAAGCAAGTTGCACAGCCACTTGGTATAAAGAGTGGGAAGTACATTCCTTCCAAGGAGACGAGATGGATGGAATGACTACTTGTGAAAGTAAGTTGAGCTGCGCAGATGGACCCATCCCAGCCAAGGCTATCCTGGGGGGAGGCAGGGGGATGGGAGAACCAGGACGCTGTGCTCAAACCTGAAACTGAGAATCCAAGTCCGGGCATCCGGGCAGGGACGGTGTAAAAAGGCACTGAGGTTAACATCGCACCCCAGAGGGGTAAAGGGTAATTGACGGAGCGGTAAGTGTGTGTGTCGCAGGGTGCGTGTGTGCGTAGATGAAAACCAGGCAGTCTGACTCTACACCGGGCCGGTTTCCCTGCTCCTTTTGCTTCTCAGCCCAAACCATATGGAAAGCCCGAGTAGAGGCACTCTGGCTGGAAATCCCAGTGGTGGGGCGCCTGAGTGGCTCATCTGGTTAAGGGTCTGCTTTCAGCTCAGGTCATGATCCCAGCCCCATGTTGAATGGAGAGATTACTTAAAAATAAAATCTACAAACAAACAAACAAACAAATAAAATAAAATAAAATCTACAAACAAACAACTACCTTCTGCCTTTTTTCCCCTTCCTTCCTCCCTCCCCTCCCTCCCTTCCTTCCTTCCTTGCTTCCTAAGTGGGCTTCACACCCAGTGTGGAGCCCAGTGTGGGGCCTGAACTCACCACCCTGAGAGCAAGACCTGAGCTGAGATCAAGAGTCAGGTGCTTAGCAGACTGGGCCCCCCCAAGATGCTCCGAATTTGCCTATTCTAAATATTTCATTTAAGTAGAATGTTTCATATCCTATTTATTCTTCTGTGTCAGGCTCATGTCACTTAGTATGATGTCTTTGAGGTTTCTTCATGTCATTGTAAGTATCTGAACTTTATTTCTTTTTTATGGGGGGATAATCTATTTATACCTCATTTTGTTTATCCATTCCTCTGTTGATGGACACTTGGGTTGTTCCCACCTTCTGGCTATTGTGAACAACGCTGCAATGAACATCGGCAGGCAAGGTTCTGTTTGAGTCCCTGTTTTCAAGTCTTTGGGTTATTTATCTAGGGCTGGCATTGCTGGGTCATATCATAATTCTATGTTGAAGTTCTTTTTTTTTTTTGAAGATTTTATTTATTTGACAGAGATCACAGGTAGGCAGAGAGAGGGGAAGCAGGGTCCCTGCTGAGCAGAGAGCCTGACACGGGGCTCCATCCCAGGACCCTGAGATCATGACCTAAGCTTAAGGCAGTGGCTTTAACTCACTGAGCCACCCAGGCGTCCCCTATGCTGAAGTTTTTGAGGGACTGCCTGTTTTCTGTAGGAGCTGTAGGCTATGACCTTTTAAATCCCTAAATTCCCTGTGTTAGATCCCTTTATGCTTAAAATACCTAGAGTGGTATATATATATTTTAAAGATTTTATTTATTTGATGGAGAGAGAGTGAGAGAGCACAAGCAGGGAGGGCAGCAGAGAGAGAGGGAGAAGCAGACTCTCTGCTGAGCAGGGAGCCTGATTCGGGGCTTGATCCCAGAACCTGAGGTCACGACCTGAGCTGAAGGCAGACCCTTAACTGATTGAACCACCCAGGCACCCTGGGCTTGTTTTCTCCTTAGATTTATATGAAAGAATAGGATCACAGCTGTCCATCAGTGTCACAAGTAAAACAAAAAGATTGGCTCCAAACCACCCTCTCCATCTACACCATTTGCATTGGGACTTTGCAGTTCTTGCCCTCAATGTGGGGAGTCAGTTTCCCTACCCCTTGAATTTGGGCTGGCCTTGACCAATAGAAAGTGATATGGTGTCAGTCTTGATTCTGGGTCTCAAGAGTCTGTGTCTTCTGTTTGTTCTCTTAGAAAGTGTCCACTGTCATGGGAGTCATTTTGGGCTCATCTGCTGGAGGACAAGAGACTGTCCTAAGTCACCCAGCTGCCAACTCCCAGAGACAGAGCCACCTCCAGACCCCAGCTGAGGTCATATGTGGTGGATGAGCTCATCCAAGACCAAAAGACCCATCCAGCTAACCCACAGACCTGTGAACAACAACAAAGGTATTGTGTGAAGCCATTCATATTTGGAGATATTTATTACATGAGGGCTGCTAGAGTGAATTACCAAAGGCTGAGCGGCTAAAACAGCAAATATTTATTCTCATGGGTTTGGAGGCTAGTAGTCCATGATCAGGATGCCAGCAGGTTCTCATGTCCTACTGTACAGTCGGCCATCATCTCGTGGTGTCCTCCCGTGGCAGAAAGAGTGAGAGTCCCTGAGATCTCGTGTGTAAGAGTACTGACCCTGGGGGCGCCTGGTTGGCTCAGTCAGTGGAGCGTGTGGCTCTTGATCTTGACGTTGTGAGTACGAGCCCCACGTTGGGTGTGAAAGTGACCTAAAAAAATAAAATTTGGGGGGCACCTGGGTGGCTTAGTTGGCTGAGGTCTAACTCTTGGTTTTGGCTCTGGTCTTGATCTCAGGGTCATGGGATGGAGCCCTGCATCGGGCTCTGTGCGCAGTGTGGAGTCTTCTTGCATTCTCTCCCTCTCCCTCTGGTCCTCCCCTTGCTTGTGCATGCATGATTTCTTGGATAAATTAAATCTTTGAAAAATAAATAAAATCTTTAAACAAAATAAAGGCACTGATCCCATTCATGAGGGCTCAACTTTTGTGATCTCATCACCCCCTAGTCCCTGCTTCCTGATTCTATCACACTGGGGGATAGGGTTTTACCATCCCCCAAATGCGGGAAGGGACACAAGTATTCAGTCTATAACAACAGCAATAGTTAACTGATACACCCTGGGCTCTTCATAGCTCCTCCTAGAGCGACAGTACAGGTCTGGCAACATGTTTAGCCTTTTTATCCAGTTCTCTTTTAGGGCGATGCCCAGAGCCTGAGAAATCTCTCTGTTGTCTATCCTTGCTGCCCAGGATACCTGGGGCTCGGGACTGTGGGTCACTGAAAATTTTCTATCAGAGGACAGAAGCAATGTAGGTGACCACCTAGGAAGCGCTTGCTCTGAATTTGATAAGGACCAAGGGGAGTGTCTCTTGTTATCTGCTTTCTGCTTGACGATGTTCTGTCCCCCACTTCATTGTGATAAGAAGAATCAAATGTTTTTTTCAAGAGAGAAGGGGCAGCTGTAACTCTGGAAGCTCTTAAGGCAAAATGTCAGGCAGGGGGCAGGGAGGTGACGGGATGGTGCAGGTGGGAGGGTGGGAGCTGAGCTGGCACTGAGATATTGGGGGAAGGGGGCTGTGGCACCTTGGGTAGTGGGGAGTCTCTGAGGCCAAAGGTGAAAGAGAAATGGAGGTGTGAAGAGATGTCAAGAGATGGGGAGATGGAGGGATGCCTGGGTGGCTCAGTTGACTGAGCGTCTGACTCTTGATTTTGGCTCAGATCATGATGTCATGTTTCCAGGATCGAGTCCTGCATCAGGCTCCTTGCTCAGCAGGGAGTCTGCTTCTCCTTCTCCCTCTGCTGCTCCCCCCTGCTCATGCTCACTCACTCCCTCTCAAATAAATAAATAAAATCTTTTAAAAAAAGAGAGAGACGGAGAGATGGAAATATGGAGAGAAGTGGAGGGAGAGAGGTTCCGAGAGAGACAGAACCCTTATAGAGTTGGGAAGGAGGGAGACTGAAGAGAGGAGTGGAGGAAGGGCTGTGATATGGAAAGGAAAAGTGGTCAGGGGCTGAGGAGGAGAGAAACAGAACAAAAGATCAGGAGGAAGACAGGAGACTGAGAGGTGGAGAGGGAGGATAAGGGAAAGAAGAAGAGATGGAGTGAAGAGAGAGAAGGGGATGAACATGCCAAGGTAGAAGGGAGAACAACAGATGGTGGGTCTGATGGGATGAGGCTGGAAGGGCCTGAGTTCCCTGGAAGTGGCTCAGAGACATGAAGCAAGCGAGGGTCAGAGGGTATGGAGAGCCCTCCAGAGGCTGGGTGAAGGAGGGACAGGGAGGTGGGGGGAACCCAGGGAGAGGCAAGGACACTGAGAGACAGTGACACGGAGCAGGGAAGAGGTCTGGGGCTGAAGGAAGACCTGGATGGAGGAGGAACGAGAGGCTGGATGGTGGACAGAGGCCAAGGGAAGAGGGATAGAGAGAAGGAAATGTTGAAATCTGGGCTGACTTAGAGGAGGACGCACTAAGAAGAGAGAGGATGAGAATTCTGAGAAAGAGACAAGCAGGTGGTGTGCAGTTAGCCATGGAGAGAGCCAAACCAAGAAATGGAGCAGCATGTGGAGTGGTGTTGGCTGGGAAGAGAAGGGGTGAGGAAGGGAAGTGGAGAAGAGAGAGACGGAGACAAGGAAACTGGGGGAGGGGAAGTCCTGGGGGGTGGGTGATATCTGGGTTTGGGGAATGGAAAGAAAGCTGAAGATGGAGAGCAAATGGAGGTAAAGCTTGGGAATTCTGAGAGGGTCAGAAGCTGAGAGACCCCTCCCACCCCCACCCCGCCAAGACAGGAGCATCTGTTGCTCATCCCCAAGACAACGCTTGTGTTTAGTGACTCACAGAACCTGGAAGAGCTGTTATCATCGTGTTCATGACTTATCACAGGTCAAGGAGAGAGGTTCGAGTCAGCCAAGGGGAAGGGTGGGCAGGGTAGTATCTGGGAGAGACCAGGTGCAATCTTCTGCTTGTCTATCCCCACAGAGTTATGCGGACAGTGCACACCTTTCCTGGCAACATTATGTGACCACACGTACATGGGGTACTGCCAACCAGGGAGGCTCCCCTGAGCCTCGGCATCTGGAGCTGTTGTTGGGGGATCAGTTACCAGGGCAGGGAGCACCCGGGGGCCATGCTTTTGCCTACCACGCCTACAGTGGGCTACAGCTTCACCAGAAAAAGGAATGGGCTATACGTGAACCATGATAGATGACCAGAGCATGAATGAAAGAAGCCAGGCAAGGCAAATCCCCTCCTGGATGATTCTGTGCAGGGGTACAACATTCTAGGAAATGCAAAATAATCCCTTGTGCTGGAAGGCAGATCAGTGGTTTCCTGAGGGTGGAGGGTGGAGGGAATGATCAGTTACAGAGAAGCCCACAGAACCTTCTGGGCATTATGGAAATGTTTGTTAACCTGACTGTGGTGAAGGTTTCACACATTTCATTCTCGAGATGTGCTGAGGGCACATCAATTCTACTTTAATGAAGTTTAAAAAATAGCACGTAGCAATTCTGTTATATACTCCAATGGATTTAGCAAGAAACGAATTACATGTCTTGCTTTGGTTTTGCATCCTCAGCTTTCACTCAATTCCACAAGCACTACAGTCATGTAAAAAGCTTCATTATGGGGGCACCTGGGTGGTGCAGTCACTTGAGCGTTGGTTTCTGCTCAAGTCATGATCAGGGTCGTTGGATCCGAGCCCTGCGTCTGGCTCCATGCTCAGCAGGGGAGTCTGCTTGAATTCTCCCTCTGCCCCCCCATAAATAAATAAATCTTTAAAAAATAAATAAAAAGCTTTACTATGGTGAGGTGTTTCTCATTTGATCATAACATTCTGACAACAACCCTATGCACTATATATTTTTTGCCCTCATTTTATAGATGTGGGATGGGTGCAGAGGGGTCAAAAACCTGTCCAGTCACATACAAAGGTTTATCTGCCTGCAAAGACCTCCATGAATTTGGAATTCTGTTTTTAAAATTGAGGTAAAATCGACATATCACGTTACATGAGTTTCAGCTGTACAACCTAACGATTCAGTATTTGTATATATTGTAAAACGATTGCCACAATAAGTTCAGTTAACATCTGTCACCATACATACATAGTTAACAATTTTTTTTCCTTTCTGGTGATGAGAACTGTTAAGATCTACTCCCTTAGCAGTTTTCAAATATATAATCTATTATAATTATAATAATTATTATTACTTATTATTTTAAGATTTTAATTTTGAGTAGTCTCTATGCCCAAGGTGGGGCTTGAACTTACAACCATGAGATCCAGAATCACGTACTCTATGGACTGAGCCTGCCCAGGAACCCCTATAATACACTATTCTCTATTATACTCATGGTGCTGTACCTGGAATCCATGGGACTTACCGTATTTTATTACTGGACGTCTGTACCTTTCAACCACCTTCACCCCGCTTCCCTGCAACCACCAGTCTTTTTTTCCTGTATTTTTAAAAATATTCGTATGTAAATGAGATTGTGCAATATTTGTCTGTCTTTGACTCATTTCAGCATTATGACTTCAAGGTCCTTCTGTGTTGTCATAAAAGGGAGAGTTTTTTTTTTTTTTAAGATTTTATTTACTTGAGAGAAAGAGTGCATTTGAGAGAGACGGGGAGAGAACATGAGCATGGGGAGAGACAGAGGCAGAGGGAGAAGCAGACTCCCTGCTGAGAAGGGAGCCCGATTCGGGGCTGGATCCCAGGACCCTGGAGTCATGCCTGAACCCAAGGCAGATGCTTAACTGACTGAGCCACCCAGGTGCCCCTCTTATCTGTGCTTGATGCATATCAGTATGTATGTCCTCCCCCAAACAAGATAAGAGTCTAAGTGTGATTTGGCCATCCTTCCATCTACATCCTGCAACTCCCCCATTTTGACATCAGTGAGTTTTATCTGCACTTGTGTGGACAAGCATTTATTTTTGTGGTCACTACTTATTTTGTTTCTCACCTTGTTTCTAAAACTTGTCACTTCCTCCTGAATTAACTCCTCTTCTTGTTTGTCCTGAGTTCTTTCAAAGAGGGTCTATGGGAGGGGAATTTTCCAAGTTTTTGAGTATCCCCTTCATTCATCTGGTTATACAACCCTTGTTCAGTCTTTTGTCACATGGGGGATGTTACTGTGTTATCTTCTAGCATATAGAGTTGGTGTGGAAACATTGGATGACAGTCTGATTTGTATTCTTTCTTGTGGGAGGGGGATTTCCTTTTTTTTTTTTTTTGTAAGATTTTATGTATTTGTTTCAGAGAGAGTGAATAAGACAGAGAAAGCATGAGCAAAGTGGGGAGCGGCAGGCAGAAGGAGAGCAGGGAGCCTATGGGACTTGATCCCAGGACTCTGGGATCATGACCTGAGCTGAAGGAAGATGGTTAACCAACTGAGCCACCCAAACACCCCTGTATTCTTTCCAAAAAAAAAAAAAAAAAGAGTCTCCCTTTTCTGGAGACGTTTGTGGTTTTCCCTAATACTTTGATATTTTAAAATCTGGCTAATATTTATTTTTTTAATCTCCCCCACCCAATCTTTCTTGCTTATCATACAATAAATATTTCAGTATGAGGCATTGTGTCCTTAGTTCTTGGTTGATATTCTTAGTTATTATTTGTAATATTAATATGACTTATAAAATTCTTAGTTAACACTTTTTCCCCTTAGTGTGTCCCTATCTACTCTTTCTTTTCTCCAGAGAGATTCTATAGGATATAAGTTAGAACTTAATTTTATTTCTTAAAAGATTTTACCTTATTTTAGTTATTATTTTCTTTCTTTCTTTCTTTTTTAAGATTTTATTTATTTATTTGACAGAGAGAGATCACAAGCAGGCAGAGAGGCAGGCAGAGAGAGAGAGAGAGGAAGCAGGCTCCCTGCTGAGCAGAGAGCCTGATGCGGGACTCGATCCCAGGACCCTGAGATCATGACCTGAGCCGAAGGCAATGGCTTAACCCACTGAGCCACCCAGGCGCCCTATTATTTTCTTTCTTTAGTTAAGAGAGAGAAAGAATGAGCGAGAAAGAGAGAGCAGGAGTAGGGGGAAGGGCAGAGGGAGAGGAGAAGCAGATGCCCTGCTGAGCAGGGAGCCTGATGTGGGGGCTCCAGCCTTGATCCTGGGACTCTGGGATCATGACCCAAGCTGAAGGGCAGATGCTCAACCGACTGAACCACCCAGGCCCCTTATTTATTTGTTTATTTTAAAATTTTTATTGCCTTAAGTAATCTCCACACCCAAGGTGGAGCTCAAACTCAGGATCCCAAGATCAAGAGTCCCATGCTCCACCCACTAAGCCAGCTGGGCACCCCGGAACTTTCATTTATATCATCCACATATCTCACATTATTACTTTGAGTCTCTCCCTCACTCTGTCCCATATGGATGCCTTCAGGGCTAGCATTTTGAGCTCCCTCATTTATTCTTGAGCTGTGTCTATCCTGCCATTTAATACACCTATTGAGTTCTTTATTTCAGCAATTGTAGTGTTGATATCCCTTGTCTCCAGTTAGGTTCTACCTCATAACATCCTCTTCTGGCTTGGAATTTTCAATAACCTCCCTTAGTTCTCTGAGGATATTTATTATGCTTGCTTTACCTGCCCCATTAGCTCCACTTCACTGGGTGTTGTTTCTTCCATGCCTGGCTGAAATATGCGAGCCTCCCGGGCATGCCCACAATTTGGTGCTTCGGAAAAGGTAACCCATTCAGTCTTCTTTAAACTTGATAGTTTTACATTATTTTTCTTTGAGCATTGATTTAGAAGTGAAGCAGAGAAACTGATTTCTATTTGTTTAAAAAAAAAAAAGTAGGTAGAGAGCGAATTACTGCATCTGGCCAGAGAAGAGACAATTTTCTGGTTTTTTTTAAAAAAGGGAAAAATTGTCAAGGACCACCCATGTGTGGTAGACACTGTGGATCTCTGTCCCCACTTTGGTTCACCCACAGCTGGGGCTGATGGTTTCCAGCACAGAGTGAGCCTCTCAGTTCAGCTTTTTCTGGCTTTAACTTATTTGGACTTCAGGTGCAGCCCCCAAAGTGGGAGGAGATTACGATCTCCCAAGTTGGGGCAACCCATACCCAAAGCAGGATCAGAGAGGTGGCATCCATGCCCGGCTTCCCCATCCTTCCGTGGGAAGATCCTGAGGCATGTTCTGCCTGGTTCCTCATAGGGTCCCCAGCATCGAGCCCCAGGTGCCCACAAACTGTACCGAGGTGACTAACTCATCTTTTATTGGCCTTTCGCCCTTCTCTTGGGCTCTGTTCTCTACCTCATCACTCCTGCTTCCTGAGATCAACCCCCAAATAAACTACCATCACCTAAATCATTGTCTCAGTCATTTTCTCTGCTTTTGGGGAAATGTAAGCAAAATTGTGAGTCCTTTCCATATCTTGCCCTATTTTCTTTTTTTTAAAAAACCATTTTCTCTAAATATTATTTTTTAAAGATTTTATTTATTTGACAGAGAGAGAGACAGCGAGAGAGAGAACATTAGCAGGGGGAGTGGGAGAGGGAGAAGCAGGCTTCCCACTGAGCCCAGAGCCCTATTTGGGATTTGATCCCAGGACCCTGGGATCATGACCTGAGCTGAAGGCAGATGCTTAATGACTTAGCCACCCAGGCACCCTGAAGATTCTATTTTTAAGTAATCTCTTCATTCAACATGGGGTTCGAACTCACAACCCCGAGATGTAGAGTTGCACTCTCCACCTACTGAAGTGCCCCTGACAGCAGCTTTTTTAGTAATCGTCCCAAATCGGAAATGACTTGAATGTCCTTCAGACTGACTAACGAATAAACCATCTGCCCCCCCATCAGTACAGCAGAATACCGCTTAAGGTTAAGAGGGACTTTTGCTACACACGGTGACAGGGATGAAATTTAAATGTATTGTGCTAAGTGAGAGAAGTCAGGTTCAGAAAGCTGTGTACTGTATGATTCCATTTATAGAACATTCTGGAAAAGGCAAAACTCTGCTGATGGAGAAGAGATCAGTAGTTGCCTAGGGTTACAGGTGGGGGAGGGGCTGACTACAGAGAGGCAGCCTGAGGGAGTTTTCTGGGGGTGATGAGACTCTTCTGGATCTCATTTGCAGTGGTGGTAATTCAGCTCAGGGTTTTGTCAAGACGTATAGGACTGCATGTCCAAAAGAGTGGAGTGTGTTGTAATAACGTCAAAATAAATGAACACAAATAAAAAAAGGTATGTTAGGGGGCACCTGGGGGGCTCAGTCAGTTAAGCATCTGCCTTCGGCTCAAGTCATGATCCCAAGGTCTTGGGATAGAAGCCCCACATCAGGCTCCTTGCTCGGCATGCAGAGGGGGGCTGCTTCTCTCTCTGCCTCTCTTTCCTGCTTATGCTCTCTCTCTCAAATAATTAAATAAAATCTTTACAAAAATATCTTACGATTGACATTTTAGGATCAGAGATGCTCACACTCTTCACATCTGTGCTATTTTAAGATTAGAAACTTCTAGAAAGTTCAGAGTACTAATTACCATGTTCTGTATTCAGTCAGGCCTGGCACTTCTCATTGTGATCTGACTTGGTTCTTGGGAAGTGTGTGGGGTACTTTGTCTTGCTGATGATACTCTTTTCCCACAGCCTTCCAGAGGCCCTCTGCCTGACACAGCTTGGCCCCTGGCCTCCTCCCAGCCTCCCCTACCCCCCTCCCCCGCCCTGGGCTTCCTGTCACCACCAGGTTCCCCACTCAGCAGGGGCTGGAAGCTCTGGGAGTCAGTCTGGGCAGGGTCAGAAGATCCTGATCCTGGTTGGGTGTGGGCCTAACCACTGCTGCCAGCGGGCCCACCACATCCTTCCTCAGGGGACCCTGTGGCCACCACGTGGGAGCCTCAGGGTGAGTGGCCAACATGTGTCTTGTTTGGGGCTTCCTGTGGTAGCTGGCAGGGTGGTGGCTGGCCGCGGCTGCTCCTCTTTGGGCCATGGAGGCTCAAGCCACACACTTGGTCCAGCCAACTTCAGACACCAGGAGATGTGAGTACAAATTAATGTGTCTCAGGGCACCTGGTTGGCTCTGTTGGTTAAGCCTCTGCCTTTCAGATCAAGGAAAAGGAAGTTTCCACTCCCTAGACCCACTCAGCCCCACACCCCTTACAATTTCTACCCCCCAAGAAGAACGTCTATGTGGGCTTATGACAGCAAAATCTAGTTTTGTCTGTCCTTGAACTTTTTTTTTTTTGAAGATTTATTTATTTAGGGGTGCCTGGGAGTCTCAGTCATTAGGCTTCTGCCTTTGACTCAGGTCATGATCCCAGGGTCCTGGGATCGAGCCCCACATTGGGCTCCTTGCTCAGCTTTTCCCTCTCTCTCTCCCCCTGCTTATGTTCCCTCTTGCTGTGACTCTTTCTGTCAAATAAATAAAATCTTTAAAGAGACACATTCATTTATTTTAGAGGGAGGACTGGCAGAGAGAGAGAGAGAGATAATCTCAAGCAGGTTCCACTCTGAGCAGGGCGCCCAAGCGGGACTCAATCCTACAACCCTGAGATCATGACCTGAGCTGAAATCAAGAGTTGGTCGCTCAACTGTCTGAGCCACCCAGGCACCCCTCTGTGAATTCTTTATGGAGTCTAGGTACAAATCCTTCGTTGAAGATAAATAATGTACCTTCTTGCACTCTCTGAGTCATCAGACCTACTACCAATTTTCTTTCTTTCTTTTTTACTCTCAGGGCAAACTGAAAGAATCCCAGCACTTTATTTTGAAACTCCCAGTCTTTCTAACTACTAATAAGAACAAATATCAGCAACATAAAAAAAAAAATCTTTCATCGTTCCTCCATAATTTCAGGAAAGAAGATATGATTCTTCATCATAAAATTACCCCTATAAATATTATTTCTAACAAAGGAAACTCTTTTAATTATTCTTTAAAAATTTTTAAAAAAAAATTTATTTGTTTGACAGACAGAGATCACAGGTAGGCTGAGAGACAGGCAGAGAGAGAGGCAGAGAGAGAGGAAGGGAAGCAGGCTCCTGGCCAAGCAGAGAGCCTGATGTGGGTCTTGATCCCAGGACCCTGGGATCATGACCTGAGCTGAAGGCAGAGGCTTAATCCACTGAGCCACCCAGGCACTCTTCTAACAAAGGAATCTTAGAAGACATCTAGAACTTCAGATTTTGTTGTGTCCTATGTAAGTAGCTTTAAAAAAAAAAGATTTTATTTATTGCTCAGAGAGTGAGAGAGGACAAACTGGGGGAGGGGAAGAAGGAGAGGGAGAAGCAGACTCCCTGCTGAACAGGGAGCCCCACACATGGCTCTTTCTGAGGACCCTGGGATCATGACCTGAGCCAAAGGCAGATGCTTAACCTGCTGAGCCACCCAGACATCCCTATGTAAGTAACTTTTAACCCCCAAAACTCCATCATTATGATCCATTGATAGGTAATAAAACATTTACCTGTGTCCAAAGAGACTTCTGAGTTTTCCTCAGCTCCTGAAAGGTAAGTGAAGCCCTTGGAATAAAGCCTGATAAGACTGTCTTGGTTTACATGGAGCCTTGGGCAACTCCAGATGGTCTAACAATGTGATTTAAGGTGGGGGGTTTTAGGTCACGTGGTGTCAATCAGCTAGACCTCCAGAGGGGCTAGAGACTGAGACCAGCCACAGTGGTGACCCACCAGGTCTACGTGACCAAGCCCTGGCAAAGACTGGACATCAAAGCTTGGGTGGGCATCCTGGTAGGCAACACTCAATCTGTATCATCACACACTGTTGCTAAGAAAGAACTGTCTGTGTCTCTGTGGAGAGAGGATAAGTGGAAACTCTGAGTACCCTGGTACTCCTGGTCTCTGCTCCCTGCATCTCTTCCCTTGGCTGTTTACAGTCTCTGTCCTTTGCATGTAATAAACTGTAACCATGAGCACAACAGTTTCCAGACTCAGAAGTGAGGGTGGTCTTACGGACCGTTCAGCATCTCATAGTTGTCTGACTTAATAACAGAAGAAATTTATTGGCCCATTCTTCTTCTCTCACACATTTTCCTCTGCTAGATTTTTTTCTTTAAGATTTTTTTTAAAAGGTTTTATTTATTTGGCGGGGGCGGGGCACAAGCAGGGGAGAGGCAGGAGAAGCAGGTTCCCTGATGAGCAAGGAGCCCAATGTGGGGTTTGATCCCAGGACCAAAGGCAAATGCTTAACTGACTGAGCCACCCAGGCGTCCCAACTTTTTTTCTTTTTAAAGTTTATTTAAATTTTTTTTTTAGTAATTTCCACACTCAGTGTAGGGCTCGAACTTACGATTGATATCAAGAGTCACACGGCCATCTGACTGAGCCTGCCGGGCACCCAAAACTCTGCTAGCTTTCTTATTTTGGCAGTAATAAATAAGACTGTCATTTAAAATTAAAGCTGCCCTTCCTGATGCTGTTTTTAACTGACTTCTGTGGTCTTCTAGAATGTATTTTCCCATCTTCCCACCAGAAAGGAGTGTTCACAGGATGCAAGAACACCTAGCTCACAGCGGCTTTTTTCTGCCTCCCTTGCACCAGGCGTGGTCATGTGACACATTCTAGCCAGTAGGCTGTGCGGTAGGAAGAGCGTGGGCAGCAACAGAGTCCCACCCTTAAAAGGATCACTCATCTGCGCCCCTCCTTCCTTTCCCCCTTACTGTTAAGGGGTGTTAAGTAAGTGTCTAGGAGTACCTGGGTGGCTCAGTGGGTTGAGCATCTAACTCTTGATTTAAACTCTGGTCCTGATTTTGGAGTTCTGGGAGAGTCCTGAGTTAGGCTCCCTGCTCAGTGGCGGGTCTGCTTCTCCCTCTCTCCTGCTCCTCCCCTCTACTCATTCTTTCTCTGTCTCTCTTTCAAATAAATAATAAATCAAATCTTTAAAAAATGCTTGTATGCAGGCACCAAGGTATGTGTATAAGGATGTACACAGTGGTATGAACAAAAAAGGTTGGAAACCACCTAATTCCACCAATAGGGAAATGATTAAATAAACAGCTTTCCAGCGAAGAATGGATTTGTTATGCCGTTAAAAATGGACAAAAGGTGTTTTTAAATGTATTTTAAAAAAACATGCTTTGGAAAGCAAAAGTGATAAGAGAACCTTATTGGAACAACTGGGGAAATTTGAAGGAGGATGGGGGATTGTATCAGTAGTACATTTCCTGCTTGCCCTGTGGTGAAGAGCCATGGGGTTTCCAGCTTACCCTCAAGTGATTCTGGAGGAAAATGCAAAAATAGAGATATATAGATATTAATGCAGACCTTCTCTGTCAGCTTCCCAAGGCTTCCCAGCCCCCACCATTGGGGGAGCCAGTTTCTTAAGACAAATCTCTCTCCCTTCCACCCTCTTCTTCCCTCCCCCACTGCCTTTATCCTTTTTTTTTTTTTTTTTTTTTTGAGATTGATTTATTTCAGAGAGAGAGAAAGCAGGGGAGAGGAGGAGGGGGGGAGAGAGAATCTCCAGCAGACTCCCCACTGAGCAGGGACCCAGATGCCGGGCTCCATCTCATGACCCCGGGATCATGACTGAGCAGAAATCAAATCAGCTGCTCAGCTGACTGAGCTGCCTGGGTATGCTCTTCTTTTAAAATTTTATTTATTTATTTATTTATATCAGAGAGAGGGGAGAGGAGCAGAGAGAGAGAGAGAAAATCTCCAGTCGATTCCCCCTTGAGTACAGAGCCAGAGGCAGAGGTGGGAGGGGGGCCTGGATCCCTTGACCCTGATATCATGACCTAAGCTGAAATCAAGAGCCTGCCTTCCCCCAAGCATACAGTGGGAGCATACTAAAGAAAGCCCGGGGGGGGGGGGTGGCAAATGCAACAATGAGTGAATCTGGGTGAAGGGCATACAGGTGTTGCTTTTATTCTCCTTGCCACTTCCAATTTAAGTTCCAATTAAATCACATCAAAATAAGTTGCAAGAAAAAAAAAATCTGAGTTGATAACTTCACCGAGGGTCTAAGATATAGAAAAGGTTAAGAACCTGGGATGTGGGGCACCTGGGTGGCTCAGTGGATTAGCGGTTCGGCTCAGGTCATGATTTCAGCGTCCTGAAATCAAGTACCTGGTCACTCGCCCTGCTCAGCCTCTCCCTCTGCCCCTCCCCTTGACTCATGCTCACTCCCTCAAATAAAGATAAATAAAATCTTAAAAATAACCCATAATTTAAGGCAATACACAACTTTGGTCCAAAATCCTAAAAAACATCAGGGGGGTGTGACCTGGCTTTCTGAGTCTCTCCCAGCTCAGGCGCTCCCCTTGAGGCCAGAGTGTGTAACAACACCTCTCAATGGGCACAAAACCCTCACCAAGGGACCTTCCAAATCCGTGCTGAGTCCATGTAGACCCCCCACGCGGCTTCATTTAGCGCAATTAAAACTTGCCGAACATTGTCCACCCGCGTGTCTGTCCCCAAATACAAATACCACACTTTTATTTTTTTTAAGATTTTATTTATTTATTTTTTTTATTTATTTGAGAGAGAGACAGTGAGAGAGAGCATGAGCGAGGAGAAGGTCAGAGAGCGAAGCAGACTCCCCATGGAGCTGGGAGCCTGATGTGGGACTCGATCCCGGGACTCCAGGATCACGCCCTGAGCTGAAGGCAGTCGTCCAACCAACTGCGCCACCCAGGCATCCCCAAATACCACACTTTTAAAAGTCTAGCACACTCCAAGCTCACTAGGAGTTTCAGAAGGATGGAGTGGAGACTCGTCACTTTAAAAAAGAAAAAAAATTTTTTTTTGGTTTGAGTAGTGTATCTCTGCATTGCTCAAATGTTTGCAGTGCTCATGGACTACCTTTGCCATGAAAAGAAAGCCAGATATTTTACAAGGTTTAAGGTTTCTGGAGAAAAATGCTATTTGTGGAGAAAAGACCTGGGTGCTTTATTCCAGAGCTGCTGAAGAGCACAGGAAAGGGGCACCTGGGTGGTTCAGTGGGTTAAGCATCTGCCTTTGGCTCAATCATGCTCTCAGGGTCCTCTGGTCCAGTCCTGGTCAGGCTCCCTGCTCAGCAGGAAGTCTGCTTCTTCCTCTGCCCCTTCCCCTGCTCCTGCTCTCTTGTCACGTTGGCCAGCGCTACAAATCGACCAGGAATGTGAGGGTAAGAGGATGAAGAAAAGAACTCGAGAAGCAAAGAGATGGGGGCAGGAGGAACACTGAGGAGGATGTCCAACGGTGCTAAGTTTATTCAAAGCACTAAGGCCATATATAGTGATAATAGGAAAAGTAATACACCTGTGTCTAGTTAAACAACCACGAGTTTCCATAATAAATATCATATTTAACTAGAAGCAGACCTCGTGACGCCAAATGGCTGATGCCAGTACAATTGTTCTGTACTGATACAGCAAACCTGAAAGTGATTTATGGGCTGTACTAGGGCAGCAAGGACCAGCAACGAACTTCTGACCCCAACTGAATTGTTCTCATTTGTTTAGCAAACATGTGGGAAGTCCCGTAGGTGAGCACACAACACACAGCACAGACCCTTTCTCAGTGCTACTCGACTTCTCCCGTCCTAAACCTTTTGTTAGGTTATTCAGACTTTAAAGGAGGCACAAGTCAGGGCCTGGTTTGGTCCTCGTCTCAAGCCTTATTGCGGCCTCCCACACTCTTTGTGTCTCTGTGTCAAGTAAATAAATAATTTTTTAAAAAAGGAGAAGACACAGAAAATGAGCCTGTCTCTGTGCTTATCATCACAACCACGCTCATCGCGGGAGGCTCAGGAAGGTTCCCAATGATGTCCACATCCTAATTCCTAGAACCCGTGGTGTGACCTTAAATAGCAAAAGGGACTTTGCTGTTAAGGATCTTGCAATGGGAGATTATCCTGGATTATCCAGGGGGACCTTAAATATAATCACAAGGGGGAGGCAGAGGGGAATTTGGGACCCACCATAGGAGAGTACGAGATGTGACCCCCAGCGGCAGAGATTGGAGTGATGGCCACTAACCAAAGTCCCCAGAAGCTGGAAGAGGCAGGAACCAATTCCCCTCTAGTGCCTCCAGGGATTGGGGAGCACAGCCCTGCTGCTGCCCCGATTTCAGACTTCCGGCCTCCAGATCTGTGACAGGATACATTCCTGGGTTTGTTGGCCACCTTCCAAACCCAAGGCAGGAAGGCGTACTAGTCCCTAAGGCCTGGGCCGCCTCCACAGACCTGCTCTGCTTCTCTGGGCTTCAAAGCAACCTGGCTGGGAGGCTGGGGCTCACCATCCCTGCTCCCCAGAACCCTTGATGGGAATTCGAGCCAGCTGGACCTCTGAGCTTTTTCTGCAGCCACCGGGTGCCCTAGAAGGTCCTAAATGGGGAAACTGAGGCCAAGAGAGGGCTTGAGCCTAGAACGCCGGGGGAGGGGCTCTTTTATCTGGATTACACCCTTGTCAGGCGAGGGACTTCCTCACTTTTGCAAGCCCAGCCTCCCTCCTCTGACTGGAAGGAGGTGTTCGGAACTCTCTGGGTGAGTGCCCCAGATGGGGTGCCCAGTACACAGACCAATAAGAACCCCAGAGGGGAAAGACTGGTCATTTCCTCCCTGCGCTCTGCACCCTCCCCTGGGGCTTAGAAACCACAGTCTGTGGGCAGGAGGGACCTTTGATCAGCGGGGACCCTGGGAGACCTGAACATGGTGAGTTCCCCAGAGGGATCATGGGCACGGGCACCACCTCCCTTCCCTCTCTCCTTGCTGGGTCTCTCTCCCCCCTCCACCTCTCCCCTTCACACTCTTTCTCTCTCTCCGTCCTCCTCTCTCTGTCCTCCGTCTCCTCCCTTCTCCCTGACCCTCATCTCAGACTCCCCCGGGGCTGGGAGGCAGCTAAGAAGGAAGGACTGTCAAGGGATTATAGAGACACCAAGATGCCCTAGAGCTGGAATCCGAAAGGCCCCCAGGGCAGGACACGCGTGCCTTGGGTCTGATCCGATGACGCCCTTCCTCAAGTGGAGAGATCCAGAGGAGGTCTTTCAGGCTTCGGGAATGGCAGGAGGGAAGCGTTGGGGGGCTGAAAAGAGCCGGCTTGGGAGAAAGAAAGTGACTCATTTTGACTTCAGATGTTCTGAATTCTAGAGACAGGGAAACTGAGGCTCAGGCAAGAGCAGAAATGGCCCGGGTCCTTTGTGGTTGACCCAGGCTGTCCCGTGGATTCTGTGAGTGTCAGAGGGAGATGGTCTCCAGGCTCAGAGAGGTTCCCCCTGCCATGTGCACCTGTGCCCCCCAGGATGGGCTTCGAGAGAGGCAGGGCTGTGATTTGGTACCTTGTCTTGTTCTCGTCTTGCTTCATCGGGGTGAAAGAGGAAACGGAGGACATAGTAGCTGACCAGGGAGGGGCTTGGCATTGCCTCATCCCACTTTGGAGGCCTGACCAGGACCAACTGGACTTTGAGAAACTAGCTAAGGGCTTCGCCTTCTTTTCCTTTCCATAAAATGATCCCAAATACCAAAGGGTGTTCAGTGAGAAGTCACTCTCTCTGCCCAGCCCAGAGCCTTGGACTCCTTGTCAGGCCCCCAGAGGCGACTGTGGACACCGGCTTGTGTTGGATCCTTCCAGAAAGTCTACAGGTGCTCAAGGACAGAGGTGCAGGGAATGAGGTAGCCGGTAGTTTGGCCAGGGTATCAAATTGAAATAAGCTTCAAATTCTGCCTCTCCTGTGCAAAACACGAGTCCTTTTTTGGAGTTCCCTTTCTTTACCTTGAAGACGGGGTAACAATCCTACAGAATTAGAACCAACATCATGGGCTCATTGAGAGTGTTAAATAATACTCGGAAAGCTCTTACCAGGCATACAGTCAGCGCTCAACGCTTGTGATGTGTCTATCCTTTCTGCCCCCTGCAAGTAGAAGTACATTCTGTACCTTAGCCTACATCTTGCTTTTTTTTTTCATGATTAACATAGAGTATCTTTAAGCAGTATTTATTGAGCACTTATTGTATGCCCCAGCCCTGTGCTAGACTCTTTGCATTTACATCTATGAGGAAGATGCTGTTATCATCTCTGTGTATTTCCAGGGAATTCCTTCTATCTTTTTATCTACCATATAATAGTCTACTGGGTGGGTCCATCTCCTCTCAATGGATAATTTATTTTGCCTTTAAAGCCAAAGTTACATTGTTGGCCTCAGGTCTGGGTCTCCAGAACTGCCAAGGCGGAGTCCATGGGCAATTTTTATCCTAACGGGTCTTGCCAAAAGTCACACCCAGCTTATATGTCCCATCTGCAGTGCAGGAGAGGGTCTGCCTGCCCCCTCACCTGCCCATCTAACTTTTTTTTTTTACTTTTTTTTAAAAGGTTTTATTTATTTATTTGCCAGAGAGAGAGATCACAAGTAGGCAGAAAGGCAGGCAGAGAGAGGAGAAAGCAGGCTCCCTGCTGAGAAGACAGCCCGATGCGGGGCTTGATCCCAGGACCCTGAGATCATGACCTCAGCCAAAGGCAGAGACTCAACCCACTGGGCCACCCAGGTGCCCCCCCCATCCAACTTCTTTGATTTTTGCCAACCCGTGAGGCAGTTCACTGCGTCCCTCAAGGACTGGAGACTTGTGTTTTTTGCAGGGTTTAAAAACTGTGAACGCTGAGTGGGTCACAGAGGTTGTGCAATTCAAGAAAAATGATCGGAGACAAGATGTCCACCTCACTCTCATATCCCATTTCTCCGGGGATGCGACCTCTGATGGCTCCATGGGGTTCTGTGGGTGGATTATTCAGAGATGTGTGGTTGTAGGAATGTTTGTAGTTTGTGGCAGGGGAGGGAGAAGCAGACCTTGTCTCCTGTGGATTTTGTGGCTCTGACAGCGTCTCTAAGGGGGGACTGCTATTTTCCTTCCGTGGGGGCACGGTTGGCAAGACTTCCCTTCCTGGAAGGATGGGGGTGGATGGAAGGATCCCCTACAAGAAGCCAGGAGAGGGAGGCCAGGGCCTGGGGCAGAGTTTATGGCGCACCCCTTGCACGACTGTGTCTCCTCGGTGCTTTCAAATCCTCTACTTTGCTTCTTCCTCTTGGCCATGAACCCCCGCCCCCCAATCTGCGCTCCCATCTTCAGTGGCCTGGAGCTCCTTCTCAGCTCCTCTCTGGTCCTGCTGCCTCTCATCTCACCGTCTCACAGTGGCCAGAGGGATCTTTGTAAACTGAAACTAACCTAGCCCTTCTGTAGCTCAAACTCCCCCCATGGCTCCCCATGACCCAAGGATAAGATACAAATTCTTGAGCATGGATAGCCTGGGTGGCTCTTCCAACTTCATCCTGGCCCCCTGCCGGCCACGCTGGCCTTCTTTCATGTTCTGGTGGGTAGCACATTCCCTGGCTCTCACCTGTGGCTGTGGCTTTGAACGCACTGTAGCCACTCAGGCCTCAAGCTCTCAGAAGTTCTCTCTCAACTCTGCCACTTGCTACCGGCGGGGAGAACTCGGGAAGCTCTCTTAAGCTCTAAGAGGAGCCTCAGTTTTCCCATCTGTGAGATGGTTGTTGCAACAGTGACAACTCTCATAGGGTTGTTCCGTGGGTTCAATGAGCTCATACAAGCCAAGGGCTTAGAATAGAGCTTGAGAACGATGATTGCTATTCTTGTAAGTCCCGTGGCCTCTCCTTTACCCTGTTCTCTGATCCGTGCACATCTCCTTACGGCCACCATCCTCTCAACATGGCTGGTGAGGGGTGCCTGGCCAGCTGGGTGGGTACATGGTGCGGCTCTTGATTGTGGGGTGGAGGGTTCGAGCCCTGTGTTGGGGGTGGAGGTTACTTAAGTATAAAATATCGGAGCAAGAAACCCAGGCCTGTGGACTTAGGAACAATAGTATTCCATGCTTCTGGATGTTGGGATGTCAATACTGTTATGAGTTCGTTAATGAACTAACTCCTGGGAAGGGCTCGGAACTGTGTCTGGTCCCTTTGTAGCCCCAGACCTGTGCTGTCCAATCGGGCAGTGACTAGCCACGTGTGGTTATTGAAATTTAAGTAAACCGCCCAAATGTCAGCCCGTATCACCTGCCCAGTGGCCATATGTTGCTGGTGGCTGCTGTCAAGGACAGGTGCAGAAAGCTCTTATTGGTTGGGGATACAGCCCGTCCTCACCCCACACCGTGCAGGGCTCTCCAACGACACTCATCCCTCGCTTTTTGGGGGTTCACTCATCCCTCCTTATAATGTCTCTGTCGGTAGGTGCCTGGTGGGTCAGGGTCCCCCAGCTGATTAGCTGATTAACATTAGTGTAGCAAAGAACCCTGCCTAGAACCGTGGAACCACAAATTCTTTTATCTTTGCTGTACGATGTCTGTTTCTTAGAACGGGCAGGGCAGGCACGGGCATGGTTCCTCATACAAGAGGAACAAAAATATACACGGTGAAATGCTTCCTTCCAGTGCCTGCCCCCCCCAGTCCCCGCCCCTCCCCCTGCTCCCTTGCCCTCCCCCACTTCCCACCTCTCCCCCACCCCCCCAGGGGCTAAGCACTGGTACAAGCTTCCTCTATCTGCCTCTAGAGCTGTTCTGGGGATAGAGAGAGAGAGAGAGAGAGACAGGTACAGGCTAGAAGTAGAGACAGATACAGAGGAGGGAAGGAGAGAGAGGGAGAGGAAGCGGGAGTCTTCTTTTTCAGGTTGGCTGCTTTATGCGCCATCTGGTCCTTGCTTTTTATTATTTTTAAGATTTTATTTTATTTATTTATTTATTGAAAGATTATCTATATATGTATATTTTGTTGTTGTTTGTTTTTAAGTAATCTCTACACCTAGAGTGGGGCTCGAACTCACAACCCCTGAGATCAAGAGTTGTGTGCTCCAGGCACCGAGCCATCCAGGGGCCCCTGGTGGTCCTTGCTTTCTGGCAGTGGTTCCCCTGGACCTTGGAGCTCCGTCCCCAGCCATGCATCAACCCCTCATTCTCCCAGATGGTGGCATCTGTTGTTCCTGACGTGTCATCCGTCACTTAGCCAGTCCCCCCTTGCTGGACACTCCGGTTATTTCCTGTCTTTGTATGGATGCCTGCAAGGGCGCAACATTTCAAGCCACTTGCACTGGGAGGATCCTGAAAAAGCCGCAGGGTGTTCGAATCAGCACTTTTCTTCCCCCCTGCCCTCATAAAGTCAGGGGAGGGAAAAGGGCCCCAAGAGCTCACACCAGGAAGGAACTTTGTCAGCTGTTGTGAGGAGTGGGGAGACCGAGAGCAGGGTGTGGGGAGGGATGCTCCCTGTTTAGAGTCTGAGTCACTCCACTCGGGCAAAACATTCATGTACCCAGTATTGAGCATCTGCTAAGGTGGGGAGAGGGGTGGCAGTGTCTAGGACTCCTGCTGTGCCTGGCATTAACCCTTTAGTAAACGGAGCATGGGGATGGGGGTGGGGGAGTGGAGAGATGGGGGTGGGTGGGTCCCAGAAGAAAATGGGAAGGAGCCAGGGAACTGGGATAGGGAGGTGGGGGTGGGGGAGGGTAGGTGTAAGGCTCCCAGCCGGGCCTATTTAGCCCTAGAAATATCTCAACAATTGGAACTTTGTCTTTTGAACAATTTTCACACAGAAAAATTACAAGAATAGAACAAAGAACTCCCATGTAATCTAGTCTTTACCAGAGTCTCCAAATTTGCTTTATCAATCAGTCGTCTCCCCATCTTTATCCTCACTGTATCATCTGTATCTATGTCTGGGGGTCATCTTTTTTTCTGAACAGTTTGAGGGTAAGGGTAAGCATCACGCCCTTGGGCCCCCAAATACCGTAGTGTTCATTTCTCAAGAGTGATCACCGTCACAGACATGAACAGAGCACAGTTACCCTTGTCGGGAAATTAACATTTGGTGGAATATTAGTGTCTAGGCTGCAGACCCTATGCAGACTCGCTCTGTTGTTCAAACACGCCCTTTGCCACGAACGGGTTTTTTCTGCCCTGGGCTCCAGCCCAGCATGTCACATGGCATTTGGTTGTCCTGCCTGTGTTGTCTCGGTTCATGAGGAACAAACAATCCCTCACCCCTCCCTTGGGTTCAGGACAGTGGCATTTTTTTTTTTTTAAAGAATTTATTTATTTATTTGGCAGAGAGAGAACACAAGTAGGCAGTGAGGCAGGCAGAGAGAGAGAGAGGAGGAAGCAGGATCCCTGCTGAGCAGAGAGCCCGATGCGGGACTCGATCCCAGGACTCTGGGATCATGACCTGAGCCGAAGTCAGTGGCTTAACACACTGAGCCACCCAGGCACCCAGTGGCATTGTTTTGTTTGCTTGTTTTCAAATTGAGTAAAATTCACATAACGTATAATTCACTGTATTAATGTGTATGATCCAGTCGTGTTTGTAGGACACTCATTATGTCATGTGGTCGTGGGCTCTGTTTCTAGAACGTCACCCCAGAAGAAGTCACCCCCGAAGAAACACCCATGGTGGCTCGCCTTGTTCCTTTTTAGGGCTCAATCCTATTTAATGGGGTGGACCTACCACATGCTGCTCCTCCCCTCCTCAGCCAACACTGACCCTTTCCCTTTGAGTCATGATGTCATCCCTGATACGGTTCCATACCAGCCAGGACCCCCTGGGGCCACCAAGCCTGGCCCACGTTCCAGCAATATAAAGGGACTGGGAAATAAAAAAGTGGTTCAGGGAAAGATCTGAGCTCTTTGATCGTCATAACATCGAGAAATAATGTTTGTATTAGCTGCCCTTTCCTGTCCCCACGCGGAGCACCAGGCACTCGGCTGCCCCGGTCCCAGAACATTTGTTGTCTTAAATACTCCGCCAGGTGGGTGTTTCGGGGGGTAGGAACCAAAGCCTGTAAATTGAGGCGTCCAGCTCTGGAGATTTCTATAACAACCATTTCCCTTCTTCTCTGTCCCCTTTCTCCAGGTTGGTGACAAAGTGGCCTTCACAGGTGGGCTAGCCCCCAGGGCCACAGAGTTTGCCACTGGAGTTTCCTCCCCCATCCATAGCCCCTCTTGGAAATGGTCAGGGGCAGCCTGCGCGGGTTTGCATGCCAGCCTGTATAGGTTTGAATTCCAAATCCTGTGACCTAGAACAGGCTATTTCACCTTCTTATGCCTCCGGGTCCGCATTGAGAAAATGGGCACATTAATAGCACCAACTTTTAGGGGGCGTGGCCAGGATCGGAAGAGGTTATGTTATGTCTGGCTCTTGGTAAGCGCCCGGTAAATGCTGGATGCTTCAGCATAATCATTCCATGGGGATTTCACTGCTGTGCCTTGTGCCCCTGGGACACGGATTTGCCTATGAGGCTCTCTCCAGCTCTGCTGCGACTCACAGACTCTCTTTTGGGGGACATGGTACTCAGAACAGCTCGGCTTGGGAAGAAGGGCTCAGGTCCCCTCTGCTCTTTATTTTATTTTATTATGGAAAATTTCAGGGGTGCATGGGTGACTCAGTCATTAAGTGTCTGCCTTCAACTCAGGTCATGATCCCAGGGTCTTGGGATCAATCCCCGCATCTGGCTCCCTGCTCAGCGGGAAGCCTGCTTCTCCCTCTGCCCCTCCCCCTGCTTGTGTTCCCTCGCCCACTGTGTCTCTCTCTGTCAAATAAATAAATAAAACTATTTATATATATATTTTAAATTCAAACACACAGAAGTAGAGAGAATGATACCGTGACCCTCAGGGGACCCGTGACCCCACCTCAACAGTTATCAGTGTTTTGCTGTTCTTAGTCACCCACACTCCTCCCCTCCCATCCTGTCTCCTGCTTCCCAGCGATTTCTTTTGCTGGAGTGTTTTTTTGGAAAAAAAAAAAATTTTTTTTTTTTTTTAAAGACCTTTAAATTGGGTGGTGGGGGGGTGCGGGGCACGCCTGGATGGCTCAGCCAGTTAAGGGCCGGACTCTTGATTTCGGCTCAGGTCATGATCATAGGGTTGTGAGATGGAGTCTCAGGTAGGGCTCTGGGCTGGGTGTGCAGCCTGCTTGGGATTCTCTCTCTCCTTCTGCCCCTCTCCCCCCAATCCCAGCTCACCTGCACGCATGTGCACACACTCCCTTTCACTGAAAAAGAAAAAGTTTAAAAATTTTTTTAAAGTAATCTCTACACCCATCATGGGGCTCGAACTTACAACCCTGAGATCAAGAGTTGCACACTCCACCTACCAAGCCAGCCAGGTGCTCTCCATTGCTGGAGTGAATCCAAGACATGGTATTTTACCAGCAGTGTATCTTTATCAGAAACAGCTTTTCCCCAGGGGCACCTGGGTGGCTCAGTCGGTTAAGCCTCTGCCTTTGGCTCGGGTCAGGATCTCAGGGTTCTGGTTCTCGGCAGGGCACCTGCTTCTCCCCCTCTCTCTCTGCCTGCCTCTCTGCCTACTTGTGATCTCTGTCTGTCAAATAAATAAAATCTTTATTAAAAAAAAAAAAACAGCCTTCCCCATCCTTTTTTTAAAGCATAAACACAAAAACCACATCGCCCTCAATAAAACTAGCACCAATTCCTTACTGCTGTCAAATACCCACTCCATTTTTAAGTGTCCCAGATTGTCTCAAAAATGTCTAATTTAGGGGCAACTGGGTGGCTTAGATGTTTAAGGGTCTACCTTCGGGTCAGGTCATGATCCCAGGGTAGTGGGATCGAGTCCCACAGTTGGCTCCCTGCTTAGTGGGGAGTCGGCTTCTCCCTCTCTTGCTCCCCCTTCTTGTGCTCTTTTGCTCTCTCTCACAAATAAATAAATAAATAAAATCTTAAAAAAAAAAAAAAAGTCTGGTTTTGCAGCTGATTCTTCCAGTCAGCGTCCAAATGAGGTCTCTGTATTACCTTTGCTTGATATGCCTCTAAATCTCTTTTCATCAATGACATTTTCCTTTCCTTTTCTTTCTCCCTCCCTCTCTTCCCTTCCTTTTTCTTTCTTCCTCTCTTCCCTTCCCTTTTCTTTCTTCCCCTCTCTCTCTCTTTCTTTCTTTCTTTCTCAATGCCATTTATTTGTGGGAGTAAACAGATCATTTGTCCTCTAGAGTTTCCTGTGGTCTGATTTCATCCCTATGGTGTTATTTACCATGTTCCTCTCTCCCCCACTTTTCCTGTGGACTGTAGTTTAGTTTTGTTTTGAGAGAGAGAGAGAGTGTAGGGGAAGAGGCAGAGGGAGAGAGAGAGTCCCAAGCAGTCTCCATGCCCAGAACAGAGCCCAACATGGGGCTCGATCCCTGAGATCACTACCTGAGCCGAAAGCAAGAATCAGATACTCAACCGACAGGGCTACCCAGGTGCACAAAGACCAGTAGTTTTTGATCTAGAACCTTGATTAGACTCACGGTCATTCATTTGGCAAGAATTACTCAAAGGCGGTGCTGCGTCCTTTCTAAAGCATCACATGACATAGAACGGAATGTCTGATTGTCTCTCTTCTCCAGACACTAAAGTTGATTGGCTGGTTTGGGCTACGAGCCCAGCCTGTTTGTTGTAAAACTCCCACCAGCCTTTCACCCGGTGGTTTTATTGATGTTGATGGTCCTCATCAAGACCCATCATTTCCTGCATTGTCCTTCCTTCTACAGATATCATTGTTAGATTTTCCTCTAAAGGATGGCTTTCCTCCATTGACTCTTGCTTTCCCTGAAATTTACCTTGTGCAAAAATGGCAGGATAAATGCTCAAATTGTTCCCTTTCCAGAAAAAAAGTGACCAATGAGTTTGCTTGTTTTTATTATAATTTTGAACTCATAGAGCTTTATATATTAATGTGTTTCATTTCTTTTCTCCTTCTTCTCCTTCTCCTCTTCCTCCTCCTCCTTCTTTACTCAAATTGGCTCATCTTCAATTAGGGGTCTCTCCCAGGCTCTCTTTGTGTCCTTTTGACATGTCTCTATCATTCTTTTTTTTTTTTAATTTTATTTATTTATTTGACACAGAGAGAGAGAGAGAAAGCACACAGAGGGAGAGGGAGAGGGAGGAAGCAGACTCCCTGCTGAGCAGGGAGACTGACATGGGGCTCAATCCCAGGACCCTAGATCATGACCTGAGCCGAAGCCTAAGCAGATGCTTAACCCACTGAGCCACCCAGGCGAGCCTGAGTGTTTTTGGTTCTCCCTTTTCCCTCCCTTATATGCTCTGCCCGAGTCTATGAAGCCCTGTGGAGCCACTGCCTTCTCTGGGGAGCTGCCTCAGTGAGCGGAAGGCAGCAAAAGGGGCTGATGGTGGCGATGGTGGGTGCCCATGGGGTAACTACCTAGTACTCTCATCTCAGCTTGTTGGTGACCGTAAAAATAGCTAAGAAGCCCTGTGTTAGAGTACTGAGCAATCAGGACTGGATTTTAACCATTCGGTTGCTGGATCACAGGGCCATCCAGAGACTTCAGCAGGCAGCAAGAGCACAGCAGGGGAACTCATCAGCGTGGAAGGGTTTCCCACTCTTATAAGTGGTCTGACACACTCGCAGTCTCTCAGCCCTGAACACCCCCATTTTCCTGTGTCGGGCACTGGCCCGCAGTCTCACCCTCCCTTTGCCTCTCTGACTCCCTCCAGGCGTCTTTGGAGTACAGCACTCCTGAGTACTTCGACTATGGCACTGCCACCCTGGACCCCAACATGTCTGTGGACCAGTCTCCCAGCACCCGCAGGCTGTCCGTTCCCGACACCATTGCCCTGGTGCTCTTCTCTGTCGTCTTCCTGATAGGGGTGCCGGGCAACTCCCTAGTGGTCTGGGTGACCAGGTACGAGTTCCAGCGGACCATCAACGCCATCTGGTTTCTCAACTTGGCGGTGGCCGATCTCCTGTCCTGCCTGGCACTGCCCATCCTGTTTGCTGCCACTGTGCAGCACGGCCACTGGCCCTTCGGTGGCACCGCCTGCCGCATCCTGCCCTCACTTATCCTGCTCAACATGTACGCCAGCATCTTGCTCCTGGCCGCCATCAGCGCCGACCGCTTTCTGCTGGTGTTTAACCCCATCTGGTGCCAGAACTACCGGGGCGCGCGGCTGGCCTGGGGGACCTGCGGCGTGGCCTGGATGGTGGCCCTGCTGCTCACCATCCCCTCCTTCCTCTTCCGCCGGGTGCGCACCGACTACTTTCCCTTGCGGACAACCTGCGGTGTGAACTATGGCCCCGATGGGGTCCTGGTGGAAAGAGGCGTGGCTCTCCTCCGGCTGATTGTGGGCTTCCTGTGGCCGCTGGTGACGCTGACCATCTGTTACACCTTCCTCCTGTTCCGGACCTGGAGCCGCAGGGCCACGCGCTCCACCAAGACACTCAAGGTGGTGGTGGCCGTGGTGACCAGCTTCTTCATCTTCTGGCTGCCCTACCAGGTGACGGGGGTGATGCTGGCGGTGTTCCCCAGGAAATCGGAGAAATTTGACTCCGTGTCTAGCCTGGACTCCCTCTGTGTGGCCTTTGCTTACATCAACTGCTGTATAAACCCCATCATCTACGTGGTGGCCGCCCAGGGATTCCACAGCCGCTTCCTCAAGTCCCTCCCGGCCAGGCTGCGGCAGGTGCTGACCGAGGAGTCCCTGAGCAGGGACAGCAAGTCCTTCACCCTCTCCACGGTGGACACCCAAGCCCCGAAGAGCCAGCCGGTGTGAGGGGAGGGCCTCCCAGCCTCCCTCCCATCTGCTCAGTGCTTGCCCCTCTTTCCCGCTGTCCCTTCTCTCTCTGCCTCTCTTGCTCCCAGCCCTTGGTGCCGTGATGATGTTTGAGTGAACGTTCCTCCATTCCTTTCCATCTTTCCCAGACGGGTCCTCCCGCGCTTGCAGGATGAACAGGCCCCTCTAGGGACCCTCGACTTTTCTTTCCACCCAAGGGCTTTGGAAAACAAGCAGAAACCAGTATTACTGGCAGCTCCCCCAAAGGGTGTCCCCTCTGTCTGTCCGTGAGCAAGGGCAGGTGGTGAATAGAACACACTGGACACAGAGAAAACAGACACATGGAAACATTCCAACCTTTAAACGATAATGATATATTTATTTTATAAATAGATGGGGAAAAAAACTGTAAGGACCCTCTCAAAACATATTCTGGTCAAGGACAAGGCAAAATTCACTGGCTAAGCTTTTCTCAGCGAATTGGTTTAAAGACAAGCAGCAAGTTAAACTGTTACGTAATTGGGTTTTGAGAAAATGCATGAAGTCCAGAGATGTTACATGTTCTGGTGGAGAGCAGATGTGAAGGAGAGGTTGGGAAACGTTGGTTGGGGATCTCGGGGAAAGATGGTCACAGGGAAATTTGACTTTTTACTTCATAAACTGCTGTTTTGTGTGCACTTCTCAAAAAGAAAGAAAAGAAACTTTTCTTTAGACATAAAGAAACTTTGAATTTTGCTCTTGCTGTGAATTCCCATGCAGTTGTAAGAAATGATACAGGGGATCTTGTGTGCCCTTGACCTGCTTCACTATGGGAAGCTCTTGCAAAATGATGTTACGAGATCATTACTAGGATGTTGGGGCGCTTGGGTGGCTTAGTGGGTTAAAGCCTCTGCCTTCTGCTCGGGTCATGATTCCAGGGTCCTGGGATGGAGCCCCGCATCGGGCTCTCTGCTCAGTAGGAGCCTGCTTCCTCCTCTCTCTCTTCCTGCCTATCTGCCTACTTGTGATCTCTGTTTGTCAAATAAATAAATAAATAATCTTAAAAAAGAAATCATTACTAGGATGTTGACATTGATACCCTCGAGGGGCAAGACACATTCATCACCACTGGCATCCCTTTTATGCCCCTTGTCAGCCACCCCCATGTCCCTCCAGCCTCCCAGCTTTATCCCGGACCCTTGAGAACCATGATTCTGCTCTCCACATTTGCCCTTTCAAGGAACGCTCTATCAATCATGTAACATTTCGACTTAAAAAAAAAAAAGTCTGGGGGGCGCCTGGGTGGCTCAGCGGGTTAAAACCTCTGCCTTCAGCTCAGGTCATGATCTCAAGGTCCTTGGATCGAGTCCTGCATCCGGCTCTCTGCTCAGCAGGGAGCCTGTTTCCCTCCTTTCTCTGCCTGCTTCTCTGCCTACTTGTGATCTCTGTCAAATAAATAAATAATCTTAAATCTTAATCTTAAAAAAAAAAGTCTGGGGGAGCTGGGTGGCTTAGTGGGTTAAGCATCCGACCCTTGATTTCAGCAGCTCATGATCTGGGGTCCTGGGATCAAGCCCCGCTTTGGGAGGAGGCATTGTTTGAGCTCAGTGGGGAATCTGCCTAGATTCTCTCCACCCCCCACCCCCGCTGCTCCTCCCCCTGCTTTTCTTCTTAAAGTAGAAAAAACTAGTCTGCAGCACTTGAATAATGAAAATTTTAGAAACCAACAACATCGTAATGTCATGTTATTTATAAATAACTTTAAAACATTTCTCTGGTGTTTTGTGTGTGTGCGTGCTTGTGTGTGGATTGGCTAGAAATATTGTACAGACCAGCACAGTCTGACAGAAATATGATGCGAGCCCCCCCCCCCCCCCCCCCCCCCCCCCCCCGGTAGTTTTCAATTTACTAGTTGTCACTCTGGACCAGGGGCGCCCGGCTGACTCAGGGGAGGGTGAGCCTCTTAATCTCAAGGTTGTGAGCTTGAGCCCCATGTTGGGTGTGGAGATGACTTAAATAAATACATTAACTTAAAAATATTAAGAAGAGGGACGCCTGGGCAGCTCAGGTGGTTAAGTGACTGCCTTTGGCTCAGGTCATGATCCTGGAGTCCCAGGATCGAGTCCTGTGTCGGGCTCCCTGCTCAGCAAGGAGTCTGCTTCTCCCTCTGACCTTCTCACCTCTCATGCTCTCTCTCACATAAATAAATAAAATCTTAAAAAAAATTAAAAAGAGGGCGCCTGGGTGGCTCAGTGGGTTAAGCCGCTGCCTTCGGCTCAGGTCATGATCTCAGGGTCCTGGGATCGAGTCCCGCATCGGGCTCTCTGCTCAGCAGGGAGCCTGCTTCCTCCTCCTCTCTCTCTCTCTGCCTGCCTCTCTGCCTACTTGTGATCTTTCTCTGTCAAATAAATAAATAAAATCTTTAAAAAAAAAAAATTAAAAAGAGATGAAATAATAGTAATGTATTTTATGATATAATTATATGTTAACAATTATACTGATATATTAATTATATGAATATTATATATTATTTGTGTATTTTATGAAAAACAATGTTACATAAATGTTATACAAAATTATATTTGTGATTAGATAATATGAAACCTAATTGCATTTCATGATATAGAAAATGTGTATTAACATATTAACACTATGTTAATATAGTATTATAATAATAATGCTACTAATATATTTTATTATATTATAATACTTAATACATAAAGTATTATTGCAGTCATGCTATATTTTCCCTAACACAATATATCCAAAATATATTTTTATTTTTTTTTGCTTTTTTTTTTTAAAGATTTTATTTATTTATTTGACAGAGAGAGATCACAAGCAGGCAGAGAGGCAGGCAGAGAGAGAGAGAAGGAAGCAGGCTCCCAGCTGAGCAGAGAGCCCAATGCGGGGCTCGATCCCAGGACCCTGGGATCATGACCTGAGCCAAAGGGAGCGGCCTAACCCACTGAGCCACCCAGGCGCCCCTATATATCCAAAATATATTTTTAAAGATTTTATTTACTGGGGTGCCTGGGTGGCTCAGTGGGTTAAAGCTTCAGCCTTCGGCTCAGGTCATGGTCTTGGGGTCCTGGGATCGAGCCCTGCATAGAGCTCTCTGCTCTGCAGGGAGTCTGCTTCCCTTCTTCTCTCTGCCTGCCTCTCTGCCTACTTGTGATCTCTGTCTGTCAAATAAATAAATAAAATATTTAATAAAAAAAGATTTTATTTACTTATTTGAGAGAGAGAGAGAGTGCGAGTGAGTGGGGGGGAGCGGGCAGAGGGAGAGAGAGAGAATCCCAGGCAGACTCCCCGCTGGGCACGGAGCCCATCATGGGGCTCGATCTTACAACACTGAGATCATGACCTGAGCCAAAATCAAGTCTGATGCTTAACTAACTGAGCTACTCAGGTGCCCCCAAGTCTTCAAAATCTTGGGTATGTGTCACACACAGCATGTCTCAATTTGGACTGGCCCATTTCAGTTGCACGTCCACACGGGGATGGTGGCCTTTCCAAAGCAGACAATGTGGGTATAGCCTCATTCTTCCTCTTTGCAACGGCAGGTAGAGCCCAGGAACAGCCCTCAGGGCTGGGCTGGGTTCTTGTGTGACTGCGGCCAAATGCTTTTGGATCCTGCTAGGGCAGTATTGTCCTATCTGCCCAGGGAACAACTTTCATTTAAAGGCAATGCTTCGGGGGCGCCTGGGTGGCTCAGTCAGTTGAGTGTCAGACTCTTGATTTTGGCTCAGGTCATGATCTCAGGGTCAGGGATCAAGCCCAGTGTCAGGCTCCCTGCTGAGCAGGGAGCGAACCCGTTTGAGATTCTCTCTCTCTCCCTCTGCCCCTCCCCACCACCCCGCTTGTGTGTGTGTGCCCTCTCTTTCAAATAAGTAAATACATTTAAAAAATATAAAGACACTCTCTAAGCATGTAGAACAGGTGCTCTGTTGGGCTTCTAGAAGGTGCTGTGTGTGGTTTTGGTAATAAATGTCAGGACATGTGCAGATCTCCAGGCACCATGGTCGCTGGGGGAGACCGAAGCCTCAGGTCTGGGGGGAGGCACCTGGTACCACCCCAAGAGACCCCTGTGATCTTGGATGTCCCTTCTTCTTCCTTTTTTTTTTTTTTATTTGACAGAGAGAGACACAGAGAGAGAGAGGGAGCATGAGCAGGGGGAGCAGGAGAGGGAGAAGCAGGCTTCCCGCTGAGCAGGGAGCCCGATGCGGGGCTCCATCCCAGGACCCCAGGATCATGACCTGAGTTGAAGGCAGAGGCTTAAGGACTCAGCCACCCAGGCGCCCCTTGGATGTCCCTTCTAGCTAGACAGCCAACATCCCTCCCCGCCCTCTTCCCACAGCTGGGTGTCCTCTCTCTGAGACCCTTTCTTGCTGCCTCCAATCGGCAGAGTTTCTTTCTCAGCCCTTAAAGGCTGGCGTCCTGGGGGTTCTCTGTCTCCAACATGCTGCCCCCAGTTACAGCTTCACTGATACCTTCTCGGCTCTCTCTTGTGATGTGCCCTGGGCAACCCCTGACCTTGCTCCAGTTGACCTTGTCATGTTCTTAAAAGCCTTCCCCTCCCCTCTAATCCCCATCTCAGGGAAGTCCTACAGTCCACGAAGTTACCAAGCCTGTGCCTGGGACCCAGGCTGGAGGCCGCCCCCTTCGCACCCAACACCCTTCCAGGTCGAAGCTCCTCCATCTTTCCAGACTTGGGTCTCTGCCTTGCTTCCTGTCTGGTCTTCCGGCGGCTGGCCTGTTTTTAAAAGATCATCCCTGTCCCTATTCTTTTTTTTTTTTTTAAGATTTTATTTATTTGGGGTGCCTGGGTGGCTCAGTGGGTTAAGCCTCCGCCTTTGCAGGTCGTGATCCCAGGGTTCTGGGATCGAGCCCCACATTGGGCACTCTGCTCTGCAGGGAGCCTGCTTGCCCCCTCTCTCTGCCTGCCTCTCTGCCTACTTGTGATCTCTGTCTGCCAAATAAATAAATAAAATCTTAAAAAAAAAGATTTTATTTATTTGACAGAACACAAGCAAGCAGGGGGAGCAGCAGGCAGAGGGAAAGGGAGAAGGAGGCTCCCCATTGATCAGGGAGCCCAATGCGGAGCTCACTCCCAGGACCATGGGATCATAACCTGAGCCAAAGGCAGACGCTTAAGCCACTGAGCCACCCAGGCACTGTCCCTATTCTACCTTCTCTCAGGATGAAGCCTCCAGGAAGTCCTTCTTGACTTCCTCCTCTACCCCCCATTCCCCCCACGCCCTCTCTCCATCTCTGTTCCTGGCCAGACATTAGCTTTCCTGGTTTCCAGACGTTAGATTTCCTGGAGGGGGCGCTGTAGGCAGTGAGGTCTTTTCCTCGCTCTGATCTGGGAAGGAGATGCTCTTCCTAGTGCCAGACCCCACAGTGGTCTTCTAGAAACACTTGGAGGCCAGCCAGTGTGGATCCAGGTGGCTTCTCTGAGGTGTTGATCAGCCCTGCCGGGGAGGGAAGTAGGCCAAAGGGCCATGCTATTGCCACATCTGGGGCTTGGGGGATCTGCTGCATCAACAAGTCCAGAAGAGGAAGTGGTGGGAAAGGAAGTGGATAATTGAGTTTGGCTGAGTTATCTGTGTCCGTCCCCGGCCACACCCCCACCCCCACCACCAAGTCCCCTGTCACCCACCCACCCACCTATGCCTCAGACCAGCTCTCCAGGACCTGGATCAGAGCCTCCTCCCCTGCGTCTGTGTCATGTGACCTTCCTTGGGCCCCACACCTCTGACCTCCAGGAGCAGGTCACTCCAGGTTTCACACTGATAGGAACACGATGTGAGCCACAAAAGGCAGCTTGCATTTTTCCAGCAGCTAAGCAAAGAGAGATAAGCAAAGAGCAAACAAAAGAATCAGATAACATGCATTTGGGTGATATATTTTATTTTTTAATTTTTTGGGTGATATATTTTATTAAGCCAAATATATTTAAAGTATTATCATTTTAATAGATGATCAATAGAAAAGGTTATCAAGAGATCTCACATTGCTTTTTTTTTTTTTTTAAAGATTTTATTTATTTATTTGACAGAGAGAGAGAGATCACAAGTAGGCACAGAGGCAGGCAGAGAGAGCAGGGGAAGCAGGCTCCCTGGTGAGCAGAGAGGCAGGCAGAGAGAGAGGGGGAAGCAGGCTCCCTGGTGAGCAGAGATCCCAATGCGAGGCTCAATCCCAGGACCTTGAGATCATGACCTGAGCCAAAGGCAGTGACTTAACCCATTGAGCCCCCCAGGTGCCCCTCACATTGGTTCTTCTTACCCATCTTTGAAGTCTGGGGTGTATTTTCCACTCACAGCATCTCAGAGGCTCTCACATTCCAAATGCCTGGGAGCCTCCTGGGGCCAGTGGCTACCATACTGGACAGCAGAGGGTTTGAGAGAATACCTTCACTAATGTCCAGACCATCTACAAAACTCTAACACCCAGTAGCTGGAGCCCTATCTGTCTAACACTCCCAAGCTCTAATGTGACGTTCTAGAATCCCATGATTCAAATAGTCTGCAACTCACACTGTTGGATACCTTGGATCCAATAGCCTAGGGTTCCAATGTTCTATGAGTCTGTGATTTCAAGACTTCAGAGTCTTTGACCTAGATCAGGAGTCAGCAAACTCCAGCCTGGGGGCCAAATGTGGCCCACTGCTTGTTTTTGTAAATAAAGTTTTATTGAAACACGGCTATGGCCATTCAGTCTATGGCCACTTTCATGCCACCACGGCAAACTGAGTCGCTATGGCAGGGACCACGAGGGACCTCTTGGCCAGCAAAATCCCAAATATTTACTCCTTGTTATTTTACTGAAAAAGTTTACTGAGCCTTGATGTTGAGATTCAAAGACTCGAAGACTGATGGTGGTTTTTACGATTGCTCGTTTGACGGTTGTTCTTGACAGCTCACATGATGTTACCTACACTCTTTTCTGTGCATCAAACATCACGTAATAATATACATTGTTCAAAAGGGACTTGTTTCCCCATATTAGTCATTCATTTACCCTTACAGATTTCTATAATTGTGTCAGGTCCGGGACACCTGGCCGGTTCAGTTTGTGGAGTTTGTGACTTTTGATCTTGGGGTCGTAGGTTTGAACCTCACCTTATGGGTAGTGATTACTTAAAAAGAAAATTTCTAAAAAAAATAAATTAATTTAAAAATTAGGTTAGGGGGGCACCTGGGTGGCTCAGTGGTTTAAAGTCTTTGCCTTCAGCTTGGGTCATGATCCTAGGATCTCTGCTTGGCGGGGAGCCTGCTTCCTCCTCTCTCTCTTTCTCTCTCTGCCTGCCTCTCTGCCTACTTGTGATCTCTGTCTGTCAAATAAACAAATGAAATCTTAAAAAAAAGAAAATTAGGTTAGGTTGGGCGCCCGGGTGGCTCAGTTGGTTGAGTGACTGCCTTGGGCTCAGGTCACGATCCCAGACTTCCAGGATCAAGTTCCCGCATCGGGCTCCCAGCTCTTTGGGGAGTCTACTTCTCCCTCTGATCTTCTCCTCTCCCACGCTCTCTCTCACTCATTCTCTCTCAAATAAATAAATGAAAAAAATTTTAAAAATTAGGTTAGGTTGAACTCTAAGAAACTGCCAAACTTCATCCCATTTTGGGGGTGAAGGGGTGTAACGATTTATTATTTATTACTTTAAAAATTATAAAATACAAGTCACATAAAATTCACCATTCATGGCATTTAGTACATTGCCGGTGGGTGCAACTGTCACCATTCTCTCATTCTGGAACATTTGCATCACCCCCAAAAACCCCATCCACCCCCCAGCCCCTGGCAACCGCTAAACTGTTTTCTCATTACAGATTTGCTGGAATGCAACCCATTTTTTTTTTAAAGATTTTATTTCTTGGGGCGCCTGGGTGGCTTAGTGGGTTACGCCTCTGCCTTTGACTCAGGTCATGACCCCAGGGTCCTGGGATCGAGCTCAGCTTCAGGCTCTCTGCTCACAGCAGGGGGCCTGCTCCCCCCCCCACCCCCGCTGCCTCTGCCTGCCTCTCTGCCTACTTGTGATCTCTCTGTCAAATAAATAAATAAATAAATAAATAAATAAATAAATAAAAGATCTTATTTCTTTAGTTGTGTGTGTGTGTGAGAGAGAGAGCACAAGCTGGGGGAGCAGCAGAGGGAGAGGGAGAAGCAAGCTCCCTACAGAGCAGGGAGCCCAATGTGGGACTCAATCCCAGGACCCTGGGATCATGACCTGAGCCAGAGGCAGAGGCTTAAGGGACTGAGCCACCCAGGGGCTCCACAACCATTTTGACCCACAACATGGCAATTTTCCCTGTCAACATCACTGTCTCAGATCTTCTTCTTCTAGCTACCCCCATGATGAGGGGCTGGTACTTGGATCTTTTGGAGTGGCTATAAAAAGAAATCCCACCCCTAGAGCAGACCCTCCTTTTCTATTACAGCTGTGTCCCCGGGGGGCGCCTGGATGGCTCAGTGGGTTAAGCCTCTGCCTTGGGGTCAGGTCATGATCTCAGGGTCCTGGGATTGGGCCCCACATGAGACTTTGCATCTGACTTTCTGCTCAGGCAGAAAACCTCACCCCCACCCCCAAATCTGAAAAACGTGAGAAACGTGCGCCCCAAGGCTCAGCGGCGGCGGTGTTTATGAAACCCTACTGATCTGAAAGACACCCCCCTGTGAACTTGAGATCAGGGGAAGTTTGGGCTGATGAAGGACAGTCCCCACCCTTCGCTTCTGCTGTCGTCATCTCATCGGGAGGGTCTGGGGCCAGGACAACACTCCGCCAAGATGCTGTCACCATGGGAGAGGATGGGACACGTCACAGGTCACACAGTGAGCTTGTTTGTTCACTCAAAATAACTTCCTCTAACAACACAATTTTATTCCCTAAACAACATCAAAGGAAATGTGTAAATCTATCCCCTCGACCCCAAGGCACGCACAGAGCGACGTACACCCACACACACAGAAGAACTGCGGACTAAGGGTTCTGAAACTGGAGAACAACTTCCTCTTGCTAAGCCTTCTTGAAATGGAAATTTTAACTTCCATTGTATTTTTTTCATCCTTGTTAATCAACACGTCAGTAATGTTGGTAGGCATACCTGATGTGCCCATGGGCCGGGAACCCACCGAAGCGCTTGAAATCTCTTTACGCATTTGCTGGTGGTGGCAGAACAGCCATTGCACAGAGGAGGGAGTTGAGGCCCAGAGAGTCCGAGGCCCCCGGTCTCACCCACGGTGGACCTGGACTATGAATCTCATCATTCTGGCCCTCAAGTTCACGTTCTCGGCCCCCGCACCTGGGCTGGGAGGGAGGTTAGGGACCACGATGGTCACCATGTTCCCATTTCAGAGACGGGAAGCTGCGGGGAACAGGATGGAGGGGATGGTTCTGTCTGCCCCGTGGTTGGTGGCCTTGGCCTTTTTGTCGGGAATGTGACCCTGAGCTGTCTCCCTCAGTACACAGAAGGTGGGAGGAATATTTATCTGTCTTCAAGGCTCTGCAGAGGGCAGAGAGAGGGGGCTGGTACACAGCTGGAGGCTGGGAGGAGGGTAGTGGGCTGTGTGTGGGTGCTCTCTGAGGATGACCTCAGAGGGCCCCCTGGAGGAGTGAGTTCCAGCCAAGACCCCCAGGCCTTTGAGGTCAGACCACATGCAGGTCCAGCTTCCAGGAACTGGTGGCATTGCTGCTGGGGTTGGTGACCCTGGGTCAACTCTCCACCCACCTGCGTTCTCTCCAGTTTCATTTGCTGCCCAGTAATTTTGGGATGTGTGAGTCATGGGAAGAATACAGGACAAACACACCCTTGGAGTAGGAAAAGGCCATTCCCATTTTCCCCTGCTTATGAAGATTTGCTAGGGCCCGGGAAGTGGCAGTGCTCAGCGTCCCATAGGAGCTCTGGCAAGGGGGACGGATCTCCAGGAATTCACCAGCTGCCGGATGCTGGGAGAGACCCCAGACCTCCTGGGTCTTGGCTGTGAGTCTGGATAGGGTTTCCAAGTGGCATCTGGTCAAGGTGAGGATGGAGGGAAGGAGGGAGGAGGGAGGGACGGAGGGACGGAGGGAGAGAGGGAGGATGGCATTGGGCCATCTCAGCTTTTTTTTTTTTTTAAGATTTTATTTATTTATTTGACAGAGAGAGAGATCACACATAGGCGGAGAGGCAGGGGGGTGGGGGAAGCAGGCTCCCTCCCTCCCCCAGCAGAGCCCGACGTGGGGCTCGATCCCAGGACCCTGAAATCATGACCTGTGCCGAAGGCAGAGGCTTAACGCACTGAGCCACCCAGGCGCCCTGTCATCTCAGCTTTGAAGGCGAATACTTTTCAGAATTTGGAATCAGATGGAGAATTGGAGAGGTGGGATTTTATGACCACCACACTGGAATTCCAGGCTCTTGGAATTCTCGTGGGCGGCCCAACAGAAAAGCTTCCGGTTAAAGCGTCCACACATCTGGCACACTCAGATGTAGGGCAAAGGGCCATTCTCCAAACTCCAGGAGCCCTTGCATTTTCTGGAAAACCATCCAATGGCCACTTGTCCAGTGAACTAGCCTTTCGACTCACCAATTCTGCTTCCTAAGAAGGAAGATTTAATTTTAGTTCCACGGATAACAGACACACACACGTCAGAGCTGGGAAGCTCTGTGTGTCTCCACGAGCTGGGTGTGCACAGGGAATAGGCTCCCGGCTCAAGGAAGAGCACAGACCTAGCGTCGATGTGCCCCCTGTTCCCCCAACCCGCCGCTACCCACTCCCACAGACCTCTCCTGCTTGTTTTTGAACTTGACGTGAATGGTATTCCTCAGCCACCTTCCCTGCGCGTCTGTCTGCCTCCTTCCCCTCAGCAGCGTCTGTGTGAAATCCATCCACATTCGCCTGTGCGCTTTGTTCTGCTATAGAATATTCCATGGCCGGAGTACACCACGCTATGGTTTCTTCTTCTTTTTTTTTTAAGATTTTATTTATTTATTTGAGAGCAAGAGAGAGAGGAGAGAGCACAAGCAGGGGGAGCGGCAGAGGGCAGAGGGAGAGGGAGAAGCAGGTTCCTGATGAGCAGGGAGCCGGATGTGGGACTTGATCCCAGAACCTGAGCCAAAGGCAGACACTTAACTGACTGAGCCCCCCAGGCACCCCCATACCAGGGTACGTTTATGCATTCCCCTGGGGGTGACAACTGGGTGACTTCCCATAGGAAAGTCTTTCCTGGCACGGGTCTTTTGATGAGCATGTGTGTGCTTTTCTGGGGTAGGGGGGAGCATGTGTGTGCTTCTCTGGGGGGAGGGGCGACTTGTCCGCGGATTTGGCCTAGACAGAAGTTCCAACAAGAATGGGTGACTTAGAAACACACCCATGCAGAGCACACGCACACGGGTGCCTGTGGGCTCAAGGAACCGAGAGAGAAACCTAAGTGACCCCTTTGCTGCTCTGTGCCTCAGTTTCCCTCTTTATTCTTTCACTCGCTAAATAGCAACAAAGCACTTGCTGGATGCCGCGTGGTTTTCTAGATGCCAGGGACACGGCAGAGCCCAAAGCCGCGGACGGTTTGGGAAATGGAGCGTCACAAGAATACAAACTTCGGGTGCTTGTCATAAGGGCTCGGCCTGATCCGTGATAGGTACTTGGTAAATGTCATCGGCTATCGTAAACATTATAAAATGATAATTATTATAATAATGGTAATTGTGTTTTCTATGTAGACATGAATCTAATTTACTGTACAAAATGATGATAAAATAACAAGGCTCTTCGTGATTATCATTAAATGTCCTTTATTTACAGTCTGACGCTGGTTCATGAGCCTGGTCCATCCAGCGCGTGGGCTGATCCTCCAACGGCTGCAGGAAAGGGCTGATGTGTATGCAGATAGGGCAGTGGATGGAAAACACACTCGTTATGTGGAAAGATAAGGAGATAACACAGTAGCTGTTGGATGTTGCATTTCTGTCAGAGATATTCAAAGGGAAATACCACAGTTGGTTGAGCTGCCAACATTAGGGTTCCCGGATTTTGACCAGTAAAAGCTGGGCAGGGCGGGGTCTGAGGGTTGGGAGAGAGGGTGTGTCTGTGTACCAGTAGGTACCAGCAACTTCCAACGACTAATGCTCTCTGGGTCCAGCCAGCTCTCCACTCCGATTCACCTGCTGAATCGCCTCTAAGGTAGGAATAGTAATATTCTCTTTTTACAGAAGAGGATGCTGAAGAACAGAGAGGTTAAGTGACTTGCCCAAGATCACACAGCTGGTGGGGGTCTGAATTTTTAAAGGTTGCACACCTTTTACTCTAGTGATGAAAATACTACGAAAGCATCATGCGAAACTCCAAACACACACGCACGTACACACACACACACACACAAAGTGGCTGGGCCTCTTGGCAACTACTTGGCAGGAAGGAGGGGACAGGGCAACGCTCCACTTCCCCTCTGCTTTTCCTGTTGCATCAATGCCCCTAGAGCCCTGGGTAGTGCTGGCTCACCCACGAGAGCCAGCAGGGAGCCTCAGGGTCAGGCCAGTCTGACATAGGGGGGATGACCTACCATCCGCTTGAGCCCTTTCCCTGTGCCACGAGCTTTATCACACGTCACCTCCACGAGGCCTCCTCCAAACTGGTGAGGTAGGTTCACCTCTGTGACTCACTTCTCAGATGAGGAAACCAAAAGAGAGAGCCAAATGAAACCGAGTTACGGAGGCCGGGTCTGCTCAGGGCCACCAGCTGTGCCACCTTCTGTCTTCTGAATCTAAGGTTTTTGGGTGAATGTGTTCTGGGGCCCAGAGTTCCAGAGTGGGGCTGACACGGTTCAAAACTCAATTCTGTTACTTGCTTACCTGAATGATCTTAGGTAAGTTACTTCTCTGGGCCTCAGTTTTCTTGTCTGCAGAATGGGTATAATAATAACCTGCATAAAAGGACAGTATTAGGATCAGAGGGTTGGGGCGCCTGGGTGGCTTAGTGGGTTAAAGCCTCTGTCTTCAGCTCAGGTCATGATCTCAGGGTCCTGGGATTGAACCCCACATTGGGGTCTCTGCTCATCGGGAAGCCTGCTTCTCACCACCCCCCACTTGCCTCTCTACCTACTTGTGATCTCTGCCTGTCAAATGAATAAATTAAAAAATCTTAAAAAAATAGTTAAAAAAAAAGAATCAGAGGGTTGTTATAAGAATCAAACGATTTAAGATTTAAAGGTTCCTGGAGCAGTGCTCAACACATAACACAGTGGGCTCAATGGAGGACAGCTTCTAATAATAATAATAATAATAATATAATGGTAAGTAATAGTAATATATTATTATATTATATATTTTATTACTATCATAGTAATAATAATTTATGATATGTATTATATGGATATGTAGTAATCTATTACTAATTATATATTTTATATAGTATATTATATATAATATATAGTAAGTATATAACATATTATAGATAGTATATATTTTTATATACTATATAATATAGTCATAGTATATATTTATATATAACATAGTAATATATAATATTTAATATATTTGATATGTAATACTAGTATATACTAGTATATATTAGTATATTATTATTATATAATATTAATATATTAATATTACTAACAGCATTATTATGTATTCTATTACTATATATTCTATTATTATCATAGTAATAGCAATATTATAATATATTATTATTATTATTGCTATGAGAGATTGTGTCACCTCACTGCTTAGCATCCTCCTATGGCCCCAATCTCATGGGCCATAAAAGATAAATGCCTTGACAAAGCCTTCCGTGGTCCATGATATCTTTCTGTTCTTACCTTCCCCTTCTCTGCCTTACCAACTCCATTCCAGCCACACTGGCATCCTCACTGTTCCTTGAACATGACCATCATGTTTTCACCTCAGGGCCTTTGCACTGGCTATTCCCTCTGCCTGGAACTCTCTCCTCTCAGATCGTCCCTCACTTCCTTTATGGCTTTGCTCAAGAAAGCCCCTCCTTGATCACTCATTTAAAATCCCCTGTGTTATTATTATTTTTTTTTTGCGCTAGCATTTATCACCTTCTAAGACACTGTATTTCGCTTATGTATTCCTTTTTTGACTTATTTCTTCCTTATCTGACTCTTCCCGCTAGAGTGTCAGCTCCAAGAGAAAAGAATTTTTTCTTTTGTTTGCCATAGCCCCTGGTGTGCAGCAGTCCTGGAAGAGAGAAGTTACTCAGGAACTTTCTGGAATGAACGAAGGAATGAATGAATGAATCTCCTGGGCAGAGAATTCAACATTTTATTTTTCTTGTTTTCCTAACGCCATCATGATTTTCAGAAACTGCTTGTAGTAGGATTCTAGAAATGTTCTGTTTCTTGGTCTTGGTGCCCATCTCCTGGCTGTGATAATGTTGTGAAGCCCAGAGAGCTGGCGTTACATGATGTGTGCACTTCGTGGTCTGGGTTTATGATCGAGTTTATGTAAAAAACAAAATGACATAATTGCTCCAGAGAGACATTTTTCATGGCACCAAGATTCAAAAACACCCATGAAGAAGAATTAAGACAAGTACTTTTGTTGTCAATACGTATTAAATTTTCCCCCTCTTGATGGATATTCGGATTCCAATATTTTAAATTCTAGGGGTGCCTGAGTGCTTAGTTAGTTCACTGCTTTTGGCTCAGGTCATGATCCCAGGGTCATGGGATTGAGTCCCGAATCAGGCTCCCTGCTCAGTGGGGAGTCAGCTTCTCCCTCTGCCCCTCACCCAGCTTGGGTTCTCTCCCTTTCTCAAATAAATAAATAAATAAAATCTTAAAAAAAAAATTCCATCAACACCAATGTTGAGTCACACAATGCTATTCTAGAATTCCAAATAATAATCGGCTGGGGTTCTCTTTCTTTTTTTTAAAATTTATTTGACAGAGAGAGAGATCACAAGTAGGCAGAGAGGCAGGCAGAGAGAGAGGAGGAAGCAGGCTCCCTGCTGAGCAGAGAGACGGGTGCGGGGCTCGATCCCAGGACCCTGAGATCATGACCTGAGCTGAAGGCAGAGGTTTAACCCACTGAGCCATCCAGGCACCCCTTGCCTGGGGTTCTAATAGTATACTATTTTGGGATTCCAAAATATTTTCTTTATCACGATCAGGTTCTAGCACTGCAATGTTCTAGAATCCCAGGATGCTCATGGGTTAGTGTCCTCAACCTGTGGTGTTCTAGAATTCCAGTCTTCTGACCTGCCTGGGTTCTGATGGGGCCCTATTCTCGAATTCCAGGATGCTCCCCAGCGAGTTCTAAGATGTTAGTCTTCTAGAATTCCAATATTAGGACGCACTGGAGTTCTGACGTTGTCCTGGCCCAGCTTCCAAGCGGCTAGTGGGGGTTCCCACACCCTGAGGGGTTTGTCAAGGAGTTTTCATGATTTCTCTCCCGTTCAGGTGTCTGGGGCCTGGATGGAGAACACTTCTCTCAGCTACGAGTACGGGGATTACGACGGGGTTCCGGATCTCCCCGTGGACTGCATGGACGGCACCTGCATCTCTGCCTACCCACTGCGCACCGCCGTGTTTCTGCTCTACGCCGCGGTCTTCCTGTTGGGGGTGTCCGGCAACGTGATGGTGGCCTGGGTGACCAGGAAAGAGGCCCGCCGGAGGGTCGGGGCCACCTGGTTCCTACATGTGGCCGTGGCCGATCTGCTCTGCTGTGCGTCTCTGCCCCTCCTGGCGGTGCCCCTAGCGCGCGGGGGCCACTGGCCGTATGGGGCGGTGGGGTGTCGGGCGCTGCCCTCGGTCATCCTGCTGTCCATGTATGCCAGCGTGCTCCTTCTGGCCGCTCTCAGCGCGGACCTCTGCCTGCTGGCCTTCAGGCCCAGCTGGGGGGCTGCGGCGGGGCGGGCACGCAGGGTGCAGGCAGCCTGCGGGGTCGCCTGGACCGTGGCCTTGCTGCTCACTGTGCCCTCGGCCATCTACCGCCGGTTGCACCAGGAGCATTTCCCTCACCGGCTGGAGTGTGTGGTGGACTACGGTGGCTCTGTGGTGCTGGAGAGCACGGTGACCGCCACCCGCTTTATTTTTGGCTTCCTGGGGCCGCTGGTGGTGGTGGCCAGCTGCCACGGTGCCCTTCTGTGCCGTGCGGCCCGACACCGCTGGCCCCTGGGCATGGCCGTAGTGGTGGGTTTCTTTGTCTGCTGGGCCCCCTACCACCTGCTAGGGCTGGTCATCACCGCCGCTGCCCCGCACTCCAGGCTCCTGGCCCGGGCCCTGCGGGCTGAACCGCTGGTCAACGGCCTCGCTCTGGCTCACAGCTGTCTCAATCCTGTGCTCTTCTTGTATTTTGGGAGGACTCAACTGCGCAGATCACTACCAGCCGCCTGTCGACGGGCCCTAAAGGAGTCACAGAGCAAGGATGAAAATGCCGTCGGCCAGAAATCCACCAGCCATGATCTAGTCTCGGAGATGGCAGTGTAGGCTGGAAGGAAACTGGTCTGTGTGCGACCCTTGGATTTTGCAAGCTAGCTTCAGGCATAGCTGGATCCAGTGGCTCAATGATATCATTTCTTTCTTTATTCATTCAACAAACATTCATTAAGCACCTACTATATGTAAGGCCCTGTTATAGGCACTGAGGAAATAGCAGTGACCAAGAGACACAAATCCCTACATTCAGGGAGCTGACATTTTACTGGAGGAAGACAGGAAATAAGCAAAGGAGAAGATATGCAATATAACAAGTTGTGGCAAGGGCTAACCTAAAGGGGATAAAGAGGACTGAGTGGGGCAGGGATATAGTAAGCTAGGCAAGGCCCATTGAGTAAGGTGATATTTGAGGCCAAACCTGAGGAAGGGAGGTAGGAGTCATGCTTAAATCTGGCAGAAAATCATGCCAAGCACTGGGAGCAGCAAGTACAAAGGCCCTGAGGCACAAAATGCTCGGCATACTTCAGGAAGAGCAAAGAGGCCAATGTGGATGAAGCAGAGGCAGCAAGAGGGAAAGTAGGGTGAGACAGAGGGAGAGAGGTAGCAGGGGGGCTGGATTTGAAAGCCTTCCAGGCCACAGCAAGTGTTTGGAGAGCCATGGCAGTGTTCTGAGCTGCAGTTATCAGATAAAATATACACCAAATTAAATTTGAGTTTCAGATAAACAGCAAAAAAAGTTTGTTTGTTTTTTTAGCATGAGTATGTCCCATGCAACATTTGAGACATACTTAAAAAAAAATTATTTGTTCAGATGTCTGGGTGGCTCAGTCAGTTAAGCCTCTGCCTTCAGCTCAGGTCATGATCTCAGGATCCTGGGATTGAGCCCCGCATCGGGTTCCTTGCTCAGCAGGGAGTCTGTTCTCCTCTGCCTGCTGCTCCCCCTGCTTGTGCTCTCTCTCTCTGACAAATAAATAAATAAATAAATAAAATCCTAAAGAAAGTATTTGATGTTGGGGATGCATGTCTGGTTCAGTCAGTGGAGCATGTGACTCTTAATTTTGGGGTTGAGAGTTCAAGCCCCACATTGGGGGTAGAGATGACTTAAAAATAAAATATTTATGGGTGTCTGGGTGGTGCAGTCAGTTAAGCATCTGACTCATGGTTTCGGCTCAAGTTGTGATCAGGATGGAGCCCCGAGCCAGGCTCTACGGTCCGTGTGGAATCTGCTGAAGACTCTCTCTCTCTTTTCCCCTGCCCCTCCCCACTGCTCGTTTTCTCTTTCAAATAAATAAGAAAAGTCTTGAAAAAAATAAAAATCTTGAAAAATTCTTTAAAATAAAAATTATTTGTTGTTTATCTGAATTCAAATTCAAGTGAGCATTCTGTAAAAAAAAAAAATTTTTTTTCCTAAATCAGGCAACCTGATTTGGAGCAGAGTCATGTCTTGATCTGACTTAGATTTTAATAGGATCCCTCTGGTTGCTGGTGGAGACCAGACTATGGGGGAGGGGGAAGGAACATGAGCTACCACTTTGGTGAAGAGACTACTGCCACAGTCCAAGCAAGAAGAGATGCACAGTTGGGTCAGGGTACTAGCAGATGTGGTGAGAAGGTGACAGATTATGGCTCTGTTTTGAAGGAACTATCTATGTCCCGGCTCCTTAGTTTGCTATTCAAGGTTTCTCTCTGCCGCTGGATGCACTTATGTTCAGACTGCTGCAGTGGACAGAATCAGGGCCCCTAATGGGGTCCACATCCGAAACGCCCGAACCGGGGAGTATGTGACCTTACATGGCAAAGGGAACTTTGCAGGTGTGATTAGAGAGCTTGAGATGGGGAGAGCATCCCAGGTGATCTGGGTGGGTCAAGGCAATCCCAAGGATCCTTCTAAGACGGAGGCAGGAGGGTCAGAGTCACGAGCAGGAAATTTGACAGAGGAAAGAACTATCAGAGTGATGGATGAAAAGGGCCATCGGCCAAGGAATGCGGGAAGGGACCTGTTGACACCTTGATTGTAGGTGCCTGACCTCCAAAACTTTAATGGAATAAATTTCTACTCTTCTGAGTTGCTAAGTTTATGGTCACTTCTTACAGCAGCCACAGGAGACAAAGACAGATCCTCTGGGCTGTATAATTTTCATGCCTCCAGGCCTTTTCTCAAGTTGGTGCCACTGCCTAGAATGGCCTTCAGATCCGTGGTGCCCTATGTGGTAATCACCAGCTCTCGGTGGTACTCAGATGCAAATGAATTAAAATAAAAAACTGAGTTTCTCAGTTGCCCCAGCTGCTAGTTCGAAGCTCAACAGCCAGCCCAGGGGTCCCTGGTGGCTACCGTATGGGCCAGTGAAGATTGGAATATTTCCATCAGTGCAGGATGTTTCCCGAGACAGGGTTGCTTGGGAATCTCACTTGAGAATCTCTCCCGCTCACATCTTTGAAGCCACATAGTAGTGACATCTGAATGTAGGGTCATGACTACAGGAGAACAACTCCCACAGAGCTTCTCCTTGAAGGTAAGTCCCACACCAACACAGGGAAGTAAAGGGAGATGCTTCCTTTTATAAGAGAAAACCCAGAGAGGGAAGGTCATCTGCCCAAGATCACACAGCAAAGAAATTGTAGAACTGAGATTTGATCCCAGGTTCACTTGACTCTGCTGCCCATGCTCTTATCTCTGAAATCTTCCTTCCATGCCTTGCTCAAATGACACTTTTCTCCAGGGAGTCCTCTCTGATTCATTCCCCTCTGAGGAGGGAATAGTGTTGTCTTCTCTGGGTTGAGTTTCTGAAACACAAGTTCCCAGGTACATTGTAAATTCCCCATGGCAACATCTGAGCCCTTTTAATTTTAATCTCTTCTCCACACATCCCAGGCCTGAGAAATAGCAAAACTATCTTCATTTGTCTACACCCGTTTTTCCAACTAGACTGTGAGCTCCCCAATGATGAAGATCTTTTTCTTGCTACCTCTTCTTCTTTTTAAAAATCTTTTTTCTTTATGATTTTTAAAAAAAATGTTTAAGATTTTTTATTATTATTTATTTGACACAGAGAGAGAGAGAGAGATCACAAATAGGCAGAGACGCAGGCAGAGAGAGAGGGGGAAGCAGGCTCCCTGCCAAGCAGAGAGCCCGAGGTGGGGCTTGATCCCAGGACCCCGACACCATGACCCGAGCCGAAGGCAGAGGCCCAACCCACTGAGCCACCCAGGTGCCCCTTTACAATTTTTTCAAAAAGATTTTTTATTTATTTGACAGTGGATGTGGGGGCTGGAGAGCAAGCACAAGCCGGGGGAGTGGCGTGGCAGGTAGAGGGAGAAGCAGACTTAGCAAGGAGACTAACCGATGTAGGCCTCGATCCCAGGACCCTAGCTGAAGGCAGCCACTGAACCAACTGATTATTCAAAATAATCTTGCTTTTTGTTTGTTGTAACTTCTCCTTTTCTGCTCTTAATTTCATTTGTTTTTTGAACGTATCGATTTCCTTGTTTCCAAAGCACCAGGTCTTAATATTTTTCCAAGAACGAATTTCGAGTTTGCTACTCAGTCCTTGGGTTGGTAGTTTGCGAAATACATTGTGAAGTCGTATCTGTTGTTTACTTCCTCCCATTTTTCTTTAAAAAGAAATTGGAGTTCTCTTTTGGAAAGTTCAAGCAATACTTGGTCAATTTCTTCCCCTTCTTCTTTTGATCATGACATATGAATTGGCTTCTCTATGTTCAGATTGTTTTCCAAAGGTTTAATAATTGCAGCCAACTTTCATCTTGACATCCTAACTCAATGTCTAACACATAACTCAAACTTGAATACATTCAAAAAGGAGCTCTGGATTTTCTCTCTTAGCCCTCCTTTATTTTCCTGATCTCAGTTGATCAGGAAAATACAGCAACTCTGTATTTTCAGGCACTGAGGCCAAAAAAGTTGGGCTCATCCTTGACGCCTCTCTTTCTCTCGCATTCAATGGTCAATCTGTCAGCCAATGCCTCCGGGCTCTGCCTTAAAGTTTGCACAGAACCATTCTGCACTTCTCACCACCTTCTCAGCCATCATCCTGCTGCCCCCCCCCCCCCCCCCCCCCCGGTCTCTCACTTACTGCATCAGCTGCTTTCCGGGACCTCTTTCCTCTTCTTGGTTCCCTATATCCGTTTTCCACCAAGGGAAACAGAATCTTGCAAGGTCAGAGGTCCCTCCTCTGCTCAAACTCCTCCCATGGTTCCCACCTCACTCAGATGAGAAGCCAAAATCCTCACCTTAGTGAGCCTGGTCTACTCTCCTCCTTTCCTCACCTCATTTCCTGTTATTTCCCCCACTTTCACCCCCTCCACACAAGCCAGCTTGCTGACCTCTGAACTCACCAATGATGTTGCCATGGCAATCTGCACTTGTGATTTCCTCCAGCTCTGGTGTGCTCCATGGCTTGCTGCCTCACTTATTTCTGCTCCAATACTACTACTTCTTCAGAACTGTCCTCTCTAACCAGGCTACTTAAAATACCATGACTCCTTGCTCCTTTACTGCTTTGTTCTTCTGCACAGAGCCTGGAGGTACTGCTTGACATTCTTTTTATTTTTATTTAAATAAAAATATTTAAATGTCAGTTTCTCCTACTAAAACACGAACTCCCTGGGAGCCTGGCTTCATCTGTTTTGTTCATTGCTGAATTCTCAGTGCCTAGAACTGGCTCTGGAACTGAAGGCTCTACCTTCTCAACCGCAATATTCTCTTAAGGAGAAAGGAGAATGATGGGAGACTGTAAGGAGAAGGACAGATCTAACATTTATTGAGTGCCTACGGTGCACAGTAGTGAAAAAGCAATTTATGTACCTTATGTGCACATTTTTCACTTACTTTCCCCAACGATCTTGAAAAGCAGATATTATCTTCATGTTATAAATATGGAAACTGAGGCTCAGACCCACAATGACTGGAGCGACTAGAGAGGACTCTAATTTCTCATTTGTTTAATCATGCATTCAACAAACATTGACTGACTCTCTGATCCTAGTGGTGGACGCTGGACAGCACGGGACCTCCAAGACGAGAGTGGCCCTTGCCTTCAGGAGGCTGGGGAGTTGAGCTGAATCATAATTATGGATTATAGTGAATGAATCACAGGAGCACTTTAATAGCCCTAGTGTTTAATACGGTTCTGGCCAGCTTTCTCTCTGGTGTTGAGACGATCCAGTGCAAAGAAAGTTTGGGGGAGCGAAGAGCGCGCGCTGTGCATTGGGGGCGGAGGAGGGGCAGGGGGGAGGCGCTTGCAAGTCTCCGCTGCAGCGCTACCGTCGACCTCTAGAGGGCGCAGCGTCATCCATGGCTCAGCTTGAAGAGAGGAAGAGCTGAAGCATGTTGTGCGCAGGCGCAGAATGGGTTTTGGCCGTAGCGCCCAGGCTCCTTCCCTTGCGGCGGGGTGGGGCCTGGCCGTGAGGGTGACGTGCGCAGGCGCAGAACCGGCTTCGCGCGCGTGAGGGGCGCTGGGGACCGGAAATTGGAGTGATCCCGGCGGCTAGTGAGGTGAGGGGCGGGGCGGCTGAGCGGGGCCCTGGCGGCGGCGATGGCGGGTGTCGGACCGGGTTGGGTAGCTGGGAGCGAGCCTAGGGGTGAGGAGGGAAGTTCCACCATGAGGACGTGCGGTGTAGGAGACAAGGGACCCGGGAGAAGCGGACGGAGATTGAGCCTGAGCGCCCTGAGAACACCTGGGCGACACAGAAGCTCGAGACTGGCAGGAATGGGAGTCACGAAAAGAAGCTTGGAGAAGCTGAGGGACCGAGAGACGAGGAGGAAGAGAGAGGACGGAAGCCGCAGACTGGGGCGTTGGGGGGCAGGGAGCTAATGGGGTCCCCCGAGGGCGCCTCCCAGAGGCTGCAGAGAAATGGGGTCGCACCGTGAACTTGGGGGGTGGGGGGGAAGCCACCGAACAGAAGTAGACAAACGGAGGAACAAGACTCTCTTTGACCTTAGAATGTTACTTTACCAGCCAATATGGGTTTACTTGGGGGATAACCGCGACTTGCAGTCTGGGACAAGCCAGCTACAGCAAAAATCATTGGCGAGTACAATTAAAGAGAAGATAATTTTATGGAGAAAGAGGAGGAAGTTGGGAGGGGTTGTTTTGAATGGAAAGTCGGTTGGAAGAGAGCAAGAGTTCAGGGTGTTGATGGTTTCTCCCTGGCCGAGTTGTGGGGTGGTCGTTTTCTTGTAGGAGATGCAGCTGTACCTCCTTCCCTGTTGCCACCTGTAATTGATGATTCTTTCCTGCTGGTAGCTCTTTTGGAGCCTCTAATTGACAGTTCCAGTACTGACTTCAGGTGGTACCCACATAGAGCTCTCATCCTTCCAGCCTTCTAGCTCCATCTTAGTGAGATTTCTCTTCGTTAATGGAGACTGACAGATGCAGAGAGACGGAGGCAGTGGAATAGGGAGAACCTGGCAAAAGCTGATGGGGGGACTGAGAAAGGGGAAGAGCCCCGGAAGGAAAGAGACTTGGAGAGGAAGCCGGATGTAGGAAGTGAGTGAGATGGATGGGAGCTGGGTGATTTGGGCAGACCGATGAAGAGAGCCGTCCGGAGTGTGGAGACATGGGGCTTAGGGGAGAGCGAGTGCATTTGGTAAGCTTGGAGAGCAAAGAGAACTGAAAAGACACTCTCAAGTTTAAAAATGGGGAGATAAAGCCAGACCACGGAGACTCACGCTAAGATGAAGAGGAATAAATGGGAGCCTGACTCCCTAGATTTGAATTCCTTGTCACACTGTGTACTTAACCTGTCGTTCGCTCAACAACAAGGAGTGATGATAGCACCTTTTTTTTTTTTCTTTAAGATTTATTTATTTTAGAGAAGGGGGCAGGGATAGAGGGAGAGGGAAAGAGAGAGCCTCCAGTAACGTGGAGCTTGATTTCACGACCCTCAGATCATGACCTTAATTGAAACCAAGAGACGCTTAACTGGCTTAACTGGCTCTACCACCCAGGTGCCCCTTTTTAACACGAGGAAAGTGTAAATGTGTGTATGTATGTAGTTGTGCACACAGATATACGTGTGTGATGAAGAGTAGCACCTAATCTGTGGGGAGCGCTGTTAGCTTTAAAGCAGCAGAACTGGGAGACAAAATGTTAGGTGGAGAAATGGAGATGAATGGTCACAGTGGTGGGAGAGGTGATAACAGAGACCGGGAATTGGAGAGAGACAAAAATGGAGCGTCCGAAAAAGATGACTGAACGAGCAAATGAGGAAGTCATATGGATTACTGACGAGGAGTGGAGAGGGTCAGGTGGAGAAGGCTTGTTGGAGAGACCATCAGACCTGAAGATAAGAGAAATGAGGAGAGAACAGGACCAGACTCTGAAAGGAAAGAGGGCTGAGCACGGTGAGCTGAAAAAAACAGGCTGAGACATGAGGACGGACAGCCAGAGTGGGGGAGAGCTTGGGAAGCAAAGAAAACCTCTGCAGGCCACTGCCACGAGACCCAGAGATAGTCAGAGATACTGTGACGGAGAACCGAGGGGACCCAGGAAATCTACATGGTTGCCTACAAGAAGAGACTCTTTGAGACCCATAGTACTTGCCCGGTGGGGCCCACGTGCTCATAGGCAGCTTGCGGCTGGGAGGAATGCTCTTTGTTTCATTCGAGATCCTTTTCTCGGGATCCCAGGCTCAGTGTCAACAGCCTTCTAAGGCTTTTTCCTCTTGCTGCCTCCCCTGCAACAGGAGTTCCCTATGAAGCCACTCTAGCATCATCCAGCCCAGGTGTTTGCCGGAAAATGACGATCATGGGCTGCTGCTCCTGTGGGAAACCACTCCGCTGGCTCACAGGTTCTTCATCAGCAGGAACCCCCTTTCTGTCTCTAATAAACTCCCAAGGATGGCCCGAGATCCCCCTGGGACTGCAGAGATCGAATCTCTGAAATCTGTTCCAGATGGCGCCGAGAGACTGAAGGGAGAGTAGGTGAAATCATTACTCATTTCAGACAAAGGTGAATTGTGGCCTTTTTTGTTTTTAAGATTTATTCTAGAGAGAGGATTTCAAGCAGACACCCCGCTGATCATAGAGCCTGGTGTGGGGCTCGATCCCATGACCCTGAGTTCATGACCTGAGCCAAAATCAAGAGTCGGTCGCTTAAACCAAATGAGCTACCCAGGAGCCCCAAATGGTGGCCTTTTGAGTGTAATTTTCCAGGCTATATGCTTTGGTTTCTCTCACTGATTTCTGCATGTTAGTCATCACCGGGAGGAAGAGTGGACTTGAATTCTGGTTACTGTTTAGCTCCTCTGTGCCAGGCTAGGTGCTAAGCATTGCCATGTTTGGAAGTAGATACTATTCCCATTTTAAATTTGCAGGTGGCCACACATCTAACAAATGATGAAGATTCAGAGGTTCAGAGATTCAAACCCAGATCTGCCTGACTCCAAGACCTATACCAAGGAAGGCTCTGAATCCTCTTAAGGTCATAAACTTTAAGAATCTGAGTGAGGTGCTTCACTCCAGAAAATTGTACCTACGAGGCTATGCTCGCATATGATTAGTTCGGACTTAGGCAGCTGAGAGAAGACCAACTTTGCCCAAGAAGGTATTTTCTTGTGTCACTGGGACGTGAGGGTCGGAGTAGACCAAGCCAAGCTTCTTCCCTCTCTCTTCCACTTCTCTCCTTGTAGTTGCTCAGTGGTTGTCCTGGAACGTCCTTCCCTGTGTCCAAGGGCAGGCTTTTCATTAGGATAAATTTCTAGGAAAGATTCAGGTTTATACGTCATCCCTGTGACCACAGTAGATACTATAAGGGCTTTTCTGTCCTGGCAACCTAGTGTAAATTCCAGAGAAAGGCTGTGATTGGCCCCCTGTGGGTCATGTGTCCACTTCTCATACCAATCACTGGTTGAAGGAGGAGGAGTTGGGGAACATGATTAGCCAGGCCTTTGTCGCTTGCCCAATCAGGGGTTTCCTGATTTCAAGACCAGCAGAGGTGGGTGGAATCCAGGAAGGGCTGCTGTTCACAGGGCAGGGGAGCCAGTGGGTACTGTTATCAGAAAAGGAAGGGATGTGCCAGGCAAGCAAGTATGGAGGATAATCTGACACTTGCAAAATTGTGCACTCGATTTCAAAACGTTCCTAGGCGTCCTGAAGCTCAGAGACTCCAGAAACCCTTGCCTTACTCTTTTCTTTGTACCACACCCCTCTTGTGTTACTGTCTCATGGCAAGGTTCTGCTGTTGATTGTCCCTGTGACCCGCCTTCTTCAGGTTTCAGGTCAAACATCTCTGAGCATCCTTTTCTAGATTACCAAGCACGGTCAGGCAGCTCCTGTGGGTTCCCACAGTCCCATCACAGGATTGTCCTTGTCTCTTGCCTGTGACCACGACCACATAAAAAGGCTCAGGGTGGCCTAGTCCAGTGCCTACAAAACAGCAGGCTTTCAGGAAATGTTTCTAAAAACGAATGAGTGTCCTCTCCTCCAGGTGTTCCGGACCTGAAAACCCAGGATGGACTGGCATCTGTCCCAGAAATCACTGCAGGAGTCGTGAGGGGCCCTGGGTATCACCAGCTTGAGCCAGTCCCTGGGCACCTTTGTCATTGCCCGTAGTCATCTTGGACCATCAATGAGGAGGGAGATTGTCTCTTTGGAGAGGGAGTGGTTCTCTCCCTGCAACTTTAGGACAGAGCAGTGATAACCACAGCATGCCTCCTCCCAGAACGAAGGAGGGCGGGGACCACAGAGGCCGACCCTGGGATCCCAGCGAGGAGGAGGCCCTCGAGAAATGGGACTGGAATTGTCCAGAGACACGACGCATTTTCGAGGATGCCTTTTTCCGTGACGAGGATTATATACGTCAGGGTTCGGAGGAGTGCCAGAAGTTCTGGGCCTTCTTTGAACGCTTGCAGAGATTCCAGAATCTCAAGGTCACCAGTAAGGGGGAGAAAGCCCCGGCGCGTCCCCAGCACAGCATCCCAGCCCTGGCTGACCTACCTCGCACTTACGACCCACGCTACCGCATCAACCTCTCGATTCTGGGCCCCGACACCCGGGACTCCCGGGGGCTAGCCAGGCAGCCCCCGGAGAGAGTGGCCGAGTTCCGCCGAGCCCTGCTGCACTACCTGGACTTTGGCCAGAGGCAGGCGTTCAGCCGGTTGGCCAAACTGCAGCGCGAGCGGGCGGCGCTTCCCATCGCCCAGTACGGGAACCGCATCCTGCAGACGCTGAAGGAGCACCAGGTGGTGGTCGTGGCCGGGGACACGGGCTGTGGCAAGTCCACCCAGGTGCCCCAGTACCTGCTGGCCGCTGGCTTCAGCCACGTGGCATGCACCCAGCCCCGGCGGATCGCCTGCATCTCCCTGGCCAAGCGAGTCAGCTTCGAGAGCCTTAGTCAGTATGGCTCACAGGTGAGTGGGCCACGTCGGCTTTCTGGGTTTCCCAGCACGACCTCAAGCCTAGGTTGTTGCCCTTATCGTAGTACCAGTGAAGGTTACCAGACCACTTACCCTTTCACTTAGCAAGGATTCTTCTAGAGCTCGATCTGCAGATTGGCCCCAATGTGGTTCCAGTGAAAGGCACTAGCATTACCCATAACCCTTTCTTAAAATTTTATTTTTGAGAGCGCGGGAGTGTGGGGAGCAGGAGAGAAAGAGACTCTCAAGCAGGCTGCACGCAGAGACCGATGTGGGGCGTGATCCTGAGATCATGACCTGAGCCAAATCAAGAATGGGACACTTAACCGACTGAGCCACCCAGGTGCCCCCCACCTCCCATGTAACTTCTTTTTTTTTTTTTTTTAAAGATTTTATTTATTTATTAGAGAGATCACAAGTAGGCAGAGAGGCAGGCAGGAGGTCGGGGGAAGCAGGCTCCCCACTGAGTAGAGAGCCCAATGCGGGACTTGATCCCAGGACCCTGAGATCATGACCTGAGCTGAAGGCTTTTAACAGCAAAAAATTGGAAATGTCCCAGGGATCATTTGGTTTTTAGCAGCCGTAAAAAAGAGAGTGAGGATACTTCTTTACTAATGGTTTCGAGGGTTCTAATCCAGGCTCTACCACTTACGAATCGTTATTGAAATTCTAATACCCTAAACAGAAGAATGTGCGTATCTTATGTAGCTCAATGAATTTTCACAAATTGAGTTCATTTATGTAAACACTCCAGAAATCCTCGGTCTCCTCCCCACCCCGCCCCAGTTACTGCCCTGAACCCCCAAGAGTGGTCACTATTCTGAGTGATACGTTATTGTTTTACGTGATGATAACTGAGTTAAAGAGGAAATCCCACAGATCAACTTTGCCTCTTTTATTTACTTTTTATAAGTGGAATCAAAACGTGTGTTCTCTTTGGTGCCCGGCCTCTGTCGCTTGGTACCAGTCTTGTGAGTCTTGTCTGCGGTAGAGCGTGTGGGTGCACAGTTCTCTCTCGCTGCTGTTCAGTGTCCCCTGTAAAGACACCACAAGGTATCCGTCCCTTCCGCTATTGACGGGAGCTCGGGGCATTTCCAGTTTCCGGCTCTTGTGTGCGGGTGCTGCGGTCAGCATTCTAGAACATGCCATTAGGTGTCTGTCGGTACATATTTCCATTGGGGATGTAGCCAGGAGGGTGCCTGCCAGCTCGTCAGATCTGCAGGGATGTCTGGCTTCAGCAGATGCTGCCAAAATGCTTTACGAAGTGGCCGCACCCATCCACACTCCCAGCTGGCCCTGTTACAGTTACTCTTTCTTGTTCTGGCTTTTCTGGGTGGGTGGGTCGCAGTAGCACGTTTTCATTTGCATTAGTCTGACAACTGAGGGTTGAACGCGTTTGTTGGCCAACTGGAAATCCTTTTTTCCCAAGTGTCTGTTCAGGTCTTTTTCCTGGTTTGTCTTTTGTGTTGTCTTTTTTTTCTTGACGTTTGGGGTTTAAAGATGAGCGAAATAGGTCCTTTGTAGGGTTTCTGTATGGCAGATCTTGTCTCTGTGAGCTGTCTTCCATTTTCTAAAGGCTTCTTTTGATGACGGTGTTTCTTTATTTAAGTATGTTCCAGTCTGTCATTTTTCTTTCTGTGGTTGGCACTCCGGGTTCTGTTTAAGGAGTATCTCCCTACCTTGACATAAATGCATCCTGTGTTTTTTCCTAAAGATATTTACCTTTAAAATTATAATTTGTTGGGGCGCCTGGGTGGCTCAGTGGGTTAAAAGCCTTTGCCTTTGGCTCAGGTTGTGATCCCAGGGTCCTGGGATCGAGCCCCGTATCGGGCTCTCTGCTCCGCAGGGAGACTGCTTCCCTTCCTCTCTCTCTGCCTGCCTCTCTGCCTACCTGTGACCTCTATTAAATAAATAAAATCTTTACCAAAAAAAATTATAATTTGCCAGGAATTGATGTGTGTGTGACGTGAGGTAGGCATTAAGATCATTTCCTCACAGGGCGCCTGGGTAGCGCAGCTGGTCAAGTGTCTTGACTCTTCTTGGTTTCGGCTCAGGTCACGATCCCAGGGTTGTGGGATCGAATCCCATCTGGGACTGCTTGGGATTCTCTCTCTCCTTCCCCCTTTGCCCCTCCCCACTGTGCTTTCTGTCTCTCTCAAATCAATAAAATTTTTTAAAAAGAGATCATTTCCTACCAGTACCACTTTTGAACTGTGTTTTGCCTTGGATGAGTGACCTCAGTTTCCCCATCGGTGAGGTGAGAGTAGTGGTTCTTTTCACGGTGGCTGTGAGGATGAAATTAGCGGGTGGCGACCATTTCAGTGGTTAGAGTAGGGACTCAAAGAAAGGTGGACTATCTCCATGATCATTAATTAGCATAGACACCAGGCTCTGTGCCAGACAATTTATGTGCATGAACACGTCCCATTCTCCCAGCATTTAATATTTTATTTATTTATTTAACAGAGTGAGAGAAAGACAGAGACAGAGAGAGATCACAAGCAGGCAGAGAGGCAGGCAGAGAGAGGGGGAAGCAGGCTCCCCGCTGAGCAGAGAGTCCGATACTGGGCTTGATCCCAGGACCGTGGAATCATGACCCGATTTGAAGGCAGAGGTTTAACCCACTGAGCCACCCAGGCGCCCCTTCTCCCAGCATTTAGGGGTGAAAATATCTCTGGGGGTATGGAAGTGCTCGCCCAGAGTCAGCAGCTCTAAGCGGCAGAGGTGGGGTCCATACCTGTTGCACTCCCGAGTCTGAGGGGGCCGGGGAGTGGGGGCGTTTGCTTGGATGCTCAGTGTGGGTGGGTGAGGGCTGGCGCTGGGTCCAGGCGCCTCCCCTGACCCCCCACCCCCTCCCCATCTCAGGTTGGCTACCAGATCCGCTTTGAGAGTACGCGGACAGCGGCCACCAAGATCGTGTTCCTGACAGTGGGGCTGCTCTTGCGGCAGATCCAGCGGGAGCCCAGCCTGCCCCAGTACCAGGTCCTTATAGTGGATGAAGTCCACGAACGTCACCTCCACAACGACTTCCTCCTGGGCGTCCTCCGGCGCCTGCTACCCCAGCGGCCGGACCTCAAGGTCATCCTCATGTCAGCCACCATCAACATCTCGCTCTTCTCCAGCTACTTTGGCAATGCCCCGGTGGTACAGGTGCCCGGGAGGCTGTTCCCCATCACGGTCAGTGCTGCCCCCATGTCCCCCAGTCCTCCCACCCGCTCTCTGGCCTGCCCGGACCTGTCCCTTCCCTCCGGCTCAGATTCCCATCTTTCCGTGAAAGGTGGTCTCGCTCGCGCTCTCTCTTTTAAAGCTGCTGTTTTCTGAGCGTGTACACTCTGCCGGGCAAGTGCTCAGTGCCCTGGGGAGGAGACCCAGCCTTGGAAAGCTACGAGTTTATATTCCTCTTATGTAACAGTCCTGCTGGTCCAGGCCAGTGTGGAGCTCTGTTGCATGTCGTCCTTCAGGGACTTGGGCTCTTCTTTTCTCCCGTCTCACGGGGTGGGGCTGCTCAGTCTCCACACTCTTGACCTTTTGGATAATTTTTCTTCTGTGGGGGCTGCCCTGCCTGTTGTAGGCTGTTCAGCAGCCTCCCTGGCTTCTCCTCCCATCTGCCAGCAGCGTTCTCCTCCCCCAGGAGTGATGGCCCAGGATGTCTCCTGATGTTACCAAATGCCCCTGGGGGTGCTCCCCACCCTGGCCCAGCACTGCTGTCCTAGGGAGCTGACCAGATCTGTCTGGTCAAAGCTTTCAGGAAGAGGGAGAGAGCCCCAGTCCAGGAAAAGGCCCTTTTGTCTTTAAGTTGGACATGACCTTGCAGCTGTCTCATTCTCTCTGCATCCCACCCCACTTCGAGGTGAGGGGGCCAGAAGGTACTCTCTCTTGCTAGGGGATGGCGTGCCCAGGAAGGAAGGGGCTGGGTCTCTGGGGCCACTGTGGGTCTCCCACTCCACTCGACACACTGTCCCACCCTCTACAACCTCACCCTGTCCCCACAGCGGTCCTGCCCAGGCCTGACCTCCCTTCCCAGGTCTTCAGGTTCTCTGGAAACTTTTGCCCTGAACTTTGCTCCCTTCGCTCGGGCCTCTTTGCTGTGGCTAACGTGGTGGTCTTGTCAGAAAGCAAGTGAAAACTCATGGGGGCCCCACCACAGCCATGGGCGCCCTGTGCCGGGGATTTTCACCCCTGGAGGTAAGACAGAGGCTGGGAGGCATGGAGCAGCAGTGTGGGGCCTGGAATCCTGCTTGCAGACGCCGCCTGGGCCCACAGCCTCTCTCTGCTCTTTTGGATCCCCTTTTGCACCCCCTTCCATATGTGTCCACCCTCCCACCCTGGGTGGCATTCGTGGACCCCTCCCACATGGCTTCCCAGTGGCCCTCCACGCCGGTCTGCCCCAGCTCTCAGCTCTCTCTGTGTTTTGAAAGCCACTCCTTCCTCTTGTAGCGGGAGTTGGTAGGAGTCCCGGAGTTCCCAGCACCAGGAACCGCACCGGTCGGTCCCTGTGGTTTTGGGTTCCAAATACCCATCCTTCTGTCTTCCAGGCAGCCATAAAAAAAATACAAAGCGGGGAGCATGCTGTCTGAGAAGTGATTTTTTTTAAAAAAGATTTTATTTATTTATTTGACAGAGAGAGAGAGATCACAAGCAGGCAGAGAGGCAGGCAGAGAGGAAGGGAAGCAGGCTCCCTGCTGAGCAGAGAGCACCACATGAGGCCCGATCCCAGGACCCTGAGATCATGACCCGAGCTGAAGGCAGAGGCTTTAACCCACTGAGCCACCCAGATGCCCCGAGAAGTGATTTTTCTAGGCTTTTGGTCCTGGCCCCACCCTTTAAAATTCTGTGGTTGCTGAAGGTCCCCTCCTAACCCGAGAGAGAGCACGTGTCGTGCGTGGAGCTCAGCCAGTTTTCACGCATCAATACCTGTATGTGGCCAGTGGCCATATGCGAAACTCACACGTCCCCAGGAGCCTTCTGGTTACCCTGATATGCTGTCCTTTTAGAACCTCCTCCTCTCATTAACCTGCTCGATGGGCCTGCGCCATCTCCCTGCACTGTCTGCCACACACCACCCCCCCCACGCCCCGCCTCGGGTGACAGGTGCACCCCTGCCATCTCCCCGCAGGTCGTGTACCAGCCACAGGAGGCCGAGCCACCAGCGTCCAAGTCTGAGAAGCTGGACCCCCGGCCTTTCCTCAGGGTGCTGGAGGCCATTGACAACAAGTACCCCCCCGAGGAGCGGGGCGATGTCCTCGTCTTCCTCAGCGGCATGGCAGAGATCAGCTCGGTCCTGGAGGCCGCCCAGGCGTACGCCGGCCGCACCCAGCGCTGGGTAGTGCTGCCGCTGCACAGCGCCCTCTCCGTGGCCGACCAGGACAAGGTACCACACGTGGCCCGTGCAACCAGGCCAGCTGGGGTGGGCAGGAAGGAGGGGACTGTGGGTGGTCGAGGGAGTATTGCCAGGGTGAGCTTCCTGGTGAGCAGGGGGCATGAGTGGAGGTTTGCGGGACAAGGAGGGCTTGGAGTAGCTGAGGGAGGGAGGGCATCGGGGTCTGGGTGCGGGAGGCCTCGAGCTCCGGTGTGGAGGTGGGAGTCTGCGAGCCGGGGGTGGGGAAGGGTCAAGAGGCTGCCCTGCCGGAATGGGAGGGGCTGGCAGAGAGGCCTTTGGGTCATCCTGGTAGTTGTCTGTTGCCTTGTAATGGAGCCCCCAAACCTGGCAGCTGGCGAATGCGTACTGTTCTCTTTTCCCATGGCTCCTGAAGGTTGGGAATTTGCTAGAGGCTTGGAGGGGTTGGGGGTGTGTCTCTGGCCCAGGCTGTCTTGGCGGGGGTGCGGCTGAGGGGTCGGCTGGGGCTGCTGCCATCCGAAGGCTGGCCCGGGGCCGGAGGGCCTTCTTGTAAGATGGCTCATCGTGGTAGGCTGTTGGCCGGGGCCTCAGTTTCCCTCCATGTGGGCTGTTTGAGTGCCATTCCAGCTTGGTGGCTGGCTCTCTCCAAGAGAACCAAGCAGAAGCCACAACATCTTTCACGGCCTGGCCTTGGACAACCCAGCCGTCATGTCTGCAGGGTCCCGTTAGCTGACCTGGGCTGCTCTGATCAGGGGGAAGGTACTGGGTGAGGGTGTGGATCCCAGGAGGCAGGCCGCATCGAGGCCTTTGTGGAGGGTGACCACTGCAATCCCCTGGGGAGGAGACCCTTCAGGTCAGTTGTTGATTGAAAAGACCACCTCCTCATGCTTCCTCTCGCGCCAAGGGGGCTCTTTGGGGCACGCTGGGAGCCAAGATACGGTCCTTCCCCTCACGGAGCTGCCAGTCTGTGGAGGGAGATGGCAAGCCATGATAATTTACAAATGGAAAAGAGAAGTTCTGGAAACGGGAGAGCAGAGCACAGTTGTGGTGGATTCAGGGAGGGCTTCCTGGAGGAAGAAACTTCAAAACTGAGACCCGAGAAAGCCCCAGCCTAGGAAGGGGGCAGGGAGAAGGGTGTCTTGGCTAATGTGTGTGGAGCCGGCCAGAGCGGGCAGCTGTGTGTGCGCCTTGCCTCGTTGAGACCTTCCAGCAGCCCTGTCTGCCAGGGGCCGCTGTTACCCAGGACAGACACAGACACAGTGGGTCAGGCACTTGTGCGAGCTCACATAAGTAGCTGAGCCAGGCTTTGGAATATGGTAGTTTGGCACCAGAGCCCACGCTGTTAACCAGAGGTTACCAACTTCCTATAAAGGTCCAGGGAGCACAAAGTCGTAGGTTTGTTCGTTTGTTTATTTGAGAGAGAGAGACACAGAGTGTAAGCAGGGGGAGGGGCAGAAGGAGGGGGAGAAGCAGACTCCCCGCTCAGAGGGGGACCTGATGTAGGGCTTGATCCCAGGACCTCAAGATCATGACCTAAACTAAAGTCAGAAACTAAACCAGCTGGGTCACTCAGGTGGCCCCAGAGTTGTGGGTTTTGTGAGCCATTTCACATCTAGCACAACTATTCCATTCACAGTAGGAAGGCAGGTGCAGACTGACACAGGTGAGGCTGTGCTGGGTTAAAACTTGAGTCACAAAAACAGACAGGAGGCTGGATCTGGCCCCCAGGCCTAGTTGCAGACCCTCCACTCTTGTCCACTGTGTTGGTCTCCTGGGCCCAAGAGAAGAGCTTGTGCAAAGGGCTTGCGGTGAGAGAGAGGTGGGGCCCCTGGGAGACCACCTGCAGGGCGTCTGGGGTCTGTGATGGGGAAGGCAGGCTGGGTACTAGTGAGAGGTGGGCAGACCTAGGCTGCGTGGCCTCAAAGACCCATTTTGGTGCTTGGGCTTTGTCCCGAGTGCTCCTGGAGGCACAGGAGGGTTCTAGCAAGGTGGGGAGTGGCGCCCGTTTGTCCTTTAGCAGATCCCTCTGCTATGTGTGATCACGGGTGGGAGGCCAGAGGTCAGGAAGGAGGCTGGGGCAGGACCTGGGCTGGAAGGGAGGGCCTGGACCAGGACAGGGCTGTGGGTTTGGGGAGAATGGAATGAATTTCGGAAACATTCAAAACATGTAGGTGTGGCTGGAGTGGGGAGGGGCAGGGGAGTCAGGACAGCCCAGGTTTGTGGCGCATGTGTGTGATGAGCCATCTCCAGGAGGAGGAAAGCATTCAGTGGGAGACGCTAAGGCTATTCGAGATACTGTAGGTGAGTGTGAAATGCCTGTGGGCCATCCAGGACACGTCAGGGAGGCCACTGGACATGGGTCAGCAAGGGTCCGTTAGTCCCAGATGTCACCTCCTCCCTACACCCCCCCCCCAGGTATTCGATGTGGCCCCCCCTGGAGTTCGGAAATGCATCCTCTCCACCAACATTGCTGAGACTTCTGTCACCATTGATGGGATCCGCTTTGTTGTCGATTCTGGTAAGGGCTGCTCCCTGCCACCCCTCAGGTCCTAGAGAGAAGTGTGGGGTCTGGAGATGTGTAAATGCAGTGGGGGACTCCAGACCAAAGCAGAGAGTAGGTGGTTTTTAGGGCTGTGGAGCAGTGGCAGCATCTTGTCAGACATTCCAAACTTGCTCCTGCCTCAGGGCCTTTGCACTTACTGGTGTCCCTGCCAAGAGCCGTCTTTTTCCAGATATCCACAAGGCTCACCCCCTCATCTCATTTCAGGGCCTGCATAAATGTGTCCCCATCAGAGAGGCTCAGCTTGTCCGCTTTGGTGATTTCCTCTTCCTCTTCCCACTGTAGCTTCCCTTATGAGACCCATTGTTCCTCAGAGTATGGGCCTTATATTTTATATCTGTTGGTCTATTTCTTTTCTGTCTTCCCAGCTAGATGGTTCTCTGGGAAGTCAGTGTAGCGTAGCGGTTGGGAGATGCTGGGGCCAGCCTGGCTGTGTGAGCGAGGTGGAGTCCCTGAGACTGTGTGTGTCTGTTCGCTCATTTGTAAAGCAACAGTAATAGCAGAGCCTCCCTGGGGCTGGAAGGCTTCAGTGAGTGAATACATTCCCCTGGGTATTTTGGGTGGTACCCCGCACAGAGAGAGCCCTCGGTGTTAGCAGTGACCTTACCGAATCTGGGGACCGTCCGTGATAAAACATCCCATAATTTTACGTACCATCGAAATTTTTAAATGCTGGCCATGAAATATGGATATGTCATTGCTTCTGAGGTGCGTCCCATTTTCAGAGGCAATGAAAGTGGCCAGAGCTGGTCTTAGCGTTGATGACCTCTGTTCTGTTCAGCCCCGTGAGGCTGGGGACAGTGTTTACAGCTGAGCCCCGTACAGAGCCTGGCATACAGCAGGTGCCTAATAAGAATGGTTGGATAACCAGGCTTCCGAATATGCAAATCCGAGACCTGTGAATGAAGAGCAAAAGGCTGAGTCAAGGAGATGTCAGGGCCAGGGCCGTGTTACTGGGATAGAGGAGGCAGAGGGGGCGTCAGGGGCCGAGCCCGAGGTGGGGGCCCCGCGGCTACTGCACCTGTCCTGTCCCCGCGCAGGGAAGGTGAAGGAGATGGGCTACGACCCGCAGGCCAAGCTGCACCGGCTGCAGGAGTTCTGGATCAGTCAGGCCAGTGCCGAGCAGCGCAAGGGCCGGGCCGGCCGCACGGGCCCTGGCGTCTGCTTCCGGCTCTATGCTGAGTCTGACTACGACGCCTTCGCCCCCTACCCCGTCCCGGAGATTCGGAGGGTAGCGCTGGACGCGCTGGTGCTGCAGGTGAGGCCTTCAGCGGGACCCTCCGTGCCATGCGGGTGGGCGGGGCAGGGGAGCGCTGCGCTTCCAAACGTCTGCTCTCCTGGCAAGGGCAGGGTTGTCCCCGGGTCCCCAGGCTTGGGGCCCCATTGGAATGCTTTCAGCAGCAACAGCCAGCCCACCCCAAAGCGGCTCTTGAAACCAGGACTTCTCGGGACAGTCTGGTCCTGGCTCCCAGGCAGCTTTGCTGCGGTTGGGCTGCAGGGCCGCGTGGGCCCCCTCGCGGAGTGGCCAACACACAGGACCTTAGTCCTCGGGGTGCTGGGCAGTTTCTTTCATGGGGGGACCCAGGCTCCTTCCTGGTGCAGCCTGCGGAGGAGCGTGGAGGGCTTGAGGGCCAGGGCCCCCTGCACTCACCCTGCCCCATTAGCGCTCACTCCAGGGCCCACCCCTCCCCATGGGAGAGTGTGGCCCTGGGCTCTGTGCCTGGGCAGAGGACAGCCAAGAGGGGTGGGGAGGGGCTTTCCACAGTAGCAGCCTCCCCCCTGGGCAGGCGGAGTGGCTTGGGGCACAAACCAGCCCCCTGCCCGCAGGTGGTGCACCGCGAGGGTTTCTGTCAGATTTTGTTTTTTCAAAAATGCCGCTCTGGATCCTCTTTGTGCATTCCTGATCTGTGCGGCCTGCCCGATCTGGATGATGGGCCGTTTTATGTGAGGCGCGGTCTGCAGACAGGGTAGCGGAAGTCTTGGTTATTGAAGTGAGTCGGTGATGTCCTCTAGGGCTCAGGCTTGTTCGAGCCTTTTTAAAAAAATTTGACAGCAGAGATCACAAGTAGGCAGAGGCAGGCAGAGAGAGAGAGAGGAGGAAGCAGGCTCCCTGCCGAGCAAGGAGCTCAATGCGGGACTCCCAGGACCCTGGGATCATGACCTGAGCCGAAGGCAGAGGCTCAACCTACTGAGCCACCCAGGTGCCCCTTGTTCTAGCCTTTTCTGTCTTCCATCAGTCATCAGCTCTGCCAAGCGTAGCAGTGGAGGCAGTGACGGTGCGCTTATTTCACGTTCCCTGTGGGCTGGGTGCCCTTCTTGGTGTTGTGTGTCTAGAACTGTTTGGATCCCTACAAATACTAGGGGGCAGGTAGTCTTATTCCAATTTCTGGATGAGGAACCAGTCGCACAGAGAGGTGATTTAAGTTGCCGCAGGTGTCCCAGCAGGATTCCATCTGAGGCTGTCGGGCTTTGGTGCCGGCCCATACGTGCCACCTGGCTCAGCAGCCGTGGCGTCACCGCCTCCCTCGCTACCATCCAGAGGCAGACGAAACTGCCACCCCTCAGGGCCTCATTTTTAAGGCCCTGGGAACCTTTCCCTGAAGGCCCCTGGCCAATCTCCCACCCCGTCTCGTCAGCAGCACTAGGTCACCGGTGTCCCTGGTTGACTTGGAACTGCCCGGGGCCGTGGCCTTGGCTGAGTAGCTCAGAGAGGGGACCTCCGGCCGCAGCCACTCACTGGAATCACCTAGAGAGCTGAAATAAAAAAATCTGGCCTTTGCCCCACACCCAGAGCTTCTAACGTAAAGGTTTTTTCATGAGCACAGGGCATCCTTCCGGGCGGCAAGGAGGGAGGCCGGCCCACCTCAAACTACCGAGCCAAAGAGAGGATTTCATAAGGCTGTGCATCCGTTGTGGGGGGTGGTCTGGCTTAGGAATGACTAAGGACTTCTGCTGCTGTCTTTGGTCTGGGAGAAGAGGTGCTGGACAGACAGCCAGTGGCCCTTCTCCCCTGCCTCTGTACAGTGGCCTTGACATTGGGAGATTTAAGGTAGCATGAGTTTGTGACCTGTGAGCCCCTGGCCAGTGCTGCACAGTAGCTCCCGTGTCCCCCATCCCTGGGGGGCTCAATTGTCATTCCAGATGAAAAGCATGAGCATGGGGGACCCGCGAACCTTCCCTTTCATTGAGCCTCCGCCACCAGCCAGCCTCGAAACGGCCATCCTCTACCTCCGGGACCAGGGGGCCCTGGACAGCTCCGAGGCCCTCACCCCCATCGGATCCCTGCTGGCCCAGCTGCCTGTGGATGTCGTGATTGGTGAGGACGTCCTCCAGGGTGATCACCCAGGGCGCTGGGAGTGGCTGTGGGGACCATTCATGCCCTGCGTGACTCGTAGGCCAGCCTGTACTTTCTCTAGGCCCTGTCCGATCACTCATAAGTTCCCCGTGCCAGACCGTTCTGGGCGCTGGGGTATGGGTATGGGAGTAAACCAACAGGCCCCTGTCTCCTCCGCACACCCTGTTCCCAGCTCCGCCCTGCTGGCCCCTCCTTGGTGTCGTAAGGATGTCAACACAGCCCGCTTCTTCCTCCTGCTCATCCTTGAGTCATCCCGGGCCCTTCTGAGAAGCTCGCTGACTGACGTGTGTCCTGCTCTGATTCTCGTGACGAGCTGGATGCTCTGTGGCCTGCCAATATTCCTGGGCGAGCAGGACTCGCTGTGGCACCGTTGGCCAGGCGTGATGCTCCACAGAACCTTCCAGCCGTGTTCCCATCATTCACGTCCCTTCAGGGCACCAGCTGGAGCTTCAGGGGGGACAGGAGACTGGGGATCACCGACCCCGAGGGCCTCTCATGGTTATGAAGACGGTTCTGTTTGATTTAGAAGGACACAGGGCTAGAGCCAGGGGAATCTGATCCGAAGTGAAAAAGAACGTTCTGTGGGCCTTGGCTGTGTGTCAGTGAAAGGCTTTGTGCGCCTTGTGTCATTTCACTCTCATCTGGTGACGGAAGGGCATTTGGTCACCCCTTCTGTATAGGTGAGAAAGTTGAAGCTTGGCCAGGGACAAGGACCTGCACCCCAGGGCCCAGAGCAGGCGGGCAACAGGCCCTGGGCTGGACCTGGTGTGACAGGGGTGTGACTCACTGCAGCCTCTGAGAAAGGCTGTCACTTGCCCAGGGTCGTGCCATGGGCAGAGCTGGGAGGCACCCACAGCCGGGCGGACACTGTCGGTCCCCAAGCCCCACGGGGCAGGCGGCACAGCTGACTCAGTGCCAGGAGGTTCCGGACCCAGATGGCTCAGTCCCACCTCCCCTGTGCCAGGTGGGGCGCCGGATGCTTCCCCGGTGAAGCCTGGTTCGTTCTCCCGGCAGCCAGATGCGGCTGTTGGCTCGTTTCACTGATGGGGAAACAGAAGCGCAGGAAGAGGGAGGGACTTGCCCAAAGGACAGAGCTAGAGAGCCCTGGGACAGCCTCATTTTCTTGCCATGTTTTATTGTATAAGGTTAGATGTGTAGCAGGAACTTTCCAGAAAGGCGGCCAAAGGGACTGGTAAGGATGAGTCAGAAACGTGTTACACAGGCTGCTGACCACAGGACAGACAGGCGAGGGCCTGGGGGTACAGACCAGGGACCTGCTGCTTCGATGTCTCCCTGTCTTCCCTTCTCCTGCTCCTCCCCTCCCCACCTCCATCGGCCCCTGCGTCCGCCGCCTCCACCTTGTACGCAAAGTGCAGAAGAGGACCTGTCCAGAGCCACAGGAGTCTGTGGTGTGTCAGGCAGGCCAGGCCGTCAGGGCTCCAGTGGAGTTTCCTTCTAGAGGAAGGGGTGCGTGCGGAGAAGGAGAGCCAAGCCAGGAGGGGGCCGGGTGTAGAGCAGGGAGCCAGGTGGGCAGGGGTAGTGCTTGGACCAGCCCTCCGACCATGCCCACCTGGTGCCTCAGGGGGCAAGATTGTGGTCACCCCAACCTACAGATGGGAAACTGAGGCTTTGCCCAAGCTTGCATGTCTGGGAGGCAGAGTGTGGGCTCGATTCTGTCATTGTGGCTCCCAGGGCCCTTTGCGGATAATGTGGAGGGGGTGGGGGGCCGGCTGGGAGTGGGAGGGCGGGGAGGGCGGCGGTCCCCGTCACCAAGAGGCTCAGCTTAGCATCTCCCCGACCCGCCAGGGAAGATGCTGATCCTGGGCTGCATGTTCCACCTGGCGGAGCCCGTGCTCACCATCGCGGCTACTCTCAGCGTCCAGTCACCCTTCACCCGCAGCGCCCAGAGCCACCCGGAGTGTGCAGCGGCACGGCGGCCCCTGGAGAGTGACCACGGGGACCCCTTCACGCTCTTCAACATCTTCAACGCCTGGGTGCAGGTGAGGCCAGCGGTAGGGCTCCTGTCTGTGACATTGCGAGTGGGACAAGAGGAGGCCCGCTACCCTGGCGAGGACCCTGAGCCCTCTGTGGACTAGAAGGCCCCTGTCTCCGCCATCTGCTCCCGTGGCCATGGGACCAGCAGGCGCTGGGGCCCAGTGTCGAGGGGAGGGGAGTGTTTCCAAAGCACTGAGTAAGACCACTGCTGCCCAGAGGAAGGGCCCACGCTCTTAGGGTGGCACTTAGTATCCAGCACATGCTCTGGCCAGGCAGTCCCAGGGACCCGGTGGTGACTGAAGGCCCTTGGCCCTGTACTCCAGGGTCACACAGTCCTGTGCAGGGAGGCAGACCTGTCCCTGGGCTGTGACCTCCCAGAATGGGCTGTGATGGCAGTCCAAGGGGCTGGGTGTGCCCAGAGGGGATGTCTGACCCAGTGTAGTCTGGAAGGCTTCATGTAGGAGGAAGCAGTGACACCGAGACTTGGGCGAAGAAGGAGAACACGTGTGTTCCTGCCTCCTTTTCCAGGGACTGCTGTTTGGGCCCATTCTGGGGACGGCTGGGGGTGTCTGGGTGCTGGGTCAGCCCCTGCACCCTTCTCTAACCAACCAGGCCCTGACCCCCCGGTGTCCGGTCCCCCACCCAGGTGAAATCTGAGCGGAGCAGAAACTCACGCAAGTGGTGCCGCCGCCGGGGTGTAGAGGAGCACCGGCTGTACGAGATGGCCAACCTGCGGCGCCAGTTCAAGGTGAGGCTCAGGACCGGGGAGGGGGACGGGTGGGGGTGGGAGAGCTAGTGCGGGGGCACCTAACCCTTTCTTTCTCTGATGGAGCAGTCGGTGTCCCACCCTATACCCACCCCCACAGCCATCAGACACTCAGATGTGGGGTGGCCTGGGTGAGTCATGGGTGGAAATCCAGGAGGGCTTTCTGGAGAAGTGGACAGGGTCAATGGTCACATGCTATATCCTCACAAAGAACCTTGCCATCTGGAGCAGGGTGCTGAGCTCTGGGAGGCAGCAGGGGGCAACAGCTGGCACACCAGATCCGAGTGGATGTCCCAGTGGCAAGTCCCAGCTCTGTCATTTGCTAGCAGTGCGGCCCTGGGCAAGTTCCTGCACGGCTCTGGGCCTTGGCCTCTGTGCCATCCTGTGAGGATTAAATGAGTTAATAAACGAGGGGCACTTGGGTGGCTCAGTGGGTTAAGCCTCTGCCTTCTACTCTGGTCATGATCTCAGGGTCCTGGGATTGAGCCCCACATCTGGCTCTCTGCTCAGCAAGGAGCCTGCCTCCCCTCCTCTCTGCCTGCCTCTCTGTCTGCTTGTGATCTCTCTGTCAAATAAATAAATAAAATCTAAAAAAAAAAGTTAATAGACGAAAGTGCCTTTAGAACAGGGTAAGTCCCCAGTGGCATGGCTGCCCGTGGTTGTGCATGGCCACACTGGGGCCCAGAGGGGGCGGTCACCCGACCACGGCCTATTGTGCAATTTTAGGAGATGCCCCCCAATCCCCACCCCCATCGGGGACCGCAGATGCTCGGACTGTTCTCGGCATCTCCGGCTTTCCAGGGCCTTGCTTTGGCTTTGGTTGGCTTGCAGAGTCCGAGAGGGTGATGAAAGGCGGGGGCCCCTCACTCTGTGTCGCACAAGATATCCCAAGTCCTCTGAAATGGAGGGGCCGGTGAGTGGCAGGCCCAGGATCGGAGCCCCAGAATCAGCCTGCCCTGTGTCCCTCACCTGGGCTCCGCCTATCCCCAGGAGCTGTTGGAGGACCACGGGCTGCTGGCCCGGGCACAGGCCACGACACCAGGCGACAGCTCGCGCCGGCTGCAGGAGCGCCGGGAACGCAGGGAGCTGTACCGTCTGAAACGCCAACATGAGGAGGGTGGGGGGCGGCGGCGCAAGGTGCTGCGACTGCAGGAGGGTGTGGACGGCGGCTCCAGCGACGAGGACCGGGGGGCTGGTGATGGCGTGGACATCCAGGTGGGTGCCGGGGGTCGGGGGGCACAGACAGGACCTGACCCCCGTACTCTGTGGCTCCCTGGGGTCCTAGTGGCAGCCCCTCGGGTACTGGGCTGGCCCCCCAGGAACCTGCCTTCCCCCCACCTTCCCCTCGCAGGATGTGAAATTTCAGCTGCGGCACAGCCTGGGTCAGCTACAGGCGGCCACCAGCTCGGCCCAAGACCTGACACGGGACCAGATGGTGCTGCTGAAGCTGGTACTGGGCCGGGGCCTCTACCCGCAGCTCGCCGTCCCGGACCCGTTCAACAGCAGCCGCAAGGACTCGGACCAGGTGGGCCTCCACTGGGCACTTCGCCCCTCGGCATACCTTCCTGGCTGTGCTTGGTGCTAAGGACACGGTAACAGTCCTGGCCCTGCCCTCATGGGGCTCCAGTGCACCGGGGCGGGGGTGGGGGTGTCAGGGAAGGCTTCCTGGAGGAGGGGACTCCTGAGCGGAGACGTGGATGGGGAATCTGGCCGAGAGAGTGGAGGAAAAGGGTTGTGGGCAGCGGAGGAGTAGGTCTGAGGGCCTCTGTCACTTGGCGTCTGCCTCTGCAGATCTTCCACACGCAGTCCAAGCAGGGGACCGTGCTGCACCCCACCTGCATCTTTGCCAACAGCCCGGAGGTACTGCACACGCAGGAGCAGGCGGCCAGGGGCGGCGAAGCCAGCCGAGGTACTGGGAGTCTAGGCAGGGAGAGAAAAACCCCTTGGGAGGGGAGTGAGGGGTGGGGGGACGATAATGTCAGGGGGCCCCTCATCTGGGCTTGCCTCCTGGCTCCCGCCCATACTTTGCTGACATGGGACCTGTCAGCTGGGACCCGGGACCCAGGACCCGGCTGGTGTCGGGGTGTTGGGGTCCCAAGAGCCAGACCTCTTGGGGACTCAACTCCCACGCTGAGCCCCCTCCTCCCCATGGTGACTAGTGAGGCGCTGTGGCCACACCCCAGGCCAGAGCTTTTGGCAAGTAGAGAGGACCTGTCCCAGGGGCTCTATGAGCGCCCAAGCTTGGTCCTGCCCCAGGGCACCCCTCCTGGCCACTGGGGCCTGGAACGCAGCATCCAAGCGCTGGGCCAGGCAGGGGCCTGGTCAGGGCGCCCCCTGTGTGAGTTCTGGGACAGCTGCTCTCTGTCCTTGTTTATAAACAAAGTAACCACGGTAAAATGTGAACATTAACTCCAAAAGGTAAGGTTTTTAATTTAATTTTATTTTTTTAAAGATTTTGACAGAGATTACAAGTAGGCACAGAGGGAGGCAGAGAGAGGAAGGGAAGCAGGCTTCCTACTGAGCAGAGAGCCCGATGCGGGGCTTGATCCCAGGACCCTGGGATCATGACCTGAGCCGAAGGCAGAGGCTTTAACCCACTGAGCCACCCAGGTGCCCCTGAGGTTTATAATTTTAAACGGTGAAGGTAGAATTTGAAACCTTCCCCCCAAATCTTTAACAGCTGTAAATATCTAGACAGTTTGCTCTCTTCTTGTTACATTGTTTTCCTCCTTTATTTTTTCATTTTGAAAAGTCCCAGACCCCTTCCTGGGGAAGAATGGGACGAGCCCTCGGTAGCCTCACCCAGCTTCCTGCCACCTTGTGTCTTCTGTCACCTCACGTTTTGCTCCTTTTTGCTGGGATCTGGTCCCAGGCCTGTCGCTGAGAAGCGTAAAACAAGGACTGGTGTTTTCGCTGCTGTGATGCCTGGTGAAATCAGCAGTATTTCCTACCGCATGGAAATGGCCCTGGGGGGACAGACCAGCGGGGGCTGCTGTGGGCAGGAGATTGGGTGGCGGGGGGGCCCTGAGCCGCCATCCGGACCATTGCAGATGACAAGGACAAGGTGAGCAGCAGGCACCAGCTCCTCGTCTTCGTCTCGCTGCTGGAGACCAACAAGCCCTACCTGGTGAACTGCGTCCGTGTCCCTGCTCTGCAGGTGTGTCCCAGCTGCCACGCAGCCTGACCGTGTCCCCGGGGCAGGAGGCTGGGCTGGGCGGAAGAGCCGCCTTCCCCCACTGGCTGCTGTCTCTGCCTTCGAGTATTCATCCAGTAAGCGCTTGGCTGAGCACCTGCCGGGTGCTGGGGATTGGCCTAGGCACCAACAGCCCAGCAGGCAGTAAGACCAGCCCCCGTCCCTGCTGGCGCAGGGGTCACATGCAGCTGGGGAGGATGGCAGTAATGACAGACATGCTAGCGGGTTAGGAGGACTTGGGGAAAATGAAAAGACCAGGGTAAAGGGGTTAGGGTGGGGTGAGGGTAGGGAATAGGCTGTAATAGGAAGGCGATCAGGGTGGGCCTCACTGAGAAGGTGCAGTGGAATGAAGGAAGGAGCCACCAGGATACTTAGGGAGAAGAGTGTCTTGGAACAGCAAGTGCAAAGGCCCTGAGGCACATGCATGTCCACTGTGCCCAGGGAACAGCTGGACCAGAGGTAGTGAAGGGGAAAGTGGCTGGAGCTGGGGTCAGAGAGAGGAGGTCCGAGAGGCTGCGGCGTCTCCCCATCTCCTGGGAGGGTTTGAATAGGGCTGGAACAGGGTCTGCTGCAGGGCAGTATCAGGACCCCAGCGAGGAGGCAACTGTAGTCATCCTGGCAGGAGAGGGTGGGGGCCGGGGACACGTGTGGGTTGTGGATAGGTTGGTGTGTGTGTCTATAGCCAAGAAGGGAGAGTCCTGCCAGTGTTAGCTGCCCCGCCTCCTGAGTTCTGCACACCACCCTGCCCGCCGAGGCCCGCCCTCCCTTCCCGCTCTATGGAGGAGCGAGGCTAGGGGGAAAGCATAAATAGTGACTGTTCACATGGGAGGGACCCTGTCTGAGGTGGCTTTGACAGAGGCGTCTGCGAGGTCACTGCCACTGGCGAGACTGGATGAGGACCCAGACTTCCTAGAATGTAGTGCAGTTTACGCTTTGACTTTGGTTGGTCTGTTTGTCCAAGTACAGTGTCCGTGCTGGGGGGGCAGGGATGCTTGCTTGCAGCCAAGGCGGGAAGGGGCCTGGCACACGGTGGGGTGTGGTGGGTGGTACGGGTGAACGGACAAGTGGGGGGAATGAGGGGTGGACAGGGTCTCTCGAAGCTGGTGTCCTGCCCCGCACCCCACCCCACTGTCTGCCTCTCATCCCCTCCCTTCCAGTCCCTCCTGCTCTTCAGCCGGTCCCTAGACACCAACGGTGACTGCTCGCGCGTGGTGGCTGACGGCTGGCTGGAGCTCCAGCTTGCAGACAGTGAGAGCGCGCTCCGGCTTCTGGCAGCTTCTGTGCGGCTCCGGACCCAATGGGAAAGCATCCTGGACCGGCAGCTGGCCCATCAGGCCCAGAGGCAGCGGCCAGAGGTGGACGAAGGGGAGGACGCGGCGGCTCCGGGGGACCGCAGGGAGGTGGCAGACCTGAGCCGGGACCTGCTGCGGTTCGTGGCATCTGAGGTCTGTGCCGCCTGCATGGCTGTGCCCGCATTCAGAGGCTGGAAGGCCTGTCTTCCCCCTCCTTCCCTGGTCGTGCTTTGGGGTTTGCATTTGACCCCAGGCACCCAGTGGCAGAGGCTGAGCCATTAGCCCCTGCGGGGTCCCTCCACCCAACCTGCGCAGTTCTGTGTGCATTTATTGAGCACCATTACACATGCTGTGTGAGGTGCTCACGAGGGGTGAAGTGTGTGCAGGCCAGAGAGGGAAGCTGTAAGAAGCAGTCTGTTCACAGAGGGCACAGGGAAGAACTGGGCGGGGCAGGTGTGAGGTCCGTTCCCCACCTCGTAAGTGGGCAGCTGGGAATTGCTCCCAGGTCTGCATGCAGAGGGGGTAGAGAGAAGGGTGTGCACCAGGGTGGCTTCCCAGAGCTGCAGGCCCGGGGAGCCAGGGCAGGGGGAATGGACCGGCGTGCTAGGTGATGGTGGGTTGGGTTGTTGTCCCACAGGTGACAGGGAGCAGAAAAGGGGCACTGGCATGGATGCTAGGCCAGCCTCTTATAGCCAGTGGCTGAGACCATGCTGTGACTGATTTGAGCAGTTGGCCCTGTCCTGGGTCCAGTTTCAGGCATAGCTGGATCCAGGTGCCCTAACAATGTTTCCTTGAGTCTGTCTCTCTTTCCTTCCCCAGGTTCCCTACAGCCTCCGGCGGCTCACAGGGCTGGAAGTCCAGAACCTATATGTGGGACCCCAGACCATCACCACTGCCCCCAGTCTCCCGGGCCTCTTTGGCAGCTCTACCCTCTCCCCCCACCCCACCAAAGGGGGCTACGCAGTCGCTGACTTTCTCACCTACAACTGCCTTGCGGTAAGCATGGACCCCACCTCGGCCCATCACCCCACCCCTGACCCTAAACGGAGGGAGTCCCGGCCTCCCTGCGACCAGCCACATCCCAGCTTAGGGCAGGAGGTGGTTTTGGCGTGGGGTCCGCCAGCCCCGAGGGGTGCTAGCACAGGTCACAGGCAGGGGGTTGGTGAGTGGGGCAGGGGGCTACATCCTGACACAGACTTCCTGCCCCAGAGTGACACGGACCTGTACAGTGACTGTCTCCGCACCTTTTGGACCTGCCCCCACTGCGGCCTGCACCTGCCCTTGACGCCCTTGGAGCGCATCGCCCACGAGAACACGTGCCCCGAGGCCCCGCAGGACGGCCCGCCAGGTAGGGACGTGGGGGAGGCCGGGGCAGCTGTGCCCACCCGCCCCTCCTGTGCAGCTTTACTGCGAGGCTGGGCCTTCATCTGCTCCCCATCTGGGGACTGAGGACCTCAGCCCTCTGGCTCTAGTTGGTGCCACATCGGGTTTTGTCACAGAGACCGGGAACCAGGGACGGGAGGGCCCAGAGCATCACCTCTTTCTCATTCTTTTGTGTCTGTCTCCCTGGGCTCCATGTGGGGCTGACTCTGTCTGCCTCGGTTTCTGTCTGTTGCTGTGTCTCTCGTTCTTTTCTCTGTCCGGGTGCTGTCTCTGGCTCAGCCACCCTGTCCCTTTGTCACCCAGGGGGTGCCACAGCAGGCAGACCCCACCACAGCAGCCGGGGCTGGTCTGGGAGGTGGCAGTGGGACCCCACGGTCCCCATGCCAGGATGCGCTCTTCCTCAGTCTCTGTGTCCCAGGGGGTGACAGAGACAGACACAACGAGACACACAGAGTAGAGACTTGCGTGTGTGTGTGTGTGTGTGAATCAAGGAAGGCTTCCCTGAGGAGGTGGAACCAAAGGCCCCAGAGACTGGGAGGTGGCCTGAGTCCTCTGGGTGTCTGGGACTTGGAGGGTGTGGTGGGAACACGCAGGGGTAACTCCCACCCCCGACAGCCTACTTGTCTTGTAGGGACAGAGGAAGCCACCCCCGAACCCGTCCAGAAGACGTCTGCCCTGCAGAGGCCCTACCACTGCGAGGCCTGCCAGAAGGACTTTCTGTTCACGCCCACAGAGGTGCTGCGCCACAGGAGGCAGCACGTGTAAGTGGGGCCAGGAGCCCCACCTATCACCCTGTCACCCCCACGGGGCTCCGGGACTCCTGCCCGAACCGCAGCCTGGGCTCAGTGCTCTGGTTGGGCTGGCCTGGCACAGAGAGGAGTGTGAACATGCGAATAAAGTCTCTTGTGTGGCCTCTGCCCTTGGAGCCTCCTGCTGCCCCTCATTGGTCCTCCCCCGCCCTGGCTCTCGTCCCGTCTGCTGATCCGAGGCGCCCGGGGCCCATGGAGACAGCTGAGCCTTCAGCTCCCAGGCAGAGGACCCTGATCCCGCCCCCCCTCCACGCAAGTCTGTCCTCACAGGCCCTGCTTTTCCTCAGATGGGGGAGACCTGCGTGTTGTCCGTCCGCACGATCGACTTCGAGAACGGGGCAGGGGGTTGGGGTGGGCCCACGTCTGCCGAGGTGCCCAGGGCCCTTCCCGCTGTGGGTCTGCAGCAGGTCTCACTCGCCCCCCCTTCCCCACACGGCCGCATGCCTAAGAACTGGAGGGAGATGCCGTGAACCTTGATGCTGGCAAATTCCACAGCTCAGGTGAAAGAGAAAAGCAAAAGATTCAGGTGACCAATGCTCGCTGCAGAGGAGGAAGGGGGAGCTGTGGCGTGAGCGTGGTCCCCGCAGGACCAGAGCAGCGGGAAAGGCTCCCCGCCTGCCCCAGTGGGGGGTCTACAGAAAGGACAGCAAGTGCGTCATGGCCTGGGGGGCCTTGTTCTAGGAACAGTGTTGGCTTAACCTTTGAAGACCAGCCCGTGGGATTCTAATATTAAAACCTGAGCGCATCAGACAACTGTAACACCCGGTGGCCCTGGGGAGACCCTCAGCCTCTCTGCTGTGCTCTGCCCTTTCTCTCTCTGACCAATGAACACAGCCCCACCGTCTGTCTGCCTCAGAGGCTTCATTTGCATCTGGAAATCCAGGAAAGCTCTCGAATTTTGTTTCCCTGAGTAGGAGAGCGACTCATGGTTTTGTCGGGGCCGGGATCAGAGCCTAAATGAAACCACTGCAGGGGTATTAAACAGGAAGGGGGTTAAAAGAGGGATGGGGGGGGCAGACGGCAGCCTGGGAGGCTGGAGCTGTGGGCTCCAGTCGGGCCCTCAGGAGTGACCCCCAGGACAACAGGACCCTGAGGCCACCACCGCCGGGAGCGCTGGGTGCAAACATGCCAGGTCCCAGCCGTGACCCTGGGTGTCTTCTGCCTCCCTGTGTCTCTGGATGGGGTCTGCCTGCCAGCACCTGCTCCGCAGCCAGAGTCTGGCTCTGCCGCCAGAGGCGGGGAGTCAGGCGGGGCCACCCGGCGCCCCCGCCATGGGCAACACAGAAGGAAGCCTAGGAGGTGTGGGACCATGACAGAAGGAGGAAGAACCCCCTGCGATCCACCTGCGGGGGCAGAGCCTCCAGTCTCCTCCTCCGCGCACGTGTTTCCAGACAGCTACAAACTGGTCAACGTCCTGCGGTGCCCTTGGCCCCTTGAACGGTTCTGGGAGACAGATCCTAAGTGTTTCCCCAGCTTGTTGCACTTTACTCTGAAAGCGGACTCTTCACGAATGGCGGAGCAATGGCCCGAGTGTAGACACCCCACTTGTAAATACCTGTGTCCTGCCCTTGCGTGTCTGGACTGTTTGTTAATTTCCCAAACAGCACAATAGTGGACACCTTTGTTTGCATCAGGGGCTCTCTGTGGGCTTCTGAATTCCTCCTTTTAAAAAGGCTCTCCCCATTATGGATAATTCAGGAAGACTGGAAATAGAAGGGGAAAGAATCCCCCAGAATCCCTCCCCACCTGAGAGACCCTGGGCACCAAGGGGTTTGGATCCTGTCAGCTTCTTTGCACAAAGCATCTGCACAGACACAGAGGCCGCTTATCACCCACGCGTCGGTCCCCTCGGTCCTTGGCGGGGCCCGCCCGGAGCCATAAGCCGCTTCCTTCCATTCTGCACCACGCTCTGCACCCCCCACCCCTGCACACGGTGCCTCTCCCCCAACTTCCGGCTGCTTCCTTAGGGCCTTCCTGAGAGCAATTAGTGGGTCAAAAGGTAAGAGCGTCCTCCCCATTCCGTTTCACCACCGCCCCCCCGCAACCCTCGGTGAGTTCTCTGGAAGAGTCTGTTCTCGGTTTCTCTCTTCCCCGCTCTTTGCTCGTTTTGTTTCTTCGATTCCACCAGTGAGTGAGATCCTATGCTATCTGTCTTTTCTCTGACTGGCTCATCTCACTAAGCATTATACCCTCTAGCTCCAAACACGTCCTTGCAAAGGACACCATTTCCCTCCTTTTTATAAGGCTGAGTAATAGTCCATCGCACGTTCTGACGGAGCGCACTTGTCACGATGAGCACATTACAATGTATGCCCCAAACTAACCTGACACCGTGGAGCAAAAAAGGAGCACATTACACTTACACACACACACCCACAAAGCGTTTCTGCGGAATCTTCGGCGCAGACTGTCAATTTCCCCTCCTTATTAACCACCCACGTTTTGGTCCGACTTACAAGGGGAATTGCATGCATTTTGATATAGTAGCAAACCCTTGATGGTGCCTGCTGTGTGCCGGGCACAGTGCTGGGAGATCTTATGTACCGATACAGTCATCACACGGACAGGCCGAATGTTTTCTTAGCTAGACCCGTACAGAGAGACATTTAAGCTGTTTCCAATCTTTTGCTCCTACCAACAAAGCTGGCATGAATATCCTTGCATGTGGGTCACTTCCAGATATGTGTGTATAGGCTAAATCCCTGGGGGTACAATCACTGGTCCAAGAGAAGGTACATTTTAATAGGTCATTTGATGGATTCTCCTTCCTACCTGTCCTTCCGTACAGGCTGTAGTGACTTAACATTATTTTTATTTCTCCTGATTGCCAGCAAGCCCAAGTATCACTGCATGTTCTGTACCATTTGTATTTCCTCTTCTGTTGGCTCAAATCCTAGACTCATTGTCATTTTGTTATTGGTCTCCGGTAGCTCTTTATATATTCTGGATCTTAAGCATCATAGATGTTAGGAACATTTCTCTCACTTTGTTGCTTTCTTTTGGCTTTGTTTTTGGTGGCTTTACTCAACATTTTGAAGTGTTTTTTTGGTGGTCAAAGCTCTCTCACGTTATGATCCCTGAAAATGCCTTCCCTGATCCAAGGCATTAATAATAGAGAAATAAGGGGATGCCTGGGTGGCTCAGTGGGTTAAGCATCGGCCTTCGGCTCAGGTCATGATCTCAGGGTTCTGGGATTGAACCCCTCATTGGGCTGTCTGCTCAGTGGGGAGCCTGCTTCCCCCTCTCTCTGCCTGCCTCTCTGCCTACTTGTGATCTCTGTCAAATAAGTAAATAAAATCTTTTAAAAAGAATAGGGAAGGGGTGCCTGGGTGGCTCAGTGGGTTAAAGCCTCTGCCTTCGGCTCAGGTCATGGTCTCAGGGTCCTGGGATCAAGCTCCGCATGGGGAATCTCTGCTCAGTGGGGAGCCTGCTTCCCTTCCTCTCTCTCTGCCTGCTTCTCTGCCTACTTGTGATCTCTGTCTGTCAAATAAATAAATAAAAGCTTTTAAAAAAATAAAAATAAAAAAATAAAAAGAAAAATAACCAGTTTATGGGAGAAAATAACTCAGAGCTGCTCCCACCCACTGCTCAGCCACGTCTCCTTAGAACATTACGTCTTGTCAGGACTGTTCCTGACAAGTCCTTTTTTTTCATGTTAAAACATAAATGAATGCTTTTCCTCTTTTTCATGTTAAAACATGAATGTCCCACTGGCAAGAAACAGTTTTTATTTGTGTGCGCGCATGCGCACGGGTAGGGAGGTGCTAAAATGGAAGCTATCCGGCATCTGCCAAAAAGATCCAAGCAGCCCTTGGGCTCCGACCCTCTAAAACCACTCTAGGGGGTGAGTCTGAAGGACCCTGCCAAAGGAAGGGAGAAAACTCAACACCCAGATACAGCCTCCAGGGCAATTTGTCCAAATTGAGAAGTTCTCATATCCCCACCGGTCACCTAGGGCACTACGTCCGCTCCAAAATGTGCACAGAAACTCCAGGTGGGGCTGTAGCCTGGCCATTCTCACAACAGCAGGAAATAAGGCTCCCGGACACCTCACTTTCCACCCATCAGACTGGCCCAAATTAAAAAGATTGATAAGGTTCCCCTGGGGCAAGGGCTTGGGGAGAAGGGCACCTCCAGCCGCCCCGAGGGGGCTTCGTACTTGGATTTCACAGCAGCTTTCAAGATGCAAAGTGTGTACGCATCACTCAACACCTTTTAAAACTTTCTCTTGAAGCATAACACACAGAAAAGGGCACAGATGGTAAGAGAATGGCTTTGAATTTCCACAAAACACGAAACACGCCCAGGCCACCAGCATCCAGACAAACAAACCACGGCCAGACCGGGCCCCCCTGGGCCACCAGCACCCTGAGTCCGCACACTGTCGCCTAGCCTTGCCCCTTCTAGAACCTCATAAGAATGTTCTCGCTCGTGTCTGGCTTCTTTGGCTAACATCCTGGTGCATGGAGCCGTGTGGTTTACTCATTCTGTCGTTGTTTAATCTGTTCTTTTGTTGATGGGCGGCTGGCCGGGTTCATGCCACTGCGAACACACACTCCGTGTGAGCCCTTCTGCAGAGTTCGAGCCCAGGAATGGCATCGCAGGGTCACGGGACACACACGGGTTCGGTGATGGTAGATTTTTTTTTCTTTTTAAGATTTTATTTTTATTTATTTGTCAGAGAGAGAGGGAGAGAGAGCGAGTACAGGCAGACAGAGAGGCAGGCAGAGGCAGAGGGAGAAGCAGGCTCCCTGCCGAGCAAGGAGCCCGATGCAGGGCTTGATCCCAGGACCCTGGGACCATGACCTGAGCTGAAGGCAGAGGCTTAACCCACTGAGCCACCCAGGCGCCTCCTATGCAGATGACATTTATTGTGTATTTATTGCATTGTACTTGCATTTTCCACAATGGCTCATGGGATCAAGTATCTTTTCATGGGCTTATTGGCCATTTGTTTATCTACTTTTGGTCATTTATTTTTTTTAAAAGATTTTATTTATTTATTTGACAGATAGAGATCAGGAGTAGGCAGAGAGGCAGGCACAGAGAGAGAAGGAAGCAGGCTCCCTGCTGAGCAGAGAGCCCGATGTGGGGATGTGGGGCTTGATCCCAGAATCCTGGGATCATGCCGGAGCCAAAGACAGTGGCTTTAACCCACTGAGCTACCTGGGCACCCCTACTTTTTGTCACTTATATCCAATATTTTGACTCTTATGAAGGAATTATCTTACTGATTTGAAGGAATTCTTATTATGTATATAGTTTACAGGGAGCCTAATGGCTCAGTAGGTAGAGTGGGTGGGTCTTGATTTTAGGGTTGGGAGTTTGAGCCCCAGCTTGGATGTAGAGTTTACTAATAAAATTTAAAAAATATATAGTTTATGTATTATATATATATATATATATATATATATAGTCCTTTATAGAATATACATGTCATGCGTGTAGTGAATATTTCCCCCAAGTCAATACCTGGTTTTTCAATTTCTTCCACCCTATGACCTCATTTTACCTGGGTCATCTGTCAAGATCCCATCTCCAAATAAGGTAAGGTCACATTCATAGGTCCTGGAATTAGGACTTGAGTGTATCTTTTTGGGGGACACAACCCAACTCATATCACTGCCTCCCCACCCCCGTCCATAATCTACCCTCTGCACGGCAGCTTCACGCAAATCACAAACCCGACTCTGTCCTTTTTCTGCTCAAAATCCTTCCAAGACAATGGAATAACTTCCTGCCATAAAAAGGAACGAAGCACCAAGACATGCAACAACGTGAAGGAACCTTGAAAGCTCTATGCTGAGTGAAAGAAGCCAGACACAAAAGACCATACAGTGTGTGTTTGTGGGGGTGGGGAGGTGGGGGGGTGATGTTTTTGTTCAGGCTCTGATCTCAGGGTTTTGGGATCAGATCTACATGGGGATGGCACTCAGTGTGGAGTCAGCTTGAGACTCTCTCTCCCGCTGCCCCTCCCCCTCCTCCTCTCTAAAATAAATTAATCTTTAAAAAAAGAAAAGACCCTATAGATTTCATTTCTATGAAATGCCCAGAACAGGCAAATCCACAGAGCCAGAAAGTGGATTAGTAGCTGCCCTGGTTTGGGAGTTGGGGTGGCGGGGGCCCAGCTGTTGAAGGGTAGAAGGTTTCTTTCTTAGGGGTAATGAAAATGTCGTGCAGTTGATTATGGTGACGGCTGCGCAGGTCTGTCACTAGACGTCTGAGAGCCATCCAACCGCACGCTTTAAATGGGACAGTTTTAAGGTTAGTCAATTACATCTCAATGAAGAGGTTGCAGACAAAACCGCCTTCCACGGCTCCTCAGCGCCCTCTGGAGGCAGCCAGGCTCATTGCCTGCCCCACATTCACCGGCACCGAAGATGGAATGACCCGGAGCCGCGCTGTCTCGCTGTCCTGCAAACAGAGCTCCCAGGACCCTACAAAGCCACACGTAGAGACACCGCCGGACTCATTCAAGGAGGCCCCCAGTTATGAAGGAGACCCGCTTACCCACACAATCCCCCGACCCCCGCCAGACTCAGGTAGTGACGCCCTGAGTCTCGTAATCGCAAACGCACGAGCTGGACGAGGCACGGCATGCCTCGAGATGCAGCCTGGGACCCGGGCATTGGTGGGGGACACACGCGCGCGGCGCAGGGACAGGCTCAGCCGCCGACGCCCACCCCCAGCCGCACAGGCCCGAGACCGCCGGGCCCCGCCACTCACAAACCCCCAACGCCCCCAGCGGGCGCCCCGGAGACCCGGCGGGTTCCCCACCTCCCCGGTCCGAACCCGGGCGGCCGCGGCTTCCTCACCCTAGGAAACGGGGGAGGTATTTTTAGTTACAATTAACCTCCCGCCCAATTTACCTCCTCCCCGGTGGCACATCCAATTGGTTTAATTAGAGAGGATTCATCGAGAGGCATTTCCAGTCGCCGAGCAGGTGGGGAAGGGGGAGGGGAGCTGCCCCTCCCCCTCGCCCGGGTCCTGGGTCCCCCCATTCCTCCGCCTCCACCCCTACAGGCAGCGCCGGCTCCCCCCCCACCCCCGGCAGACCTCAGGCCTCCGCCCGGCCCCGCCCCCTCCCTGCCCTCCCCCACCTGCCCTCAAAGTGGGGCCGGGACGTCCTTCCTGCTTTCTAGCCCCCGTCCAACCCACTTCAGTCCCGCGGAGCTGGCGGGAGATAAACACGATTCTGAGTCACCAAAATCGTATCTAACACAGAGAATAGGTCATGCTAGGTCCTTTCAAAATCACAGACTCTTAGAATTTTATATATATATTTAAAAAAAAATATATATATATATATATATTTTATTTTTTTTTAAATAAGAGGCCGCGCGGGCGGAGTGGTTAGCCCACAGGCTTCAGGACGCCGGTCTGAATGGAGACCCACGCTCTCCAGCTGTGTGACCCTGGGCTGGCGCAAGGTCACCACTCTGGGCCTCAGTCTCCTCATCCGGGAAATGGGGACAGCGATTGCACTTCCCTAGTCCTAAGGGTGAACCAGGTGTGTCGGTGTGGAGCCCCTCAGAGCCTGGCCCCCAGCGCGCAGCAGCTAACTTCCACCTCGACTCTGCTCTACTTATGACCTCCTGTCACCTCGAAGTCTAAACCAAGTGCTCATTTGCTCGGCCCTTTGTGGGGGCCCCCCCACACTAGGACGCCAGCTCCTGAGGACAGGGGTCTTCGCCTTGCTCACAGAGGTGCCCAGAGCGCAGACTGCGGACCTCATAGACACCTGGGCCAAGTGAATGAGGCTCAGCTGCCTCACTTCCTCTGCCCTCCGCCTCTTGTCCCCTGGGCACTTGTGACACGCCCAGGGCTGCCAGGGCTGAGGTTCAAGCCAATATCGAAATAGTGACGGAGAGAATTCCAGGGAGGGGACGAGGAAGGAGAAGCAGGTAGTCCGAAGCGGGGTGCCTCGGTTTAGCTGCCCCTGAATCTTTGCCGAGGGGACTCCGAGCAGGGGAAGGTGATCCAGGGCAAAGGGAGCGCCTAGGACGGAGGTGCAGAAGGGGGACTGAGTTATTTGCCACAGACAAGTGTCCAAACCCAAGCAACTTACAGTTTGCACTGAGCTCCAGGGCAGCTCGGGAATAAAACAGCAGGATTGGCAGATCTTGGAGTTGGCAGCTGACCCGTGAGTGAGATTTGAGCCACGTGCACCTTGTTGCGGAGGGTGAGGGCATCTGTGGATCACAGGCCTCACAGGGCCTCAGTTTCCTTGTTTGCATTAGGAGGTTCCAGAGGCCACCGTGTTAGGAGGTGCATATATGAGGGGCTCCTGGGTGGCCCTGTAGGTGTAGCCCCGGACTCCTGATTTAGCTCAGGTCAGGAACCCCACGAAGTCTCGCTGTTGGAGTCTGCTTGTCCCTCTCCATCTGCCCCGCCCCTGCCTCTCCCTCACAGGCATGCTCTCTATATATAATAAAATTTTTGAAAAAAAAAGATGAGTATGCGAGTGAGTGGTGTTTGGAGGTGGGCTCTGGGGGTCTCACCCTTCCAAGCTCAGGTCTGTTCAGTCCTGAGAGTGAGTATCACGGAGCAAATGGGGATTTGAACCCAGGTAGGTTGGGGCTAGAGTCTGGTTCATGATCTCCCTGCTGTGCAGCCTGGTGGTCTGTTGGCCACACATGAGAGTTTTCTAAGGACACCCCGGGGTAACTGCATTTGTGTCCCATGGGACAAATGAAAAAAGTCATCTTGGAGCCACTGTGTGGAAGACTGATGCAAAAGGGGCCATTTTTCTTCATCCTCCCCAAGTCCCCATCTCTTGCGCTGTGAGTTTGCAGGCTCCCATCCCCGCCCTGTAAGGGGTGGAGTCTCTGCCTCCTCCCTTGAATCTGGCTGGCCTTGAGATTTGTGACCAAGAGGATGCAGCTGAGAGAACCAGGAATCAGACCTGAGCTGGGACCTCCGGAGGCCTTGGGCCCTTCTGTTCCTTCTTGAGGGCCAGCTGAGCCTCTGTGTGAATGAACAGGACAACCTCCTGTTGCCCCTGCTGCCGGCCAGCAGAGCCCTCTTGCTGACCCATCTCTGGCCACAGATACACAGCAGAGCCCTGTTGAAGTCACATGAATTGCCGAGCAGAGCCTAGTTATACCAACCCATAGCATAATGAGCTAAAAAAGAGTTGGCCTTGTGAACTACAAAGCTTTGGGATGGTCTGTTACACAGCAATAGCTAATTGATACAGAGTGCCTGGGGAGAGTGGGGATAAAGAGTATCAATTATTAGGACACCTGGGTGGCTCAGTCAGTTAAGTGTCTGCCTTCGACTCAGGTCATGATCTCGGGGTCCTGGATCGAGCCTGCTCAATCCAGACGACCCTGCTCAGCGGGGAGTCTGCCTCTCCCTCTGCCATTCCCCCTGCTTGTTTTCTCACTCTGACAAATAAAATCTTTTAAAGAAAAGAGTATCAATTATTATAATCGGTGGTTCATGAGCTTCAAATTGATGAGAATTTGAATCTCGAAAGAGACACAAGAACTCAGATTGGCGGCTTTTTGTTTTTAAAGATTTTATCATTAAAAAAAAAGTAGAAGACGTCAGTGAAGGGAGGGGAGAGAAGGGACGGGGGGTGGGCTGGCAGGACGAGGGACCTCTTCCAAATGTCGGATCCGGCTGACCCTCCTTCCCTGACCTCCGCAGCCCACTGCCAGTCCCTTCTCTAGCCTGGAGGCAGGGGACCCCCCAGCCACCATCTTCTGAAGACCTGGGACTGGTATCTCAGTTTGGGCTCCAGGCAGAGGTGATGGCAGAAGTGGGGCGCAGGGCCTAGGGGCCTTGTCTTTGTCCTTGAGAGACCCTCGAGTGGGTGCTCAGGCCCCCATGTCCCGGTGGGTCCCCAGGGAGGTAGGCATTGCATTGGGGACCTTAGGAGGTGGGGTCCTGAAGTCAGGGGGCCAGGCGGGGACCGGAACCAGGTGTGAGTTTAGTGGTCACAGTCCAGAGGCTGGGGTCTGTGGAGAGGGGATGAGAGGCCAAGTAAGGAAGTGGGGAGGGGTTTGGTCCCACATCAGCCCCACAGTGAGAGGAGTGCAGAGGGAGGCAGGGAGGGAAGGACGAGGAATAGAAATTGAGGCAACAGAGAGAGAGATGAAAAAACAGACAAGACCCTTAAGACCAAGAAATAGAAAAGAAGACAAGGAGAGAGACTGGGAACCCCCTCCACCTCTTTTGAGGTCCCGTGACACTCAGACCAGGCCACACCCATCCTTGGTTGGTTGGGGCAGAGCTGAGATCCCTACCAACGTGCTAGGCCCTGGACAAATGTCCACCTCTCCTTCCCAGCCTCCATGCCTAAGATCTCTTAGGTCTCTACTCCCATCTCCCAGCCTTTTTTCTTGGCCCCAAGTTCACTACTTGCCAGCCTGCCTGCTGGTGACAGCCCAGGCCAGTCCTCCTTCCCCCTCATCGGTCTGGAGGCAGTGGTGATGGGGGCATAGGGCTGTCTCATAGCCTTGAGTTTGCTAAGTGCACTGGGCCTTTGCATATGCTATTTCCTCCTTTCCTGCGTCACACCTTCCGTTCTCCTGGTCTCAGCTCCCAAGTCCCCTCTTCCAGGAAGTCTTCCCTGAAGCCTCCCAGCCTGGGTCTGATACTCACTCTGGGCTCCTCCAGTTCCTGGGTTCCCTCATCCCAGCCCTGTCCACTTTGGGCATCACTGTCTGAAGACACTCTCCCCCACTGGACAATAAGCCCTGTGAGGGCAGGGCTGGGCTGTTGGGGTCACTGCTATGTCCCCAGCACTACCCAGCCCAGGGCCAGGCACACAAGTACTCAGGGAATGTGCATTAAATGAGGGAGTGTAGAGGTGCTGAACTGAAGATTCTGGACTTTACCACAGGGCACTAGGGAGCCACAGAAAAGTTTTAACTCGGAGTCAGTCAAGGTCTGATTCGTGTTGTAGAAATTGCAGGCAGCTCCTGAACTCTGGGCCTTTGAACACACTATTCCCTCTACTTTTCTGAGCTCAGTGAACCTATACAAGTGAAGTTTTCTTTCTGGGCATCAATTTTTCTCATGTGTAACACAAAAATAATAATTTCTCCCTCTTGGGGGGTTTTTATGAAGACTAAGTGGGAAGATGCTCTGAAGTCTTAAGACCTGGGAGAGTGAAAGAATGTACCCTACTCCCTTGCCCCTCCCTCTTCTCCCCAGTGGACTCCTATTCATCCTTCAATGCCCTACCTAGAAGTTACTTCCTCTCTGGATTCTTTCCTGCTATCTCAGGGACAGAGGAAGTCTCCTTCCTCTGAGCAAGCTCTGTATTGTTCCACCTCTTGCTCTGGACCATCATTCCTTTCTGATGTTCACTTCCTCCAAAGCTCAAATTTTCTCAAGAGCAGGACCCTGTCTGAGACTGGTCAGGATCCGGAAGAGGGCTTCATGTCCACCGGAGGTGTGTGAACGGATGGGTGTGCAGTTGACTGGGTGGGCAGGTGGGCGGGTGAAGCTTTGGAGGGGGCGGATCAGTGTGGATGGGGGTGGAAGACTGGGTTGATGTATTTGCTGGCTGGAGGACCGGTGGTAAACGGAGGCATGGGTGGCTCATGGGTGGGTGGCTGGATTGGTGCGGAGGTGGACGGCTGACCAGGTGGGTGGGCGGGCAGATGACTACGGATTGAGTGGATGTGTGTTTGCATGGAGAGTGGGTAAGTGGATGACTGATGGATGGACACACGTACAGACAAATGAATGAGCGGGTGGGTGGATAAACCATCTTCCCACTGAGCCCTGCAGACCCACGAGGACCCCCTCCAGGTGGGCGCAGTATTGGAATCTGGAGGCCTTACAGAGCTTTGAGATCTACACAACCCCCAACCCAGAACCCCGAGACATAGGACACTCACATTTGTCCTGAATCTATAGATAATGCCACTCTCCTTCTAAGTTCAAACTCATTCCCATCGACCCTGGAAGAGAAAAGAGAAGGGTTGTGCATCTTCCCCAGACTTTCCCATATGCCCCAAATCCCTCCCACCATCTCCCTCCCCAGGGGATCCCTCTATCAAGACAGACTGAGTCATGATTTAAGAAAGTACTAGACCTGGGATGCCTGGGTGGCTCAGTCCACTGAGCCTCTGATTCTTGGTTTCAGCTCAGGTCCTGATCTCAGGGTTGTGAGATCGAGCCCCACGGTGGGCTCTGTGCTCCTTGCAGGGTCCATCTGTCCCTCTTCCTCTGGTGCTCCACCCCTACCCCACCCCCACCCTGCGTGCGAGCGTTTGTGTGTGTGTGTGTGTACACATGCATGCGTGTGCGCGCTCTCACCTCTCTCAAATAAAAAAAATAAAATCTTTTTTAAAAAGGTACTAGTCCTTTAAGTAGAACCTTCCAGTGGATGGGCGGAGCATGGAAGAAACAAGCTCAGCCAAGAAGTGGGCTCCAGGAAATCTGAGATGGTCCCTCCAGCTCCACTGTTATGCAAATGAATTACTGCATTATTCTTGAACTGGATCCCAGAAGGTGGGGCATCTTCGTTGAGAGGAGGGGCCTGGTGTGCTGGGGGCAGGGTTAGGTAAGGGGCGGGGACTTACCTGCAGGCCTGACAGTCATGTGTGGCTGAGCTTCCGTGTAGCCCCCCATGGGCTGGCCCTCTGGGCTGAAAGCTGCACTCTGCCCTGGGAAAGAGGTTGAGGGGTGCAGGCTGAGCCCCGGGATATGCGGGCCCCAGCTTTGATACTCCCCGGGGAACATTAGGCCCTCTCTCCCCATTTTCTCCCTGTACCTGTGCGGTTGGATTGATCGATCATTGGTTGCACGATGCGTCTCCGGGCGTTGATGAACCTGGGAGAGGGTTGTGGAAACCGAGGAGGGTGTAAAGAGGGAGTAGGAGAGAGGTCGAAATGAACACACGGAGACGGAGCTGGAAAGAGGACGGGATAGAGGAGGGGAGAAGCTCCCGGGGGCTTCAGGGCCTTCTTCAGCACCGTGGACAGCGCCCGGCCTCCCACCCAGGCTGGCCCAGGGACTCACACGAGCCTCCTGGGTCACTCACCAGTTGTTGACTTGTAGGATCGTGAGCCCGGTGTCCTGCGCCAGCTGCTTCTTCTGCTCCTCCGAGGGGTATGGGTGCTGTGACCACCAGCAGAAAGTCACCCTGCCTGCCCAGCTGCCATCTGACCTCCAGGGCCTGGCCCCGTGGGATGGCGAGCCCAGGCTGGGGCAGGGCCCAGAGACTCAGCTTGTCTAAGCGGCTCCAGGCTTCCCCAGGGGCCAGTGGAGGGAAGCGAAGCCAAGCTTCGGGCAATTATGCTTGCGGGCGCACCCACCTCTTCTAGCAATTAGGGACTAATTGGCCAGCTCTCATTAGGGAGACCAAAGCTCAGGGTGGGGGCTCCAGCACCAGAAGGGAGGCAAAGCCCAGCATGGGCCCTGTCTGAGTCTCTATCAGGGTCCCAGTGCATGTCTCAGTGCATGTCTCTCGCTGTCCGGGTCTCAGTCCCTCTGGGACTCCGTCTCTCCCTGACTCTCTTCCTGTATTTTCCCAGCTCCCTCCACAAGGCAGCATGTTGCACTGGAGAAGCCCAAACTGCCCACTGCCCGTATCTGAACCCACGTCTGTCTAGGAGACCTCTGGGCTCCTCGCTTGCAGAATGGAACCTCCCAGCCCCAACCTCATAGGCTCTGTTTGGTGATTGGTGATTGGTGGGGGGGATGTGAATGGCCAGTGGGTTGGGGGCAGGACTGAGCCCTAATGGCACCTGGCAGGCAGCTAGCGCTCACCGATGCTTGCTCGAGTCAGGCCCCACCCCTTGAAATTCACCCTCTGTATCTCCTCTGAGTCTCAGTCTCCCATCTCTGGGTCTCTCTTGGGGCCTCAGTCTCTGTGTGGCCATCCTTCTCCTTCTCTCTCTATGCCCACCCTGCACCCGGGCCCAAGGGCTCTCACCGAGAGATGCTGGAACAGCCATGCTCTCATGATGTTAGTAGCCACCTTGGGGAAGATCCCCCTTTTCTTATTCCGCCGCCGCTCCTGGTCCAGCTCCTCGTCCTCTCCCCCGGAACTGGGAGAGGCCACACTTGTGTCTAGTCCATCTCCTGAGGGAGGACAGGCAAGCTGTGTTTGTGGGCAGCAAGCAGGGAGATCAGAGGGACCCAGAACCCTTACCCAAGAGACCAATCCACACCCCTATTATCCTTGCACTTCTGGAAGTCCTACTTGCTGTCTAACTTCAATCCTCAGACTGACTCCCACATTTCCCCTCCACCTCCCAGGCTTCTTACCTTGGTCACTGGAGTTGTCCCCACTCTGGGAGGCTAGGCCCCCACTGGATGGACCCGGGGTCCCCAAATGTACAGACCCGCTGTCCTCATGGTCTCTAATCCACGTATTATTCTGGAAAACGAGAGCTAAAATCAGTGCAAGGCCTGGGTGCCCTATAGCACAGTGACTGAGACCATGGGCTCTGGAGCTGGGACACCTGCATGTAAATCCTGTCCCTGCTTCTTTCCTGGTTGTGTGGCCTTAGGCGAGTTGCTTCACTTCTCTGTGCCTCTGTTTCCTTAACTGGAAAACAGAAGACAACAACTGTCCCCACCTCACAGAGCCTGGAAAGGACTCGGTGAGTTCATTCACGTAGACACACAACAGTCGCCCCATATACGTGAGCTTACAGAGATCCACAGCAGCTTAGCTGAAATCCTAGAGGGCCAGCAGTGTTTCAGAATTTAGAACTTTCCACATTTTAATTTTTTTTAAATTTATTTTTAAAAGTAACCTCCAACTCAAGACCCCAAGATCCAGAGTCGCAGCTCTACTGCCTGAGCCAGCCGGGTGCCCATAGAACGATTCCCCTTCGTAGACACTAAATCTGCCCACACACTGTGTATTTCATGACACCCCCAGCAGGGTCTGGGGCTTAACCTCCTCATCAGACTCATTAACATTTCTGCAGCAAAATGGATGAATATTTAACTAAGTGGAATAAATAAAGTCTATAAATAGCCTCTCATTAGTTCAGGTCAGACTTCGCTGCCAAATGAGTTTGCACTAAACTTAGGGGGGATAAAAAACAATTTCTGTTTTTCAGAGATGGGGTGGGGAGGTGTCTCTGAATTGCAGGGGGGGTGGAGGGTTCAGGCTGTGCTTTATCTAGACTCTGATACACTTTGAAGAACTGGACAATGCATTAGATCAGCCCTCGGCCCCAGCTCTGTGTCCTAGGCGCCTGACCTACCTGCACACACTGTGTCAAACCCTCTTTGTCATTCAGTTTAAGGTTCAGCTCGATTGCTGGGAGGTGGACTGGGTGGGTTACAGCTCTTGTTGAATCCCAGCGCACCCCACCTGTCCTGATTGCCCTGGACCCTGCCTGTTGCTTTGTAAGCGGCGCCCCCACTCCTACACCCAACCCCCCCCACCCCACAGCAGCCTGCCATGCCCCACCACGGGTATCTCATCTGTATCCTGGGGGGGCCAGGCTAGAGATGCCACAGCTCAGAGAAGGTTACCCCGGGTGTGGCATGTCTGTGTGGAACTGTGTATTTGAGTGCATGGTGGACGGGTGTGCAAACGGTGGGATCATCAGTCCGAAGGCTTTTGATCTTGGCTGCAGAGGTTCCTGGGGCTCTTCTAGCGCTGGGTCTGATGGGACGCCGTGGGTGCGTGTCCACAGCGGTGTGCCTGAAGCTGCCTTGAGACTGCGGTGTGGCCCGGGTCACGGTGTGGTCCGTGCACTCACGCCTGCGTCCCTCTCTGAGATGACCTCGTGTACCTTCCTGAGATCATGAGCCCACGGTGTCCTAAGTTTGCGTCTGTTGTTCAAGAGATGGGTTGTCTTCTCTGTGAGACGGTGTGTGTGGTTACTGCCCGCGTGGCTTCGTGACTACACCAGGCCGGATGACTGCCACTGGTGTGTATTGGCGACGCCGCGAAAAAGCGGAATACCGCCAGGCCTCGGAGTGGGGTTCTCGCTGCGCATGTGCAGACCGTGGATTGTGTAGCAGAGGGTCCTTGAAGCCCATCTGTGACTGCGGTGCCTGCCCAAGTCTGTGCCGGGGCACGGCCATGCGCCTGTATCTGGGGGCAGGTGTGACAGCTTTGTGGGGGTGGTCCGGGTCGGGCTCTGCGCTGCTCTTACGTGACTGTCCATCGGCACCCAGCGCGGCACGGAGCGTGGGTACCTGCTGCGGTCTGGCTGTCGTGTGGTGAAGGTGGCACGTGTCTGCGTGTGCGCAGGCCCTGCACTCTCGCCGCGCTGGGTCTAAGTGCTGCGGTGTCCGAGTCTGGGTGGCAGGATCTGGGACCCCTTGGCTCCGTCTGTCGTGGTGGCTGTTGCTCTAGAAGTGCGGGTCTCACTCGGGGTGTGCAGCGTATGACGCTGCTCTGCGGCTGGGACGCGTGTGTTTGAGTAGGTGGCATATGTGCTCATCTAGCCGCGAGCGAGAACAGCGGGGACGGAGTTTGCGTGGCTGTGTCTGAGGCTGTGTGGGTACAACTGAGTCTACGTGTATGCGTGTGCGCATGCGCAAATGTGCGTATGCGCTGCCATCCGGGTGTGTCCTGGTCTGCGCAGCCGCTCTTGCGTCATTGGCGCATGCCCGGTGGTCAGGCATAGCTGGCTGAGGCTGGGGGGTGGGGTGCCCTCAAGCTGTAGCCTGGCTGTGTCCGCTCACGGCTATGGTTGCGGGGTGATGCCTGGTGCCCCATCCCCAGCCCACCTGATCCGGGAGGCTGGGGCAGGAGGCCGGGTAGTCCTCGAGGTCCTCCCTGCAGCCGCCATCCCGATCCTCGATGACCAGGTCGATGGGCATCTTTCCCTTGAGGCAGGTGATGTAGCGGTGACAGAAGTTGTCGCACAGGTCGTGGACCTGAGGGGGCACCGGGGTACTGGGGGGGCCACCCGGGAGCCAGGGCTGGGGTGTACAGGGATGGGGCAGCATTCTGCTCCAACTCCAGTGGGCAGAGGGCCTGAGGAGGGGTGGAAGGGGTGAGAAGGGGAGGGATGGGGGGGGAGTGAGGGTGTGAGGGGAAGTGAGAAGCACTCACCTTCTCCAGCTCCAGCAGGTGGAAACGGAGCACCTGGATGGCCTGTATCATCTGAAAATTGAGACAGGAAGAGACAGAGCAGGGGAGAGAAGGAGGGATGGAAGGAGGGGAGGAGGAGGGGAAGAGAGAGAGAGAAAGAGGGAGAAGGACCAGAGGAGGAAGAGGAAAAGAAGGAGGAGGAGGGAGGAGAAAGGGGATAAAAGGAGAGAGAGAAGAACAGAAAGAGTGAGATAGAATGACAAAGACAGAGGACAGGCAGAGAGGGACAGAACCACAGGGTCAGAGAGCGACAGGGAACAGAGACAGAGACCCCGAATTAAGGAAAGATGAAATGCCAGAGAGTCAGAGACAGAGAAAGAAGCAAGAGGTGGAAGAGACGGGAAAGGATCCATCGCAAGAGAAGTGAATGAATGTCTGCTGTAATAAAAATACCCCATCTTTTGCCTGCTTGCCCCTTGCTCCATTTCCCACCCTCTGACTGTAAACTACATTTCCCAGACCCCTTTGCCAAAGGGGTCACGCAACAGGAAGCCCTGGCTGGAGCTGGAAAGCAAAAAAAAGGGAGAAGCCAGGGTATTTCTCCTCCTCTCTCCCTCTCTTCTCTCCTTTGCCCTTGGCAGCCGAGTCCCTACACTCATCTTGGCATGGGCTCTGTTGTCCTGGCTGATAGATGAGCTAATGCCTATTTGGTCTCTGTTCTGTGCCAGGCACCGTTCTAAGTGTTCAACTCTTGTTAGCTCATTATATTCTCACAACAGCCCTATGAGATAGGAATAGCTACTAGCTACAGATGAGGAAACCAAGGCACAGGGGATTCAGCTCCTTGTCCTGGTTCACAGAACTAGTGAGTGGCAGAGCTCCGATTTGAACTCAGGCCATCAGTCCCAGTTCTCAAACTCTAGGCTGTACTCATTGTAAAATGGCAATAATTACCATTGTTTGAGAAAGTGGGTCTGATGACCTCCTGTCTGCTCCCATAACCAACCCCAGGGCTATGGAGGGGGGATAGCAGACCCCTGCGGAGGAAGGAGCATTGGGAGGAGGGCAGAGATCTCACCAGATTGTCCAGCTCTGGGTTGGAGGAGAAGAGGGGCCTCTCAGAGCGCACCTGGGAGGAAGAGAGAGACCAGGGAGGGTGCATCCTGTCTCCTGCCCACCCCTCCTCCCTGGTTCTTCTGGCACACAGTAGATGGGGATGCCCACCTGCTTGGCAAAGGCAGCAATGTCCTCGTTGAAGGAATCAGAGGAGCATACGTCACCACCTGGAGGTGTGCCCAGCCCAGTACCGGCCCCATCCCGGGGGGAGCACGTGGCCAATTCACATTTCTCAAAGACCAGGGCCAGCAGCGGGAAGAGCGGGTGTCTGGGGGAGGCAGGACACAAAGTTCATGAGGGGAGAGCAGGGGACGAGCGGAAGATGGAAGCACCTGAGAGGGGACAGAAGACCTGGGGAAGAGATGGAAAGACCAAGACAGAGCACGAGAGTCTGAGGCTCAAAGAAAGGGGCCCGCATCCCAAGACCCCACAGAGCCTTCAGTCCTGTCCCCACTCACCCGTAGATCTCATCCTTCTCCCTCCTCAGGCCATCACTGTCCAAGCCCAGGGGCTGGGGTTGGGGAGGCCGATGGGGGCCATAGGGCCCGGGGGCTCTCGGTGTCGAGGGCACTGCCTCTGGGAAGCCAGCCAGGGCTGCAGTGCTGTCCACGATGCCTGGGTAGTGGGGCAGCTCATCGTACTGGGGGGAGGCGAGAAGGGGAGAACAACAGGGAGGCATCAGGAAACCTCCCTACCCTGGCACCCAGATGTCGCTCCTTGCCTCCCCGAACCAGCCCTTTCACTCCCTGGGTCTGAGTTCTGCCACCTTTAGACCGTGGATGTCCCATGGAACTGTCTGGGTGGGTCTGAGAGCCCCGTGCCATGGTCTTCTCTTATACCCCTGGCCTATGAAAAATGTTCCATCAGGGATTCTTGATGTGTGGGGAGGAGGGTCCAGAGGAGAGACACTGACCCAGGTCTCAGGTTTGAGGGTCAGGGTGGGGGTCAGGGATCAGCTGATGGTAACTCCCAGCTCCTCCCAGAGCAAGGAGGGGAGAAAGCCATGGAGAGATTAGCCATGGAGAGATTCAGAGAGAGACTAGGAACGAGATACAGAGATACAATCGACAGACAGAGGAGGGGAAAAAGCGGGATGGAGGAGAGAAAATACAGGAGAGAGATACTCACTCACGGGAGACTTCCCATAAAAGCAGCACAGCACGTCATTTATGCATAAATGTATGTCTACACTGTTCCCCCCCCCCCCGTCAATTTCATCCCACAGTTGTCAAATAGGCACATCTGACTCTGCCTTAACAACCTGTCACACCCGACTCACCATGTGAGTCCGCCCCCTTCCGCCCCCCACCCCAGAACTAAACACCAGACACAGCAACGAAGGAATGAGTGGGTGAATGAATGAATGAGGCATTTAGCGCATGCGTGAATGGCCGAGCGAGGTATTTAGCGCATGCGTGAATGAATGAATGAGGCATACAGCACAGCACCTGGCACACATTTCATAAACACTTGTTGAACCGAAGTGTAAGCCCGTACAACCGCACAACCCACTTGTGCGATCCGCCCCAAAGTGAACCACTGTCATCACAAAAGCACGCACCCTGGGGAGGCCAGAGGGGCCTTAATCCACAGGGCCAAACCCTCTCCTTGGACTTGAGGAAACAGGCTCAAAGAATCAAAGAGACTCAAACAGAAGGATGCAGACATTCCTCCCCTGGATAGCCCTGGCCCCTGCCCCTAGCGGGTGTGTGCCGAGGGCTCTGTGTGTGTATGTCCCCCTCACCATCTCTTTCTCTTCCTCCTCTCCTAACTTCTGAGCCCTGAAGTTGAATCCAACTGTTCCTAAGATGTGCAATGGGGCCCTCACAGCCTGCCATGTTCCCACCCCCTCCACCCCCAAAGGTGCGTACTCACCTCCTTGCCTGATCCCCTCCGACTGCCCCATCACTAGGACCACAGAAGAGAGAATCCCTCGGCCCAGCCTGGTGAGAACCCCCTACCCAGTACTGTCCCCACCCCTAATCCTCGGGAGGACTTGGAACAAAAGTAGACCGGGGAGGAGGACTGGGGAGGGAAGAAGAGGAAGGAGGGGGTAGGAGAAAGGACCTGAGATGAAGCAGGAGACTCAGGGGTGGAAAGAGGGGGGAGACCCGGGGCAGAGACAGAGCAGACGGGGAATAGTCAGAGGAGGAGATCCAGGGGTAGAGAGAGGGGGACACCCGGAGCAGAGATAGAGATCCGGGGATAGAGAGAGGAGGAGACCCGGAGCAGAGACAGGAGAGACCCGGGGTAGAAAGGGGAGGCAGAGAAAGACGTGGAGAGGGCGGGACTGGCTGACGGGGGCCAGAGAGCCGGAGCGGGGACGACGGAGGGACAGGGTGCTTGGCCGGGCTGGGACGCGGGGTGCCCACCCTCAGACCTACCCTCCGGGCCATGGGCTGATGCCGGTGGCAGCTCCCGGGTCCCTCCAGGGCCTGGCCGGCAGGGCGGACGCAGCCCGGGGCAGCGGCCCCCGACGGGCCGCGGTGCAGACGCCAGGGGGTGGGGCAGGAGACCGGGAGCCCGGCCCCCCCACCCCCGCCGCCGTCAGTGGCCGGCGCCGGGCAGCGCGGAGGCTACGCGCATGGACCCCCGGCGCTCAACCCCCCCGTGGGGGTCAGGGCGAGGGGCTCATGACGGCGGGGGCAGGGGTGAGCGGGGGGCAGGCCCCCAGTCCTTCCCCCCCCCCCGCCCCCGGGGTCCCGGGTGGATCGGGGCGGCCCGCGGCCGACGGACCCGGAGATTGGGGAGACCGGGGTGGTGGTGGTGGAGCGACTGGGAGAGGGCGCCGGCGGGCAAAGGGAGAGGGGCGGGGGCGGCGGGGGGTCCTGGCGGCAGCGGGCCGGAGGGCTGCCAGCGGCTGGGTGGCTCGGTGTCTCCCCGCCTCCCGGTCTCTCCCGGTCTCTCCCGGTCTCTCCCTCTCTCTGTGGTCACATCCGGAAGTTCCACATCGAGATGCTTAACCCGCTGTCCGCCGGTGGCTGGGCCGCGGGCGGGGCGGGCGGCCCCTCCCCCACCCACCCCCTCTCCCCCTCTTCCTCCCGCGCCGCCGCCCTCGGGGCGGCCTTTGTGTCGGGGTCTTCCCGGGTCCGCACCCAGGCCGCCCCAGTCCGCGCCGCCCTCTCCCCGCACCCGGCCCGGGCCTCCTCGGCCTCCCGCCCCGCGGCCGCCACAGGTCTCTGTCCGCCCTGCCTGGCCCCTGCTCCCCGGCGCCCTTTCTCTCCGGTGCGCCTCTCTTTGGCCTCTCTGTCTCTTTGTCTCTCTCTCTTCGACTCTGTCCGTCTGTCTTTCTCTACGAGACGAATGAGCAGACAGAGAAGAGAACCGGAGTCTGGAAGTAACCAAACCCTATATTTTAGTTTCTGTTCTTGCTCCGGGTCCCCTAACTTCCCTCCTCTGGGAGCCAAGGATGCTCATGCGTCTGTGTCTGAGGCTGTGTGTGTGTGTGTGTGTGTGTGTCTGGTTGTGGGATGATGCAGGGTTATTGCTGTCTCTGAATATGGTGCCTATTGGGGGGGGGTGTCTGCCTCGGTTCAGCGTCAGGCCTCTGATGGTGGTGTGGCAGCCCCTGACTTGGGGTGGTTGCACAGGTGTGCAGGCTTGGAGGTGTTCCTGTGTCTCTCTGCCCAGTTCTGACCCCCGGCCTTTCACAAGGGTCTCCCCCGCCCTGGGTTTGGGCAGTTTGTGGAATGTGCAAAGTTGAGGGTAAACCATGGGCCTGCTCAGAGCAGGTCTGGAGCTTTTATCTGGCTCCTGAAGGATCTGGGACCCAGACAGCCTGTGCAACTAGGGTCCTAATGAGACACAGGAGGTTTCTGCAACAAAAATTAATATTGAGGGGTGCCTGGGGGCTCAGAGGGTTAAGACCTGCCTTCGGCTCATGTCATGATCTCAGGGTCCTGGGATGGAGCCCCACATTGGGCTCTCAGAGAGCCTGCTTCCCACCCCCACCCCCATCTACTTGTGACCTCTCTGTCTCTGTGGGTCAAATAAATAAAATCTTTAAAAAAATTAATATTGAGCTCCAACTGTGTGTGGGGCAGGGTGGGGGGAGTGTCCTGGAGACATAGCAGGGAGAAAAGATAAACTTCTTGGCCCCCTAGCACTTGAGTTCTCTTGGGGAGGTCTGGGGAAAGAGTAGACCAGTAAGTGCATCAGTGTAAAAATAATGCCTGGAGTTGACAAGTGTTCTGAAGCAAAGCAGAACAAGGGCAGAGGAGATGATATAAGGGGATGTGGAAAGCCCTCAGAGGAGGTGATATCTGAGCAGGGACCTGAAGGTGAGGGAGGGAGCCATGTGGACTTCTGAACCCAGAAGCAGAGGAACAGCAAGTGCAAAGGCCCTGGGGCAGGAATGTGTCTGGTGCGTTGGAGAAAGAGTGAGGAGGTCAGCAAGGGTGACCACGGCAGAGGGCAGGTAAGAGAAGAGAGACAGACACCTTGGATTCATCATCTCTCTGGCTTTTTCTACATTAGGGGTCTTTATCTTCTGGTGCCCTCAAATTCCTGAGAGGATGTGCTCATGCACATCCTGGAGGCCTGTGAATGCTGTGAAATTGCAAATGGTGGGCTGGGTGCCCGTGTGTGCTCCTTTCCCGGGGAAATGGCCCCTTGTTTTCATCCTATTGTCATAAAGGGATACTGGATCCCCAAAAGTTACCCAACCATCACTCCTGAGTGAGTGTGCCAGAGAGAAGTGAGACAGAGATCCAGACGGAAGGGGGACAGCAACAGAGATCCAGAAAGAGGGAGACAGAGATCCAGAAGGAGGGGGGGACAGAATTCGAGAAAGAAAGGGACGGGTCAGGGGTGGCAGTGAGAGGGGCGGAGGCAGTGTGCTCACCCCTGCTGGGCTCGCTAAGGATATTTTTATGACCCTCATAAACAGCTCTCTTCTGCGGTGATCTGCTTCTCCACCCTCCCATCATGTGGAAGCGAAACAAAACCACCCAGGGCAGCAGTGAGACCATGGCAGCTAAAGCAGGAGGGATTGAGGTTAGGAGAGCAGCAGCACTTCCCAGTGGGAGAGGGCTAGGGAGCAGAGGGCTGTGAGGAGGGCAAGGACAGGACGATGACCCTGGTCCCTGTCACTCCTGGGAAGGTCCCCTCCTCTCCCACCCCAGGCTTAGCTGGTGTCATTCCAGAACCCTCCCTCTTCTGTCTCTCTCACTGGGTCACCTTCTCCCACTCCCTCACTCTGTCTCACACGGGACCTCGGGCCCTGACTCCACCACCAGCCCTCCAGCCTGGCCATCTCTGGGTGTCCTCCAGGAACCTGGGGTCCAGACCCACCTTGGCCCCTCCTCTCAGCCTGTCTCCCCATGGGCAGGATGGGCAAGGGGCTTGGGGGGGGGCATGGTTAAAGCAGAGAGTGCCAGGACCCGGAGAGCCTTGGCTGACTCTGGGGCCCCCTGTGCCAGTGGGCACTGCCCCTGAGGCTCTTGGGAGCAACTGTCCCTGGGGTGACGCTGGCCCTTTAAGGAAGGCGGAAGGGAGGGTAAGGGGGGCCGGGAGAGCCTTTCATCACTGCCACACACCCCGCCTCCCAGATAGGGGTTTTGGAGCAGAAAATTAATTTAAATCACTTTTTAATTAAAGATGCAAAGCTCTTCTGTCTGCCCCCCACAACTGCCTTCAGCTGAGGTTCAGGGTGGGAGGGCCTGGGATGTGGACGCCCAGGCTCGCCTTACATCTTGGGGGGTATGCTGAGGTCCGCTCCCCAAGCTGACTCTGAAAACAAGACGTGTGGCCTGATGTGACAGTCCCAGTGGGGAGTGCGTGGACAGAGGGAGAGAGGCAACCGCGTTTTCACTGGGGTGGGGCGTCCCAGGGAGGCCAATGGGAGGTTGTGAATGAGAACCAGGCAAAACCAGCGTGGAGAGAGCCAGGGAAGGGCTGGGGGCAGATTGAGTTACAGACGGGGTGGGGGGTGAGGGGGGAGAGAGAGGGAGAAAGAGACAAGAGTCATCTCTGCCATTGCTCTGAGCTCAGAGGACACCCCAGCCCCCCAAACAAGGAGGAGGGCCTCTGACTCTTGGGTATAAATCTTTTTAATTAAAGAGAGGAGCGAGATGTTGGCAAGGGGAAAGTAGGCGTGTCTGGAAAACTGATGGAGGGAGGGGAAGGAAGGAGGTCTGCAATTTTCTCACTGCCCTGCCCCCCCAGCCTGTCTGTCTGTCTCTCTCTCACAGACAGATAGACAGACACACTTGCACCCCAGTCTCCCACCTCTCTCTCTCTCTCTCTCTCTCTGACTTCCGGTCTCCTCTACGGAGCTGAGCTGTCTTGTGTCCCAGGGGAGGGAGCAGGTGGGGTCCGGGCCTGGATCCTGGGGGGGGCACGCTCACTGACCCTAGTGTGGTCGCTTCTCTGAAGGCGGTGTTTGGACCCCTGGGTACAGGTATGGGGAGTGTGTGTGGCTCAGCATGGACACAGACCCCCCCCCACAACCCAGGTGAGCCCCGAGCACAGGAGGGGTCTCACTCTCTAGCCCCAGCCCATCAAGTCCTCTATAAGTAGCCCTGGGGGACCTCCAGGTCCTTGCAATGCAGATTACCCCCACCTGGCCGCCAACCTCTCCATGGTGGCTGGGGAGGACCTTCTCCTTCAGCTCTGTCCTCTCTGGGCCTTTGCCCACCAGGCGGCTGTGATTTCCCAGGGACCCGGGGGTATCCCCCCCAGTCAGCTCTAAGTGGATGGAGGGAGCAAGGAGCTGCTCAGGGGTCCCCTGTCTTCTGTCGTGGTCCTAAAAGCTCTCTGCCTCAGTTTCCCCTCTGTCAACAGCGCGGGGTTTGTCTTTCCATCTCTCTCCTTCCTCATCCTAGCCTCTCTGCAAGGATCTGTATCTTTGCTCAGGGGTAGGATGAAGGGATCCTAAAAGAGGGTCCTTTGTGTCTCTTTCTGTCTTGGGTATGTCTCCATCTGTCTGTCTCACCTGTCTCTCCCTCCATCTTGTCATCTGTCTCTGTGTCTCCTTTTCTCTGGATGGTCTCTCTGCCTCCCCCTCCCCCTAGCTCATCTCTGTCTCTGGGGACTGCTGTCTCTCAGCCTTCGTGTCCCCCCCCCTTTCCCTCTCCTTCTTCTCCCCCCCCCCCAGGCCCTGGGTTTCTGCCTTCTTGTGTCTCTCCCTCGCCCCTGCACCCTCTGCCCAGGCGCCCCAATCCCCAGTGCCTCCCCTGTCTGGCTGCAGGAGAGGGAAACATTTATCTTGTTGGGGGGAGGAGCCCCCCGCCCCCACCCCTCTGCCCGCCTCCTGGGCCCATCCATCACCGGAGCCCAGGATTCAGGCAGCTCATTTGTCACTGCCGCCTGCTGCCCCACCAAGCAATCATACCATTAGCCATGGCTCAGCAGAGGCCACCAGGACTGGCCTGACCCAGGTGGGGGAGGGGCGCTGGCCAGGACTCCCACCCCCGACCCCACTCCTGTCTTCCTGTCCCTTCCCTCCTTTTTCTTCCAATCGGCTTTCTTCTGCCAGCCTTGCCCCACGCCTTAGTGTCTGCTTTCTGGGTCTCATCTCTGCTCTTCTCTTCTCTCCCCTCCTTTTCCCCCTCCTCTCCCTCTTCCCCTCCCCCTCCCTCCTCGCCTTCTCCCCCCTCCTCCTCTCCCTCTTAGTCCCTCTGGTCCCTCTCTCCCTCTCGCTCACCATACCCTCCCTGTCTTGAGTGTGTCTGTCTGTCCATTTGTCTGTCTCTTGTCTCTCTCTCCCCATCTTTTCCTTTCTGTCTCAGTCTCTCTTTGTCTGGATGATCTCTTTGTTTCTCACCCTCACTCTCCCCAGTCTTTGTATCTCCCCCACATCTTCCTCACCACCCACCCCAGGCCCAGCTCTGGTCCCCTTCTGTCTGCTCCCTGGTCCACAGCTCTCTGGCATCCCGTGCCTTTAAGGGGCTCTGACCCTCTAGTAATATCTCTGCCCCATTTGTACCATCTCTGCCCCATCTCTCCCTCTCTCTCCCATCTGCTTCCACACAGCATTTTAAAGTCTCTGCCCTCCCCTCTCCCTGTCTAATTTTCCCCGTCTCTCCTTGGTCTTTGTCTCTGCTTTGTTCTGTGGCCCCCTCCTCTACTGACCCCAACTGCCCCTTTCAATCCATCATCCTTGACATTTCCTTCTCTCCATCTCCTGGGGAGAAAATTGCAGGCAGAGGGCAGGGGGGCAGGGAGGCCAACTATAGGGGGCGGGGAGGGCAAGAGGGCCAGGGCCTGAGGAGACACTGAGAACTGGGAAGCCCACCCCTTCTCTCCCCCAGTCTTCAGTGCCGGGAAGGTCTCCCTAACTTCGATCTTAGAGAAAGAGCCAGGAGCCAGCCCTTCCTTGTCCCCTGGAGGGACAGCCAGGCCTCCCTTCTCAGTGCCCATGCACTTTCCCGTTGGACAAGGGAGAGGATAGGGCCGTGTGGGGCAAAGGTGCCCCACTCATGCCCCTGTGATCCACCACCAGCTCCCATACTGGCACCTGCACCCACCAGAAGTGCTGGGAGCCAAGCCCTGGAAGGCCTCATCAGCAGTCTGGACGTAGTGGATAAACACCCCAATTTCCTCACCCTGAGGTCGGGCACCCAAAAGAGGATTCTGCACCATCCCTGAGCAGTCCCAGCAGGGTTGAGACCCTGTTTCCTGAAGGGGGTGACTTGCTAATCAACACATCCTTAATGCTTTCCTTCCCCCACCCCCACCCCCAGGGTCTCCTGGAATCACTTCCCAGATAAGCCACTTGCCTCCCATCCTTGCTTTGGGCCAGCTTCTGCAGAGTCCAGCCTCAGACGGTGGCCAGGCAAGGGGTGAGGTGGATAGGCACTGAAAGTGGGTAAGGGGAGGAGAGATCCCCTGAGAATCAGATCTGTCCTTGTGGCTAGGCTATGGTGGTGCCCAGCTTAGATGTTGCTTGTGAAGGTGTTTTTTAGATGAGATTAATATTTAAATTGGCTGACTCTAAGTAAAGTTGATAATCCTATGTAAAGTGGGTGGGTCTCACCCAATCAGTTGAAGGCCTTTAGAGTAAAAGACAGATGTCCCCTGGGAAGGCTGGAAATCTACTTCCAGACTGCCTTCCAGTTTGAGCTGCAACATCACCGCCTCCCTGGGTCTCCAGCCAGCTGGCCTGCCCTACACACTTTGAACTCTGCAGCTCTCATAGTTGCATGAGCTCATTCTTTAAAATAAATCTATCTAGGGGCCCCTGGGTGGCTCAGTCCTTAAGCGTCTGCCTTCCTCTCAGGTCATGATCCCAGGGTCCTGGGATCCATCCCTGCATTGGGCTCCCTGGGCCTGCCGCTCCCCGCTTGGGCTCTCTCTCTCTCTCTTCCTCTGCCCCTGCCCCTCTCATTAAAAAAAAAAAAAAAAAAAAAAAGGAAGAAAGGGGTTCAAGAGGTAGAGACACCGAGAAGATAGGGGACAAGAGGCAATGGTGAGTTAGCTCTAAAGACAGCATATTTATTACCTTTAACTTCCCGAAGCTGCCGTTACAAGTTACCACCAACTTAGGTTTATCCTCTCACAGCTGTGGAAGCCAGCGTTCCAAAACCAGTCACTGAGCCTACATCAAGGTGTTGGCAAGCGCTGCAAGCTCCAGGGAAGAATCCGTTCTTTGCTGCTTCCAGCTTCCGGGGGTTTGTGGTCCAGCTTCCGGGGGTTTGTGGTCCAGCTTCCGGCGGCCTGTGGTACAGCTTCCGGCGGCCTGTGGTCCAACTTCCGGGGGCTTGTGGTCCAGCTTCTGGTGGCCTGTAGTTCAGCTTCCGGGGGCTTGTGATCCAGCTTCCAGCGGCTTGTGGCCACGTGACGCTTGTCACGAAGGGCCAACATCCTCACATCTCTGTGCCTCATGCTCACACACCCGCCCCCCCCCCCCATTCTGTGTCTAGTATCCTCCCTCTGCTTCCTTCTTTTAAAGATGCCTAAGACCACATTTAGGGCTGTCCAGGATCATCCAGCGTGATCGGCCCATCTCAAGACCCTTTGTTTAATCCCACCTGCAAAATCCCACCTGAATGTCCTACAAGGTAACATTCAACAGGTCCTGTGGATGAGGGCATGGATATGTTCGGGGGAGCTAGTATTCAGCATGCCACGAATGGCTGCCAACAATTCTTCCCTGCCCTCTAGGCTCGCACTCCACCCATCAAAGAGGCAGTGTGGACTTCCCTGCCTTCTGAAATCCTGCAAATGGCTTGTGGTAGACGTGACCCAAGGCCCCGCAGCTTCTATAGAGGCTCCCTTGCAACCTGGTGGAGAAGTTGCTCCAACCAACTAGGGAGGAGGGGGCCGTGTGGAGAAGTAAAGTGGCCCAGCCCACAGGCAGCGCCCACTGCCAGCCACGAGGGAGGGCATCTCGCACATTCCAGCCCCAGCCGAGCTCCCGAATGAATACAGCCGTGTGATGACGTCGGCTAACGCGAGGTGGACCAGAAGAGCCAATGTCAATGCACAGAAATGTGAGAAATAATGCAGCGTTGTTTCAAGCCACCAAATTCCAAGTGGCTTCTTACTCCGCAATAGGTGACTGAGGAAACACACACACACACATACACACACACGCGCGCGCGCGCGCTCAGGTGGGGAGCCAACATTTGGGAACAGATAAACAGAGAGGGAGGGAAGATACAGATCAAGAAAGCAAAGCAGAGAGACAGAGACAAGAGAGGTGGAGAAGGCAAGGCTTAAAAGAGAACTTTGGAGACAGAGAGTGGGGAGAGACAACAGTGGAGAGACAAGAGGCAGAGAAATCATCAGGAGAGTCAGGGGCTTGAAGCCCCAGCCAGCTTTCAGCCCCCCCAGCCAGCACCAGCCATCAGCCCCATGAGTGCATTACCTGAGACACCAGCCCAGCAGGGCTGAGCCTTCAGATTGCCGGAGCCTCAGCAGACTTCTGACTGTGGTCACGGGACAGACCCCAAGCAAAAATGCCCCAGGTCAACCCATAGAGCCCTGGGAGCCAAACCACCCACAGGACTGTGGGAGAAGATACGGACCCGTCATTTTCAGCCATTAAGTCTTGGGGTGGTTTGCTCTGTGGCCACAGACATCCAGATCAGGGAGCTTGGAGGGTCAGGGACAGGTGTGGGTGAGGAGTGGGACACGGGGGAGTTGGGGGGGTCTTAGGTGGAAGATTTAATTGGGAGACACAGGCTAAGGACTTGGGGAATGGTTTGGGAAGATGAGGTTGGGGAAATAGGGGTTTCGAGTTTGGGGCCATTTGGAGGGTCTGGACTGGGTCTGGATGGGGACCTTGATCTCTGAACAGGTGATGCAAAGGGTCCGGGACCCTCTGGTGTTGATGTCGGTTTCATCCCACACCCCTACTCTGACGGCTTTGAGTTTCTCAGCATCCACGCCCACACTCTCTCAGACGTTTCTGCAGAAGACATTTTTCATTTTCCCTCAACATTCATTCTCCCAGTTTTCCTGAAACATCTTTGGAGATTTTAAGCAGGATGACTAAGGACAAAAATTACATTTTTTTTTTCCAGTTCCTCTCACAGCAAGACATGGCCACGTGAGTCAAGTCTGGCCACCGAGATGCGGAAGGAAGTGATAGGTATCATTCTTGGGTCATAGCCTTACAGGGAGTGGTGGATCCCAGACCGCTCCTCCTTGCCCCAGCCTTCTGGTTGGGCTGATACCACGGACATGAGCCCATCCTGAGCTAAACCAATGAGGGCCACACTCTGGCTATGCCAGAGAAACGAGACAAAAGAAACCTGATATTTTATTGCCCCAGTGAAATAGTTTTGCTATTCCAGATGCAACTGTCACACGAGAGTAAGATAAGCTCTTACCTTATTGAACCTATTATTTTTTTGGATCCCCATTATTCACATCTAAACCCACATCTACCTACTATCAGTGAAAATATTACCGGTTAGCCTTTACAAGGGCTTAATATATATGTCAGGCGCTGTTCCAATCTCTTTTCACTTTTACAGGTGAAGAAACAAGCCCAGAGAGGTTAAGTGACTTGGTCAAGGGGGTACAGCCAGTGAGTGGTAGAGCTGGGATTGGAACCCAGGTCCTCTTACTTGAGGACCAACGTATTTGAGTCTTTTAAGTCTTTAACTGACCTGAAAGTCCAGTGAATGCTACAGGCCCTCTCCTGGGAAAAGTCTCCCATACGTCCAGTTTGCACATGAGCTCAGAAAGTTCCTGAAAGCTGTCCACCGGTCTTAGTACATGTGGACTCCAGCTTGAGAATCCTCATGCAGTCTATTCCCTCAGCACCGGTCTGTGGTCTTGGATGCGCACAGTGGAAGCTGACTGACTGATTCCACAGAAGCCAAATGTATGTGTCAGCTTAGGTTGGGTGATACAGTAACAAACATCCCTGAAATCTCAGTTGAACGAAATAAAGACCTGACCTTCCCTTTCCCTTCCCTTCCTCCCTCCTTCCTTCCTTCCTCTTTCTTTTCTTTCCCTCTCTCTCTCTTCCTTCCTTCTTTTTTCTTTCTCTCTTTCTCTTCTCTTCCCTCCCTCCCTCCCTCCTTTTCTTTTCTTCTTTCTTTCTTTCTTTCTCTTCCCTCCCTTCCTTCCTTCCTTCCTTCGTTCCTAATCTCTATGTCCAACATGGAGCTCGAATCACAACTCCAACATCAAGAGTTGGCGTGCTCTAATGATTGAGCCAGCCAGGCCTCCCAGACTTATTTCTTGATCCAGCTACAAGCCCACAGCAAGTCGGGTACATAACACCTTCACTCTAGGACCCCAGGCTGTTAGAGCGGTCGCTACATACATTATAGCTCACCATGGCTCAAGCAAAAGAGACATGGTAGAGCACGTACCGGCATTGGAAGCTTCCACCCAGAAGGGCCTCCTGTCCCTCCTGCCTTCTTTCTTTAGCTGCGGCAAGTCACCTGGTCACTACTGAGTTCAAAGGCCTGGGAATGCACAGTCTTCCCACAGGGAAGGCAAAAAGAATTTAGCAAATGCTAATACAATTGACTATACGGAACTTAAGAAAAAAGGTATGAGGGGCTCCCAGAAGCACTGAGTGGCCTGGAGAGCTGGTCCTGAGGCTAAGGCTCCAGAAAAGAGCTCCAAACCATGCCAAGGACAGACCCAACAGGGAAACCACCTCTATGGCCATTAGCAGATCTGGGTCTTGGACGTCATCCCAGTTTGTCCTGCTGCAGGGTCCGGGACATAACCGCGCCTGCCCCCCAGCACAGATGCTGCCTGTGTGTCTGTGCCCCTTCTTGCAACTAGCAAGACAGAGGGGGCTGCTGCCACACCAGCCTCACCAGCTCCATGGACCCCCTACAGAGTCTCCTTTTGCCTGGCGCCCCTTTGGAGTTGAGGACTCCTGATGGCGAGTCTGGGGGTCCCCCCGAAGTCACGCTCTGAGTCCTAGCTGTGAAGGAGGCTGGGAAGGTGAGTTCTATGGCCCTTTCTGGTGGATACGAACTTCCCAGGCTGGAAATGTCCCCACGCATAGTGAACGCATTTAGGAGCCAGAAATACGAGAAGTTTCCACTGTGTGCTCACGTTACTGAGGTCCAGAGAGAGATGGGAGTTGGCACTAGGAGGCTTTGGCAAGCCTCTGTACTCATTTCCTGTTGCTCTTATAACCCATTACCTACAGCTCGGGGGCTCGAATGACACACACTACTTCTTACAGTTCTGGAGACCAGAGGTCCAATATCAAGGTGATGGACGCTCATTCTGGAGGCTCTAGGGGAGAAGCTGGTCCCTTGTCTTCTTCAGTTTCCAGAAGTGCCTGAGCCCTTCCCCAGGAACTCCAACCTCTGCTCCCCTGTCACAGGTCCTGCTGTTGGCCACCCCCTCCCCCTTTCGGAAGACCCTTGTGGTTGCACTTAGGGCCCATGCAGATAAGCCAGTGTCATGTTCGCCTCCTAAGATGTCGGCCTTGATCACATTGGTGACGTCCCTCTGGCTGAGGAAAGGAACCTATCCGCAGGTTCTGAGGGTGAACAAGAGGACCTGCTGGGGGGCTGTTATTCAGCCTACCACCATGTGGCTTCATGGAATGCATCCAAGTGTTCTGTCCTATGGACTCCTAGAGCCCTGGGGTGAGGTCAGGACACTCACTCTCGCACCTCCCCCCTGCCCAGCCTCGCCCCATGGGTGTGGGTCCATTTGCATGCCCATACCAGAGTCACAGCTCTTGTGGGGGTAGCCCTCTCCATGTGGCCATCCTTTCCAGCTTCTGGAAGTCACTGTCCCCACACCTTGTCCCTCAGGCTTGGGGCGTTACTAGCTCTCAGCTCTGCCAGCCCCAGAGGCCTGCATCTACCTTTGTCCATTTCCCTACACCCTGATGGCTTAGAGCGTCCCCAGTCTCCCAGTTCCCTGCCACCTGTGTCCTGCTAGAGTCCTTCCACTCACAGGTCCCAACCTGACCGCCCCCTCTTGCACCCTGTTTGGCATATGTCCCCCACTGCCCTGCGAGCTGGGCGAGAGCAGGTCCCAGGGATATTGTGGTCACCACAGTAGCCCCAGCAGAGGGCCAGGCACAGAGCAGACATGTACTGGATATACGGGATTAAAGAATCTGGGGGCTAGAGGGAGAGGAAGGGATAGTCCCCATTTTGTCTCCCCAGGGTTTGGGTTTTTAGGAACCAAGTCTCAGGTGGCAAAGCAGGTGTATATGGAGTCTGCATTTCTCTGCCCTTCTGGGGATGTTCTAGGATAGCCATCCTGGTGCGTGCCATTGGGGAGGGGAGAGAGAGAGGAGGTGGAGAGAGAGAGAGAATATAAATTATAAAAGTGGGCAAGCTGGAAATATCTAGAAAGTATAACCTTTCCATCTGTTGCGCTCTATGTGCTTGGTGCTATCCTAAGATATATATATATATATATAATTCAATAGAACCCTGCGCCACTAGTCCCCATCATTATTGTTCCTGTCCCCATTTTCCAGATGAGGGAACTGAGGCACGAAGAAAGGAAATCATTGTGCTATTGCTTCCTGCCATGACAAGTAACTGAAATCACTCCCCAGCTGACTCTCTTGGAACTCCTAGCATGGGGGAAGAATAGTGACTTTGCGATGGGACGGACCTTGTCTCATCCACGTCCCAAGCTCTGGATATGCTTTCTGGAAAGCTGAGATCTTACTCATCGTCCCCAGCCCAGGCTCACCCATTTCCTTGCCTCTACCCCACTGTCTTTGTTCAGCCTGCTAAGACAGAGGTATCCTTGTCCCATCTGGTGCTCTGGCCCTCATCCTCTTCCATCCCCGCCTTCCAAGCTATGAGACTTTGGGTGAGTTGCTTCCCCTCTCTGAGCCTGTTTCCACACCTGTAGAAGGGGAGTGATCCCTAGGAGGGGACTGCATGTTTTCCCTCCACTTGGCCGCCTTCCGCTCCCTCCTCTCTCTAGACCAGCCTGACTCCTCCCCCACATCCTTCTCCAAATTGCTCTTGTCCCTTCCTGCTGCTCACCTTCCTCCACCTTTCAGCCCCGTCAACCGCACCCTCATTCTGGAAACTCTTATCTGGGCTTCAGGTGTCTTAGTCTCCTGGTTTCCCACTTACCTTTCTGGCATGTTCTCCTCCATCTGCAGGTATCCCATGTTCCTTGTGCCCCACCCCCTCCGTGGCTTGGTGATAAGGCATTGCCAGCAGATCCCCAAATCTCTGTCCCAGATGTCCCCTGGATGTCCCCCCTCCCTGACATCTCTCTGGATGTCCCCGAGGCATCACCCTTAGCATGTACTCACCTGAATCCGGCATGTTCTCCAAACCTGGCGCCCCTAGTTATCCCCACCTTCATTCGCCAAACCCCGGAGAGACCTCACTGCTTCTGCAAGATAGTCTCCACACTGACTCCCTCCCTGTCTCCACCCTCCACCGATCTCCCAGGGGGAGGCTGATCTATATGCACCAAATATTAACCCCTGGCTTCAGGTTGAGTTCAGCCAATGGGAGGCGCCAGCAGGAGCCTGGTGGGTGGGAGGAGAGCCAGGTGGTGTTCACTCTCCAGGCCCCTTCTCTCTTCAGTGTGGGACGTGGGTGCCTACACTCCTGGCCTTCACTAAACCTACAGCTTCAAGGCTCAACAGCTTCAGGTACTGCCACCTTCAAGCCCGGGGTGGTTACTGCTCCCTCTACTGCTGGCCCCCGGGTATTGCGCCTTTCCCCAGGCTTGTTTCCCTTGACCTTGCCCGCCCCTTAATCCCTTAACAGCTTTTCCTTAAACTTCCCCCGGCTACTTCATTTGCGCCCACAACTTTCCTGCCAGGGCCCTGCCTGCAGGCTCTCCCTGAACCCCCTCATCCAGCCTGATCCATTATCTTCTAAACCGTCCCCTCACACCTCCATCTCCCTACTCCAGAAGGAAAGTTTGAAAATGTAAATCAGACATCAACTGCCTGCCCCCTCTTTAACACCTTTCCTAAGCTCCCCTTCGCTTTTGGGATAAATTCCAAGCTCCTTAGAGTGGCGATAAGGTCTCCTGAGATCCCTCCACTCCCCGCCCCCGTGCACCCATTCCCCATTCATGCTAACCACTGGCAGGTATGAAAAAGCCAGTAACTCACAAGTCTGTACACCTTTACATAGGCTGTGCCCTTTTCCACACGTGCGCACACACGCACACCCACGCCCCTTCTCCTATTTCAGGATTCTGAGAAAAGTCACTTGCTTTATTCAGGAAACTCCCATCAACCCCAGCTCCTCTTATCAGACAAATCTGGGTCCTCTTTTGTGCTCCCAGGATGGCCAGTGAAGAGGAATAGTTTGTGGCTGGTGGGATGGGGTCGTGGCTAGGAAAGCTCCTGAGTGAGGCGTGGGGGCGTGGCTAGGGAGTACCGGCAGGCCAGCGGGGGCGTGGCTAAAAGCTCCCGGGCGCGGCGTAGGGGCGTGACTAGGGAAAACTGGGTGGTGAAGGGGGGGTGTCGATACGGAAAGCAAGTGTGGACTTTCAGTATGGCTGGTGCATGTGGGTGTCCTTTCAGAGAACGCGGGGCATGGAAAAACCCAGAGTACCTGGTCTGTTCCACAGTTGCCCAAGTCTCAGCCAGAGACCTCATTAGCTCCCTCCTCTAGAATCCCAACTTCTCACGGGAAGGCTGTTTTTCAGGCAGAATTTCAAATTTTTATGGCAACTTTTACAGAAATCACAGAGAAGAGACAGCGACTGGTGCTGATGAGCTAGGAGTAGAGAAAAGGGAGTGGGTAACAGGTCTGGGATGTTGGGGTGATGCGCAATAGGACGACAGAACGCTAAAAACCTGTGGGAAGCAGGGTGTTACGGGAGTTGCAGGGTGATCCTCAGGGTCCCAAGCAGTGGGCAGCACATCGCACACCCCAAGTGTGTCCTTTGGGCAGGAAACAATAATAAGAAAATACAGATGGCCTACCAACAGATAGGTGGCCTCCAAAGTTAAAAATGCCCACCCAGACCCCCTGGCCCCAGTCCCACCCTCCCACCCACCCCTGCTCCCCATCAGGCAGAGATGTGGCAGCATTTGCTGGCTTGTAGCATTGGTCCTCTGGGACCCTCGGTCTCCTCTTCGAGGGTCCTGCCTGGATTGGCTGGCACTGAGGGCAAAATGAGCCTTCTAGATTGTCAGGGGAGATGGCTGGACTCCCTTTGATTCCTGGCCTCTTCCCCAAAGCCAATTCTCATGGCTGGGGGAGTCTGCTGCCCTCACAAAAGGAAAGTCTGTCACCCCCTTTCCCCAAGACATGCACCCTCCCTCGTCCCCCCTCCCCCAAACACACTATATATACACACAGGCCCCCTCCCCTCCTTCCAAGGTGTGGCTGGGCTCTCAGAGGTAGTGGAGGCGAGGGGGGGCGCTGGAGTGTGAGAAGTTGCAGTTTCAATTGTGCCTCCTCCAGCTCTGAAACCCCAAACTTCTCCCCTCCCTTCTCCAAGCCTCGAGAATTAGTGTCCTCCCAAGGGCCTGAGTGGAGAAATCAGGGAAGGTGTGGCCCCCTTATGCACGCACCTACCTGTTCCTCCGCCCCATCCCCGAGGGGCTGAACAGAGCTCCCTGAGGGTTGGGGAGAAGGGCCGAGATCGGGGACATCCTGGGATGTATCAGCCTCCTTCAAATGTCCCCCTGGGGGGGGCTGGGTTCTGAGGCCCTAGGGCACAGGGTGGTAGTGATGGGGGGGTTCACTAGGGGACGGGGGTCGTAAGGGATAGGGAAAGCCTTAGTGTCTAGGGAGACCGATGGTAGATTCTCCAGAAGGTCATTGGGTAGGGAGCGGTTCTCTGGGGCCAGGCCTCAAGGTGGCACTGTGCCCAGGGGTGTGAACAAGTGACTATCAGGGATGGGTCGCAGTTGCGGGTCCCTCCGGGTGACTCCTGAAGGGAGAAGGAGGGTGTTAGTGGGGACAGAGGAAGGGGATACTAGTTCCCAGGAGGAAGGAAGGCTGAGTCCCAGGAAAGGAGGCTGAGTCTCTGGAGCGCGAAGGAGACGCGGGTCCGGAGCAGGGGCAGCCGAGTCTCTAGGGTGGGGCGGGGGATACCCTAGAAGCCCCGGATGTGGCAGTAAGCCTCGAGGCTGGCAAAGAGGATGTAAAGGAACCAGAGGCCCAGGAAGAGCGCGGTGGTGGCGAGCTTGGGGCCGCGCGGGCCACCCAGCTCGCCCCCAATGTGCGGCCGGCGGCGGTACAGCAGCACGGCGATGCCCACGAAGGCGAAGACGGTGAAGAGCGTGACGGAGAAGGCCAGCGTGCCAGTGCGCACCTCGAACGGGCGGCCCTGCACCGCCCAGTACACAGCGGCCACCGACCAGGCCACCCCCAGGCCCAGGAACACGTTCACGGCGTTGGAGCCGGTCACGTTGCCGATGGACGCGTCCGCGCACTGATCCTGCAGCGCCGCCACCTTGCTGGCGAACGTGTCTGTGGGGGGCAGAGACACAGCTGTCAGTGGGGCTTGGCTGGTCCCCGCCGCCTGCTTTCCCTAAGACCCGATGCCATCCCTGTGCCCCGAGGAGCCAGATCGCGCTGTGGGCCCTACCCGCCTCCCATGGCTGCAGCTCAGCCCCTGCGACCTTGACACCCCCACCCAGGAGGCCAAGTGGGTCACCTTCCCTACACTTGCTCTCCGCAGAAGCAGCTGCCTGCTTTCTAAGGAACTCGCTGCCTGCTTTAGAGGGTCCTTGTCTTTATTCAGTGGTATCCGCTACCTACATTCCATGCCATCCGCTGCCTGCTTTCTATGGACTCACTGTCTGATTTGGGCGGAGGGGACCCCCCTCTCTGCATTCTATGGGGCCTGCTGCGTACTTTCAATGGGATTCGCTGCTTTCCATAGGAACCACTCTCCGCATCGCATGAATCCACTGCCTACTTTCTGTTGGCCCAATCATCCCACTGCCACCAGGCTGGACAAAATAAGTGTCAGGTTCCATCCACACGCGATGCTGTCGCTGTCAACCCTCCCACCCCGACCCCGGGGGGAATGCGGGCGTCGGAGAACCATTCACTGTAGTCTGCGGGACCCGCCACCTGCTTTCTAGGCCTACAGCGCCACCACCTGACGAGAGCACATACCCACGTGGGCAAAAAAATAAAGGAGTCCGGCTCCCCACATCTGGTCTTCCCACTCTTGTAAGAATTTCTGTCTGGGCCACCTAGTTTCTAAGAGACCCTCCCTCAGGTTTATTTGGGAAGAGGGGCTCATGGCCATTGTGTTTCCATGGGACACACACTACAGTCTTTGAGGCCCCACTGTCTTATTTCCATGGCACCCCTGCCTCCAACGTCTGGTTGTGACTCTGCCCTCTCATCTTAGTTAAAGCTTTGAGACTCATTGGCCTCGTTCCTGTCATGCCCACCAATATGGTTGGATGGAATCTTCCACGTGGTTTCTCCAGGGGAAGGTAATTAACATTTTGTTTCTGTGGTACCCACTGAGTGGTACCTATGAAGTCCCCACCTTATTTCTGTGGGACCCCTCTCCTATCTTTCCCTACAGTGCCCCACCTCCTCCTTTCTATCATATCTCTGTGGGGCTCACCATATGGGTTCCGTGTGATGGGTTCCATCCCACCCCCTGATATCTGCAGAACCTTTCTTTTAGGTTCTACTGTCTGACGTCTCTGAGACTCTCCCCGGACACGCAGTTTCCCAGGGGGTTACCGGGGATGGAGGTGCCCAGGGCCACGAAGACTACAGCGTTGACAGAGTCCTTGAGGCCAACGGTGCAGCCAAAGTGGGAGGCCAGGTCCCCGATGAGCGCAGTGAGCAGGCCGATGACCAGGATGCAGACACCGAAGCAGGCCCAACCGTGGCAGTACTCAGTGGGAGGCACACAGGCAAATAGCACCTTCCAGAACACCGTCAGGAAGTGCATGACGTAGTCAAAGCAGGAAGGCAGCCGTTCCTCCCGGGACCCGTCCTCCTCCTCCTCCTCGTCCCCTGTGGGCACACGACCCAGCTGGGGCACACACCCATGCCTCCTTCTTTCTCACCTGCAGACCCCTCCCATTTGGGGCAATTTCTAGGCAGTGAATTCCATGAAACTAAGCACTTTCACAGAATCCCTTGCAGCTAGAATACACGGGCCCAGAAAAAAAAAATACTCACTTTTCCAGAATCCCTTGAAGCTAGTGGCTGTGCGCCAGACTAAAAATATGAGGTTTGCTAGGATCCCTTGCTGCTAGAGGTGGCCACATCCCTAGCTAAAAAAAGAGTCTTTTTCTCAGAAGGCTTTTCAGCTACCATTTACAGACAGGCATTTCTGTAGCTACAAATAATGACTTCCTCTGATTCACTGCATTTAACCATAGCCGCATACTCAGCTAATGGTACTTGCTGTCCCAGAATCCTTTGCAGCTAGAGCATGCCAGACACCCAGCTAACATTATTCATGTTCCCAGAATCCACTCAGCTAGCAACAGCTGGGTCCTCAGATAAAATACTCACTTTCCCAGAACTCCTTGCAGCTAGTGGCAGTCCTGTCCTCAGCTGAATACTTGCTTTCCCACCATCCCTTGCAGCAGGGGCCATATGACCCAGTCTGGCAATGAGACCTAAACAGAGGGTTTCTGGAAGGCTCCAGCTTTCCTGACACGGGGACAGTGTTATGGATCTGTTTGGCTGAGCCTCGTCCAGGATGCCTCACTCACTGTTACAGTTGTGTGTGTCACGCACTGTGATGGAATTTCACCTGCTTTCGATTTGTAACAGGGAAGCACAGATGCTATGTTTTGTCTACTTTGCCCTAAACTGAGAAGCATAAAACCATGAATGAGCAGTAGTGAGCGACTCGAGTGGCCAAGCACTACAGATGGAAGGATGCTGATAAAGAACAGTGTAACCCTCCTTGCTTCCCTGCTTCCGCTTTCTGCCTGCCTGGAATGTGAACTTGACACCTGGAGGTGTGGCAGCCATCTTGCAACCATGAGGGCAAACCGCTGAAAGTGGGAGAGAAAAATAAAGAAGGAGCCTGGGCATTTAAGGATGTTACTGATCTGCCAACTCTTTATCGCCTCCTCCAGATTTCTTTGTTCTGTGAGAAAAAGAAACTCTAGCGTGCACAAGCCACCGTGGTTGAGTTTTCTGGTGTTTGCAGCTGAATGCATTTCTAATTGGCTACAGTGAGAAGTGGCCAAAGTTAGAGTGGGGAGAACACACTCTTGGGAGGGAAGGGGCTGCTGTCATTACATCTCTTGGGGGCTTTTCCTGCCCTGCTTCATATCCTGCCTTGGTTTCCTACTGCCCTTATACCCAGGCCCACACTCCTGCGCTTGGCATCCGAGAATGTGCAGGTTCTGCTTACTTCTCTGGTCTTTCCCATCTTCTTCAGCCTTTCTCATGGAGGGAGCCTCGTGGTTATGTCTGTGGCTCTGGGGTTACCTCTCTGGTGTCAAACCCTGAAGCTGCTGTGTGATCTTGAATCAGGGTTCTAACCTCTCTGAGCCTCCGGAGGAGGGCCCCAGAAAGAACTCTGTGTGCAGCCTGGCCCACCTCCAATGTGATGGTTAATGTTGGAAGCCCCTTCTAGTGCCTGGGGAGAGTCACAGATGCTGCAAACCAAGGCTGCCCTGCAAAGAGCTTACAGTTCAGGCAGGGACAGAAAGGATGTAAGACAGAAGCACCTCTATGTGCCAGACGGAACACGATTCATCCTTCAAGGAGGTGAGAACCGCCCTTCTCCACAGAGCCTCAAGGATCAAAAGGCATTTGTTGAACAAAGTGTAAAATGATCAAACACCGAGCCAGATACTTGGGAAACATCGGTTAAATGAGGTCATACAGGAAATGGACTTCCCAGCTGCCTGGCACTCCACGGTCCCCGTCATTGCTGTCACCATCAGGATGATTACTTATTACTGGTCTGGTTTCCCCTTCCCCCCACTCTTTCCTCCGATCTCATCTGTTGCTTTCTACAGACCCACTGGGTGACTCACGTTGGCTCTCCGTGACCACCATCTCACGCCTTCTCCTCTTCACTGAGCCCGAAGGGAGGGCTGCGACTCCCAGCTTTCTTGGATGGGAGGTTCAGTTCCTCAACACATTGTCACGCCCCACCCCAGCCTCTCCTTCCTTCCACAGACTCCGGAGCTTCCCCCACCGAAAATGCTCTGTGGGCCCCCATGCACTGAAATGACACCCAAGCTCCCTATTGTGGCCCGTGAGGACCTGCATAGTCCGGACTCTGCCCACCGCCAGCCTCATCCCTTGCTGCTTCTTTGTGCCTGAAACTAGTCATCCCACTTTCCCCCGCAAACTGTGCCATGACCTGGCTGACTTCCAGACTCTCGGTTTTCCTCTGCCTAGAACACCTCCCTGTCTCCTCCCTCCTCCTGGATAACTCCTATTCCAATTTGAAGACTCAGCTCAGAAGCCTCCTCCTGCAGGGAGCCCTCCCTGACCTTCAGGCTGGGTCAGCACCCTATCTGGGCTCCCACAGCCACATCGGATCCCCTGTCCCAGCCCTGCCCACTCTGGGTTGTCACTGTCTCCCCTGCTGGACCGTGAGCTCTGTGAGAACAAGGCCCAAACTGTCATGGTTATCTCTTTGTCCCCAGCACTGTCCTACACAGGGCTGAGTCCGGAAGATCCCTCTGAAACAGATACTGAAAGAACGTGGCTTCAGAGAGAGACACCACTTCGATTCTATTAGGCCTCTGAGCTGGTGTCTGTAGCTCTGCTACCTGTTACTTTTCCATCCCCGAAGTCTGGTTTCTTTTGATGCCACCGAACAACCACAATTCCTGGTGTATTTTCAATTCCTACCAGTTAGGCCTCCCTGAAGGAAATCTGAGGTTGTATAAGGGACAGAAGCCTTGAGCTTCACATCAGCTCTTTCTGAATTCCTTGTGGGACTTCAGGCCAGTCCCTCCTCTGCCTCTGGACCTCAGTTTCCCCAATACCTATCACAAAGGGCCAGTGTGGGTCTCCAGGATTGTCTGTGAATCCAAGTGTCATGGTGTCTCTGGCCACACGGGGGCAGTGTGGGCCCACCCGAGACCTAAGGAGGGAAACCAGCGCAGGTGGGAGAGAGCTGGGTGCCCTGGTGACCATCTCCATGGCAACAGAGGAATCCAGGCTGTCCGGGGAGGCCAAGACTTGTAACCTGGTCCCACCCTGGGGCTGTCTGATGAGAAAGCCCTGCCAGACGGCTCCTGGCTGAAGCTCACCCCCTCCACCCCTCCTGAGGTCTTTCTCTGCATGTCTCTCCGTCTCTCTGTCTCTGGCCTTCTGCAGTTTAGGCACTTCGCTCTACATCTCTCATGCTCTCTCCACGTCTCTGTCTTTCTCCGTGGTTCTCTGTGCATCTCTCTTTGTGTGTCCGTCTCTCCTGTTTGTATCCATTCCTTATCTTTTCCTCTGTCTTTCCCTATCTCTTTCTTGTTTTTTCTCTTCTCTATCGTGTTGTCCTTCTCATCCCTCTTTCTGTTTCCCTCCCCGTTCCCCTGTCTCTTCATCCCTCTCTCCCTCTCCTTTTTCCTCCCTTCCCACTTACCTGCGCTCACCGTAACGGCCTCTAAAAACTGTTCCCTCCAGGAATGGGTCCCAATCACCAAAGCCAAGTTGGTTTTTTTGATGAGTTTATCCACTGTGTTCTGAGGATGAAAGGATGGGGAAGAGATCATTGCCCATGGCCACCTCAGGGCACCCCGAGGCTTCCTGCGGAACACTGGGGTTGAGGCTCACAGCCCATGTTCAGGGGTCCCCAACCCCCCACAGCCCGGTTCATAGCAAGAAGGGGAAAGGGAGTGTTGCTGTCCATGGTGCTAGCAGAAGGATGGGAGGATGGTCTTGGACCCCTGGCCACCCCTCCCTTGGGTTGGCCTCCCCAACCCAATAGTTGATTCCTCCTGGACCCTCCCCAAGGAAATGACTCGAGGAAGCTGGGGCCCCAGAAAGTCACCTTAAAGTCATATGACTCCTCAATGATGACCTCCAGACGGCAGTTTTCCCCAAGAACTGGCTTGCCCATCTCCGCTATCCTCCGAGCCTCTTCTTCCTCGGCTGTCAACTTCCTGTCTCCATCTCCTGCAGCATGAAGGTTGGGAGTTAGATTCCAGGGAGGCCCACCTCACTGGGCCCATGATGCCCTTGCTACCTGTTCCCACTGAGAAAGAAAACTCTGTCTGCTGTCCTCTGGGAAGCCTCCCTGGTGGTACACCCCCAGCCTGCCCCAGTGTCCATCTGAACACTATCTTCCCCAGCCTAAGACTCAGTTGGTCCATGAAGTTCAGGTGGTGGGCTCTGAGCTTCATATGGAAGAAGCTGTGTGACTTTGGGCAATGCCTTGGACTCTCTGTGCCTCAGTGTTCATTCATATCCGTAAAACAGGCACAAAGACAGTAGCTACCTCATGGGTGCTTGTGATGGTTAAAGAAGTTTATTCATGTGCGGTGCTTAACACAGTGCCTGCTACACAATAAATAATACCAAAGGGTATTTCCTTTGTTAAAATCACCACTGTCATCATTATCATCACCACCCAAGCTCTGAAAAACATCCTTGAGTGTGTCTGAGATGATGAGGAAAGAAGGGATTCCCAATTTTGGTATAGATCTTGGACCCAGACCCAGCCGCAGCTCATCTCCCCAAAGCATGTTGGTCCTTTGGTCCAAGCCCAGTACCAACTTAACCCTAATTCTCAGTGGAAAGTCACCTCCACCAGGAACACTCTCAGAAAACTCTGCCAGCAATGACTTTTACTGTGTTAAGCTGCTGGGATGAAGTTCCTACTACTTACCCTAAAACGATCTTTAGTCTGACCTGAGTCCTAACCCCAAACCCTAATTCTGATCTCAGCTCCAAAACTGCTCTGTCCCTTATCTTCAACCCACTGCTTCCACCCCCACCCCAATCTCTGACTCTGGCCACAGTGTGAACTGTAAGTCCCCCAAAG